>NC_064927.1:97364894-97734774 GCF_023897955.1 Schistocerca gregaria | reverse complement strand
ACACTAGATCGCTGATCCCGCCCAGAGAGCGTCTTGTGCGAGGGGACACACGATATAGAGAACAACAAAACACACAGGGGACACCACCACAGTTGGAGAGAACGTTTCCACCACGGCAGCCGCGCCGTTACGCGCTTTTTTTTCTCCCCCCCACTGCACACCTCCGACACCACGGGAACGTTCACCGTCCCGTTGCCCTACACTGGCGTTTCTTTTCAACCCCCCACCCTATTCCTCGCTCCCCGGACATTCGACCGATCACAAAGTGCAACCTCTCGTTACCGTCGGGTGCCCCTCTTCATCCCCGGGGCGCCAACAACAAAACAAAAACACCACCGACGCCGTCGTCTCGCGTCACCTCACTCAACTGAGCGGAAAATACACGTACATCCAGAATGACGACACCGCCTCCAGACGTCAGACGTCAGGTCGAAAGAGGGCACCGTACGTCGTGGCGCGTGGTCTCCTAACTCACCTCGCGCGTACAAATACAATGCAATGCGTGTCTCCTCACGTTCACACACACCTCCACGCTCCACTTTTACGTCGCCCAACCAACCAACTACTAACTTAACCCACCCGCTCGGCGTAGAAGCAGCTGTAGGCGGCAACGTGTTTCTCACCCTCGCCACCAACGGTGTGACATCCGACAATCGCGGTTTGCTTTCCGTTCCACACCTCCGGCCATACCATACAAAGGGGACAAAAAAAAAAAAAAAATATATATATCAAACAAGCCAACTCCAGCGATCCGCCCCCCTAACACCAACACGTCTCGAAACACCCACGCCCACGACCCGGCTGTGGCCTAAAGTGCGTATCCCAACGTCACACCAAAACCAAAGGCGCCGGCGCCGCACCACACCACACCACAAGCTACAGCTACAGCTGTGCCGCCCGTCCACCCGCTCACAACAACAACAACAACAACAACAACAATTCCGCCCTTCCCGCAAAGGCATTTTGGTGGCCCTGAAAAGGGCCGTTTTTTCTTTTCTTCGCCGCGCCGCGGACGAGCCTCCTATTTCCAAGAGCCACCTCCTTACTTGGAGCTCGTGTACTTGGTCACCGCCTTCGTGCCCTCGCTCACCGCGTGCTTGGCCAGCTCGCCAGGCAGCAAGAGCCGCACAGCGGTCTGGATCTCGCGGGACGTGATGGTCGAGCGCTTGTTGTAGTGCGCCAGGCGAGAAGCCTCGGCCGCAATGCGCTCGAAAATGTCGTTCACGAAGCTGTTCATGATGCTCATCGCCTTCGAAGAGATGCCCGTGTCAGGGTGCACCTGCTTCAGCACCTTGTAGATGTAGATGGCATAGCTCTCCTTCCTCTTGCGCTTCTTCTTCTTGTCGCCCTTCGAAATGTTCTTCTGCGCCTTGCCAGCCTTCTTGGCGGCTTTCCCGCTAGTCTTGGGCGGCATCACGAACAAACAGGCAGGCAGGCAGGCAGGCAGGCAGGCAGGCAGGCACGCGCAGTCAGTCAGTCAGTCAGGCGCTCCGCTCCAGTCAGCGTCTCCCCACACAGTGGCACCCGCCGCACGCCGCCGCCGCACCTTTACCAGCTCGCCCTGCTGCGGCCGCCGACCAATGGGGCGCGCGCGCAACCGGCCGCCGCACCCGAGCCCATAAAGGACCCCCACCCCGCCGGCGCCGGCACGCACTCCGCTGCTCGACTCGCTGCGGCTCGCACCGTTTGGGGCGTTGTGCTTTTTCTTTCTCGCTTCTTTCCAAACTAGCCCATCGCCATGTCCGGACGCGGAAAGGGAGGCAAAGTCAAGGGCAAGTCAAAGTCCCGCTCAAGCAGGGCTGGGCTCCAGTTCCCGGTCGGCAGAATCCACCGCCTCCTGCGCAAGGGAAACTACGCCGAGCGCGTCGGCGCCGGGGCGCCCGTCTACCTCGCCGCCGTCATGGAGTACCTCGCGGCTGAGGTGCTCGAGCTGGCCGGAAACGCGGCCCGCGACAACAAGAAGACGCGCATCATCCCGCGCCACCTGCAGCTCGCCATACGCAACGACGAGGAGCTCAACAAGCTCTTGTCGGGCGTCACCATCGCACAGGGAGGTGTCCTGCCCAACATCCAGGCCGTCCTGCTGCCAAAGAAGACCGAGAAGAAGGCCTAAAAGAGAGACAGCGCAATCGGCAACCGCCGCGTGCTCCCTTGGCACGCAGCGCGCCATTTGCCGCCTCGGCTCAAAAAACAAAACACAATCGGCCCTTTTCAGGGCCACCACACAAACCTACGTCCAAAGCAGAATTCCAGTCGTTCGTCGCACCACTTTTCTCTCTCTCTCTCTCTCTCTCTCTCTCTCTCTCTCTCTCTCTGTGTACGGTTTTTTTTTCCTTCTTACACACACAGGCGCCGCCATCTTGTACACACGTACTTGGCCACCTCCTCCACTCAACTCCACGCACGCACAGTCTCGCGACCATTAACCAGCACACGTGGCGCACAACAACACACCTCAAAAATAACCCCTCGGCGCTCAGCCGCGCCGCAACACACAGCCCATCCACCGACAAGAAGCATACAAGCAAAGAGGGAGGGGAAGGAAGGAAGGAAGGAAGGAGCTCACACAACGCAAGGGCACGCTTCCTTCCCTCCCAACCGCACCGCACACCACGTCAAAAAAAACTCCAAACAAAACTAAAAGGCCAAGTAGACTAAAAAGGAAAAGAAAAACCAGCAACACAGACTCTTTCGCACTTTTCAACTTCCGAACACTGTGGTGGCCCTGAAAAGGGCCGTTTTTCAATCTATCTCTCTTTCCTTCCTTCGGTCTCACACCGCCTAACCGCCGAAACCGTACAGGGTGCGCCCCTGCCTCTTCAGGGCGTACACCACGTCCATGGCCGTCACAGTCTTGCGCTTGGCGTGCTCAGTGTACGTCACCGCGTCGCGGATCACGTTCTCCAGGAACACCTTCAGCACTCCGCGCGTCTCCTCGTAGATCAGACCAGAGATGCGCTTCACGCCGCCCCTGCGCGCCAGGCGGCGGATCGCGGGCTTCGTGATGCCCTGGATGTTGTCGCGCAACACCTTGCGGTGCCGCTTGGCGCCACCCTTGCCGAGCCCCTTTCCTCCCTTGCCGCGGCCTGTCATTCTTCTTCTTCAAGCGTCTCAACCACAATAATATAAAAAACAGAAAGCAAGGCAAGCTCCTCACCCGGCGCTAGCGAGTCGGCTACGGTTGTGGCGCCCAGCGCGCGCGCCGCCCCCCTATATAGACTCTGGGGCCCCGCGGCCCGCCCTCCCCTCCCCCCACCACCGCGCACCGAGGGCATATAAGCGCAGCACCCGGGGCGCGCGGGCCCGTTGTCAAGGCAGCACCGGACGCCGTCGCGCACGCATATCCTCCACGCCGCATCCGCATCCGCAGTAGCCATGGCCCGGACAAAGCAAACGGCCCGCAAGTCCACCGGCGGAAAGGCGCCGCGCAAACAGCTCGCCACCAAGGCGGCGAGGAAGAGCGCGCCCGCCACCGGCGGCGTCAAGAAGCCCCACCGCTACAGGCCGGGCACCGTCGCCCTGCGAGAAATCAGGCGCTACCAGAAGAGCACAGAGCTGCTCATCCGCAAGCTGCCATTCCAGCGCCTAGTGCGCGAGATCGCCCAGGACTTCAAGACCGACCTGCGCTTCCAGAGCTCCGCAGTCATGGCCCTGCAGGAGGCCAGCGAGGCCTACCTCGTCGGCCTCTTCGAAGACACCAACCTGTGCGCAATCCACGCCAAGCGAGTCACCATCATGCCCAAGGACATCCAGCTCGCGCGCCGCATCCGCGGCGAGCGCGCCTAAACCCGCACACCGCCAAACAAACAAAACGGCCCTTTTCAGGGCCACTAACGTCTCTCCGTCGCGAGCAAAACTTTGTCGGTCGCAACGACTAGTTCCCCACTCACTCTCCAGTCCAGTCGTCCCACCCCCGGCCCGGCCCGGCGCCGCCGTTTCCAAAAAAAAGAAAAAAGCACCGCACCGGCCGAACCAAGTCGCAAGCGTCAATAGCGCCACCCACACAGGCCACGGCACAAAACGTGACGCCCGGAAAGCAAAGCAAAGCAAAAAAGACTATTCCAAAACCACCACCAAGACAAACAAACAAACAAACGCGGCGCAAAATAAATAGGTAAAAAATAATAAAAGTAAAATACACTTTGTGTAACACCAACCGCGGCGCCGCCGCCCACGCCCGCCAACGACCCCACAATCCAACCACCATCCACACATGAAACAAACAAACGCCAGCAAGCAAGACAGACAGACAGACAACAAGGCAACCGACCGACCACGACACGACACGACAATCAACACCTTCCCGACGTGCTTTGATGGCCCTGAGAAGGGCCGTTTTTGTTTTTGTCCGGGACCGCGCGACAGCCTCTGGTTGCGCGCCGGCCTCCAGGCGACGGTGTCAACCGCCAACCCTTCCCTGCCCTTTTTACTTCTTCTTCTTGGGCGAAGCCTTCGCCTTAGACGGCGTCGCCGTCGCCTTCTTCGGGCGCGGCGCCTTCGGCTTCTTCGTCGGAACCTTGGCGGCCTTCTTCGCCTTCGACGGCGACTTGGCCTTGGCCGGCTTGGCCGCAGCCGCCTTCTTCGCACCCGCGGGAGCGGCCGACGCCGCAGACGCCTTCTTGGCGGCGCCCGCCTTCCGACCGGTCGCCGCCTTCACGCCGCCAGCCTTCTTTGCGCCGGCCGCACGGGCCCCCTTCTTCTCCTTGCTGGCCGGAGCGGCGCGCTTCTTCTTCGCACCACCGCCGCCACCACGAGCCTTGCCGCCCTCGGCCGCCCCGCCGCCGGCGCCGGCAAGCTTGAAAGAGCCCGACGCGCCCTTCCCCTTCGTCTGCACCAGCTCGCCAGCCACGACGGCCGACTTGAGGTACTTCTTGATAAAGGGCGCCAGCTTCTCCGCGTCCAGCTTGTAGTGCGCGGCAATGTACTTCTTGATCGCCTGCAGCGACGACCCGCCGCGCTCCTTCAGACTCTTGATGGCGGCCGTCACCATCTCAGAGGTGCGCGGGTGCGCAGGCTTGGCGCGCGGCTTCTTCGCAGACGACGCAGACTTGGCCTTCTTCGTAGTGCCGGTGGCGGCGGGTGCCGCGGCAGTCTCGTTCGTAGCCGCCTGGTCTGCCATCTTTTGCCTGTTCTCTTTTCTTTTTTCCCCTTGCTTTCGCTTCCTTCTCTCCTTCGACGACGCACAACAGCGAGGGGCGCGCAGCAGAGAATAGCCGCGCACGCGCCTGGCCCAGCCAGTGTCGCGGGCGGGCGCGGACGGCCGAGAGAGCGGCCGCCACTCGGCGCGCCGCCGCGCCGCCGCGCCGCGCCTCCCGCGCTTGCTACCGCCCAACGTCCGACAGCCTGCGCGGAGCAGCCCCCAACCTGCGCCGCAACCACCCGCGCCATTCAAACCACCGAGGATGGGGCTACACACACCGACACCACGGTCGCCAACCAGTCGCCGCGGCGGCGCCGCAAACCACGGCCAAACTGCAGCCACCGCGCGCCACAGCCTGGGTCGGCCCGCCGAGAATCGCCGCCCCCGCCCAAATGCCGCCCCCACAGCCCCAGCCGACGACCCGCCACAATGGCCAAACCTTCGTCAAAACTCCCACACCGTCGCCGCGGCAGCCCGGCCACCGCGGCCGGCGCCACAGCCACACGAGCCGAGTCGTGCGGCGATGACGGCCGTGCACAAACGCACCTCCGCCGCCCCATCGCCTTCCGCCGTTTTCCCGATCGGCCCGCAGCCGTCGGGCCACGGCCGCGGGCCGTCCTCCTCCTCTCGCCTCGCCCGCCAACACCCACAGCCCTTCCAACACATTTTTTTTTTCTTTTTTCTTTTTTTTTTTCTACTTTTTTACGATCGCCGCCTGCGCAACATGGCACCGGCCGACGGAGCGCCAACCCCCCCGCCACAGGCGAAAACAAGACAACGATAAACAAACAAACAAAATAAATTACCAGCCAGCCCCAACTACAGACACACCGAATCTGCCCTCACAGCCGACCTTACACGCCTCAACGTCAAAACAAAGGTGGTTTCTTTCTTTCAACGGTTACCTTACCTTAGGTTACGTCAGGTTAGGCTAAGAAGGCGTCAGGGTTACACACGCGAGACAGATCGTCTTAACGTAGGCGTTAAGCTAAGGTTGCGGTCACGTACGTTAGGTTAAGGCGACTTGGGGGTTGGCCTAAGGGCTTACGTTAGGTTACGTTAGTTTAGGTGGCTGCGTTAACGGCTTAAAGAAGTTTAGGAGGTTAAGGCGTCGAGGCGGCCGCACCCCCTTAGCTGCTGCGGCTCGGCCACGCCACGCCACGCCACGCCACGCTTTGGGGTTTCATAAGGTCGCGCGGCGGGTCGTCGGCACGCCGCAAAGGACAAAACTGCAAGACGACGTCGAAAAACAAACAACAGGTAAAAAATAAATAAGTAAAAATAAACGACGCCGACAGGCGGGGATCAGCAGAACGAGCAGATTCCGGAGAGCGAACGAGACACACACGCACGCACGCACACACACACACACACACACAAACCCCCCCGAGCCGAGAGAGCACAGCACCACCACGTGTCGGCCTCCGCTCACCCGACTCGGCTGGGCTGGGCTGGGCTGGCGGCCGGGCCGGATGCACGTGCACGTACACGTACGGCTACAGCCACTACCCGTACACAGCCGCTCTTCACGCAACACCAGCCAAATGGCGCGCCCGCGGCTCGTCGCGGTCGCAACGCCACGCCGGCACACTTTCGGCACCACCGTCTTCGCGCGCACCGCAAACAAAAACGCAGCCGACACACACAGAAAAAAAAAAAAAAACAACACAGAGCGCGAGAGACGGGCGGCGGCGCACCTTTCGCCAGCCGGCAGGCAATCGACTCGCCCAGTACGACAAACGTGCACGCCACCCCACCCACCAACCAACCAGTCGTCGTCGTCGTCGTCGTCCCGAAATCAAACAAACTCTCAAAAGGCACAGCCCCTGCTGCCAACGGACGCAGGCGCCACGCAGCTCCCTTCCCGCCACACTCGATTCGCAGCGCAACTCACCCGGCACACCGTCAAACGACGGGCTGGGCTCGCCGCATCGCCGCAACCTACACACCTTCCCCGCCACGACGCACAGCCCCACCAGACGCCCGTGCCGCAACGACACTACCGCACTACTCCTCTCGCCCTTGCCATACACGACACAACACGCCAAAAAATGAAAATCCAAATACAAACAAAAACACCGCCCCCACGACCCAAACACATGCACGGCGCGCCAACACACGCGAGGCAAGGCACGCAGCAAACGGCGTCCCCTCCGCGTCGCGCCATCAACCTACACACACAAGGCAACACCAACAACAAACAGCCAGCCAGCCAGCCAGCCAGCCAGCCCCACTCTCACGCCGCAAAAACAGAAAACACACCGAAACCGCCAAACGCCGCACATTCGCGCTTCGCACTCACCACACACCTCTCGGCATCCGTTTCGCACACAACGACGCGACGCACAATACATCATCACGGGCTACGCACGCACACCGCGACCCACTTTTTTACGACGCCCTCGCCAGAGCACACGTGCCCACGCCCACACACAGTCGACACAACGACGCAGCGCGCAGCAGACGCGGCCGCAACACATACCTCCCCGACGACGCGCCAACACCGCCAGCCACTGCTCACTCGCCCAAGCAACCCGTGCACACAACTGCCACACGCGTCCACCACGCCGCCGCCAACCACCCGCCCGCCAGGGGGCGCTCACGTCCGCGACAACAGCGCGGCACCGCCGGACCGGGCCGAACCGAGCCGAGCCGCCGCCTCCTCTCCACTCGGCACGCCACGTCCTGCTTGCAAAACACATGGCTCGTCCCTCTGTACACACAACGCGCCTGCCTGCGGTCGCCGCCGGCATCTATCTACCTGCGCATCGGAGCCAGGCCGGCAAGCCCACACTTAAATAATGCACTTCACCAGCCAAACAAACCCACTCTTCCTTTCTTTGCACAGCGCATGCAACAGCAGCCCCAGGAGCCGGGCCCGCCGCCAGCGTCTCCTCCTCCTCTGGGCACAGCCAGCCAGCCGTTCCCACCGCCCCGCCCCTGCTCTGCAGAACAAGAAAAAACGAAAAAGTACCAACACACGCACCCAAAGCGTAAGCCAGACAAGACCAGCCTCTCCAAGGCCACACACACGCAAAAAAACAAAAAAAAACAAAAACACTACAACAAAATAAAATAAAATGAAAAAGAAAAAGCAAGCTGTCGCCTCGCCCCCGCCCGTCCCCCCACCCCACCACATTCGCCCCCTCCGCTTGTTTTCCTTTCTACAATTTCCCTCTTTTCCACCCAATATCCCGCCGCGGTTTGCGGGCACCGGCCGATTTTGCGCCCGCCCACATGTGTGCCTACTCCCCACCACCATTCCCTCCGCAGCCCGCAGCCCGCAGCCCGCAGCCCGCAGCCCGCTTTTCCCCCCTCCCTGCCCACACCACACCACACCACACCACACCACACCACACCACACCACACCACACCACACCACACCACACCACACCGACGGTGCTGACGTCGACACGCACCCAAGACAGGGGCCACGACCGTCTTTTTTCCTGGGCCCATCCCCGCACCGCACCTCCTTCCAATCATCAACGCTGTGGCGCCTGTGTCCGCGCGAGACGCGTGCGCGCCGCCTCTCTCAACATCCGTCCGCCGGCCGGCCCGTTTTTCGGCCCCCAGGCCATCCGTCAACCACCACTGCCCCTGCCCGCCCCGCACCACACCACACACCGCTGCTTGCCCCGGCCGTTGCCACCAAAGGCGCCAACCGCAGCCCGCGCGCGCCAGAAAGAGATGGCAAAACTACAGGGACCCAGCCGACCGACGAAAATCAGAGCAATTGGCCGGGAGGATCAAAAAGAGAGCTCCGAAAACCACCGTAGCGAGGCGTGGGAGGAAACGTTACGAGAAGCAGGAAGGGACCAGGAAAAATTCTGGAAATTTCTTAAAACTCGTAAACTAGACACGAAACATCTACATCTACATGGGGAAGGAACGACCCCACAGACCGAGCTGAAGCACTGGCGGATTCACTAGAAAGGCAATTCCAAGCACCAGAAGCGGTAGATGACGAAACTGATGACCACCAGGAAATGGTACTCAGAAGGGTAAAACCGCATCCTAAGTGCCCCGATCAGAACATCTTTCACAATCCAATAAACGCAGAAACCCCGTATCTTATCACATCACAAACATACACACATCCTAAGAAGGCATCAGGCCCAGATTCCATCAAACCGCAACTACTACATCACCTACCTCCAGCAACTATCAATTATCTATCTAACATCAATATATAATGCTTGCTTCAGACTAAACTACTTGGAAACAGGCCCGAGTCATCACATTACCAAAGCCAAACAAGGACTTATTATTTCCGCAAAACTATAGGCCAACTTCCTTGGAAAGGTTCTCGGAAAGCTCATTCAAACTGAACTGAAGAAATTCAATTCTTAAAGGATAACAACATAATCATCCCACAACAATTCCGATTCCGCGAAGAACACAGCACCACCCACCAGGTGACCAGACTAGTCGAGCACATATGTCAGGCCAGAAACATTAGACACAGTACTGGAGCAGTCCTGCTTGACATTGGAAAAGCATTCGGATAACGCCTTATCTACAAGCTCCACCAGTACAACTGCCCCATCCACATTATTGCTTCTTTTCTCCGCAACAGAGCATTCTATGTCCATGTACCAGGAGCGGCAAGTAACACTAGATCCATAGAGGCTGGAGTCCCGCAAGGCTCAGTGCTGGGGCCCATTCTCTACTCAATATACACAAACAAACAGCTGGGAGGACACTTGTCACTATTTGCAGACGACACTGCAGTCTACCGCAGCAGTTCTAACCTGCAATATAGAGTCACAAAAATAGAGCAACACCTACAATCCATCCAGAAATGGGCTAACCAAAAAAACAATAAACGCGGAGAAAACCCAAGCAATACAATACGATTCACATTCAAAAAGAATACCTCCTAACCTGCATATACGCCTCAGAAATAACAATCTTCCATGGTCAGGCACAATAAAGTATCTAGGCATCAAGCTGGACAAGAGGTTGACATTTAGAGACCATGTTACACACGTTTGTAACAAGGCTGCAGCAGCAATATTCAGACTGTACCCAATCATCAAAGGAAACAGAATAAATATGCGCGCCAAAAAGAAAATCTTCAAAACCGTCATAGGAACCAGCCATCACTTACGGCTCTGAAAAATCTCGTCAATGGCCGCAGACACCAAACATAACAAGAGTAAAAAAGGGTGCAGAACAAATACTTCAGAATTACTGCTGATGCCGGCCGGTACCAGACAAACCGAGACATATACACAAACCATAACATACTCAATCAAAATCCCGGAAATCATCCAAAGAAAAATCCATAAAGTTTTTTTTTTTTTTTTTTTTTTGTTTTTTTTCCACCAAACCACGGATTCGAACCACCCACTCATCAGAAATCTGGGACCAAAATCCACCCGACCCAAGAACGACATTTCCCATCACGACAAAACACCACAAACTACAACATACCATGATAAACAAAAATAAAATACAAACACCATAACACTCACTCAAACAAACAAACATCTACACACACCCAAGAGACCCTATCATCCCATCATTTTGTTACCCAACATAATCAGACAGAAGGCAGGGATCAAGGACAGATCCGGTCCTTCGAGTACAGGGGGTAAAAAATACCCATCAGACCAGCTCTCTCTCTCTCTCTCCTCCTCGCTTCTCCGTGCCGACGCTGCCCCGCACACGCGTTCGCGTTCGCGTTCGCGCTCGCGTTCGGCCGACACCACACGACAGGTCTTTGGGGCCCCGCCACTGCGCACACGCACGCCTCCTCCTCTTCCTTAGTTCTTTTTCGCTTTTCTTTTCTCCCCCGCCCCCCGCTCTCACCGCCACATCATCCCGCAACCCTTGGGGCATGTTTCCCAACATCAACGCGCCCCAATTCCACTCTCTGCCCGTGCCGCACTCTCCACTTTGCTTCTCCCCGTCCCCTACACACACGACTACCGAAACCCCGGTTGACACACCTTCTCGTAGGACAGGGGTGCGTGCGTGCGTGCGTGCGTTGTCTTGACGGTGACAGCAACAGCAACGGATCCGTCCATCCCATTCCCCCCCACTCGGTAAAGAACCATGTTCAACCCACACTACACAACAAGGGGGGCACACACGAACGCGAAAGAAAGGGCAGGGCAGGGGCAACTATCTCGTACACATTCTTCCTCAGAACCCACATATCGCATCAACGAACGGCAGGCCAATTGCGGACTCAGCCGTGTCAGGCAAATCCAACCCAACCAACACCTCCCACGGAAACCCTGACACTGATCCAGCAGTACGTCCACATACATCGCCACACCAAATACGGGTGACGAGTGAGCAACAAATGGAACAATACACAACAAGGGCTGACCTAATAAAAACTGCACGTCACGTCATACCTTCCAGACAGACGCAGTTCCGACGGGACGGCGGAACCGTATACGTACCTTTCAGCCACAACAACCGACCGACTGGACACGCCCGCGTCTCCAGCCAGCCAACCACCAGGGCCACACAGCCCGCAAGTTTCAGCGTCAACACTTCTTAACGTACGTTGCAAACTTTTCAAAACATTGCCACACACACACACACACACACACACACACACACCACGAAAAGCGTCAACCTCTCTCACACTGGATACACTCAACACTTTTTGTCGGCGGAGCTTGAGGGCCAACGGTTGACACACCCCCACCGGCCACACAGGTTTCCCTTTGAAAATTGCAGTGACGGAGGAGACGCGGCATTACGAGAGGGTTGTTTCCGAGAGCGCGAGCTGGACGGAGCTGCGGCGCCGCCGCCGCCGCCGCCGCCGCCGCCGAGGGGTAATGAACGCACGCGATGCCGCATGACAGCCCATCACCCAAAGTTTCACCCACAACTGCACAGGTCGCACCCCCTTTTCGCGCCATACTAGTGTCGATCGTCAATTACAGCTGACGGTGTTCGCATTTGCCACTTGACGAGAGGGGGGGGGGGGGGGGGGGGGGAAAAGAAAACAAACATCTGACACGCCATGTGTTTCTCTCTCTCTCTGTTACATCTAGGTCATTCGGCAGCCACTGTAAAAAAAAAAAAAAAAAAAAAAAAAAAAAAAAAAAAAAAAAAAAAAATATTTTTACGACATGGTTGGGTAAGTGATTTAAAGACAACAATTGTGGGTCACACACCATAGACCATTTCGATAGTGTTCTTGTTCTTCTCTTTTTCCTTTTTTTATCGCTCAATTGAAATCAAACCTGGGGATGATGCAATGCTGCGATATGGCACAACCGTCGTCCATTGTACACAACTCGGGAACAAAAAGAAACCAATTCAGGGAACGTTCGTTCCTTCACAACGTTTCTTTCAACGCACTTGGTCTTTACCATCCTGTATATTCAACACACATTTCCTTTCATCAAACTAGGGCATTTCCATAACAGTATTTGCAATACTGCTTCTTCGACGTCATTTCACCATCTTAACTAGAGACAAACAAACAAGAAAATAGCAAAACAGCCTTGAGAACCCCGTCCACCAAATTTCAGTTAGCACGGCATCCAAGATTCTTTTCCGGGGAGTGCAGTGCAGCTGACGCTGCTCAGACCATATACCGTCGCCAGTCTCACTCAACTCTTGCGCATTCCATTCTACGCTACGTGACTATGCAAAAATGAATGAATCAAACCCGCCCAGAGAGCGTCTTGTGCGAGGGGACACACGATATAGAGAACAACAAAACACACAGGGGACACCACCACAGTTGGAGAGAACGTTTCCACCACGGCAGCCGCGCCGTTACGCGCTTTTTTTTTTTCCTCCCCCCCACTGCACACCTCCGACACCACGGGAACGTTCACCGTCCCGTTGCCCTACACTGGCGTTTCTTTTCAACCCCCCACCCTATTCCTCGCTCCCCGGACATTCGACCGATCACAAAGTGCAACCTCTCGTTACCGTCGGGTGCCCCTCTTCATCCCCGGGGCGCCAACAACAAAACAAAAACACCACCGACGCCGTCGTCTCGCGTCACCTCACTCAACTGAGCGGAAAATACACGTACATCCAGAATGACGACACCGCCTCCAGACGTCAGACGTCAGGTCGAAAGAGGGCACCGTACGTCGTGGCGCGTGGTCTCCTAACTCACCTCGCGCGTACAAATACAATGCAATGCGTGTCTCCTCACGTTCACACACACCTCCACGCTCCACTTTTACGTCGCCCAACCAACCAACTACTAACTTAACCCACCCGCTCGGCGTAGAAGCAGCTGTAGGCGGCAACGTGTTTCTCACCCTCGCCACCAACGGTGTGACATCCGACAATCGCGGTTTGCTTTCCGTTCCACACCTCCGGCCATACCATACAAAGGGGACAAAAAAAAAAAAAAAAATATATATATCAAACAAGCCAACTCCAGCGATCCGCCCCCCTAACACCAACACGTCTCGAAACACCCACGCCCACGACCCGGCTGTGGCCTAAAGTGCGTATCCCAACGTCACACCAAAACCAAAGGCGCCGGCGCCGCACCACACCACACCACAAGCTACAGCTACAGCTGTGCCGCCCGTCCACCCGCTCACAACAACAACAACAACAACAACAACAATTCCGCCCTTCCCGCAAAGGCATTTTGGTGGCCCTGAAAAGGGCCGTTTTTTCTTTTCTTCGCCGCGCCGCGGACGAGCCTCCTATTTCCAAGAGCCACCTCCTTACTTGGAGCTCGTGTACTTGGTCACCGCCTTCGTGCCCTCGCTCACCGCGTGCTTGGCCAGCTCGCCAGGCAGCAAGAGCCGCACAGCGGTCTGGATCTCGCGGGACGTGATGGTCGAGCGCTTGTTGTAGTGCGCCAGGCGAGAAGCCTCGGCCGCAATGCGCTCGAAAATGTCGTTCACGAAGCTGTTCATGATGCTCATCGCCTTCGAAGAGATGCCCGTGTCAGGGTGCACCTGCTTCAGCACCTTGTAGATGTAGATGGCATAGCTCTCCTTCCTCTTGCGCTTCTTCTTCTTGTCGCCCTTCGAAATGTTCTTCTGCGCCTTGCCAGCCTTCTTGGCGGCTTTCCCGCTAGTCTTGGGCGGCATCACGAACAAACAGGCAGGCAGGCAGGCAGGCAGGCAGGCAGGCAGGCAGGCACGCGCAGTCAGTCAGTCAGTCAGGCGCTCCGCTCCAGTCAGCGTCTCCCCACACAGTGGCACCCGCCGCACGCCGCCGCCGCACCTTTACCAGCTCGCCCTGCTGCGGCCGCCGACCAATGGGGCGCGCGCGCAACCGGCCGCCGCACCCGAGCCCATAAAGGACCCCCACCCCGCCGGCGCCGGCACGCACTCCGCTGCTCGACTCGCTGCGGCTCGCACCGTTTGGGGCGTTGTGCTTTTTCTTTCTCGCTTCTTTCCAAACTAGCCCATCGCCATGTCCGGACGCGGAAAGGGAGGCAAAGTCAAGGGCAAGTCAAAGTCCCGCTCAAGCAGGGCTGGGCTCCAGTTCCCGGTCGGCAGAATCCACCGCCTCCTGCGCAAGGGAAACTACGCCGAGCGCGTCGGCGCCGGGGCGCCCGTCTACCTCGCCGCCGTCATGGAGTACCTCGCGGCTGAGGTGCTCGAGCTGGCCGGAAACGCGGCCCGCGACAACAAGAAGACGCGCATCATCCCGCGCCACCTGCAGCTCGCCATACGCAACGACGAGGAGCTCAACAAGCTCTTGTCGGGCGTCACCATCGCACAGGGAGGTGTCCTGCCCAACATCCAGGCCGTCCTGCTGCCAAAGAAGACCGAGAAGAAGGCCTAAAAGAGAGACAGCGCAATCGGCAACCGCCGCGTGCTCCCTTGGCACGCAGCGCGCCATTTGCCGCCTCGGCTCAAAAAACAAAACACAATCGGCCCTTTTCAGGGCCACCACACAAACCTACGTCCAAAGCAGAATTCCAGTCGTTCGTCGCACCACTTTTCTCTCTCTCTCTCTCTCTCTCTCTCTCTCTCTCTCTCTCTCTGTGTACGGTTTTTTTTTCCTTCTTACACACACAGGCGCCGCCATCTTGTACACACGTACTTGGCCACCTCCTCCACTCAACTCCACGCACGCACAGTCTCGCGACCATTAACCAGCACACGTGGCGCACAACAACACACCTCAAAAATAACCCCTCGGCGCTCAGCCGCGCCGCAACACACAGCCCATCCACCGACAAGAAGCATACAAGCAAAGAGGGAGGGGAAGGAAGGAAGGAAGGAAGGAGCTCACACAACGCAAGGGCACGCTTCCTTCCCTCCCAACCGCACCGCACACCACGTCAAAAAAAACTCCAAACAAAACTAAAAGGCCAAGTAGACTAAAAAGGAAAAGAAAAACCAGCAACACAGACTCTTTCGCACTTTTCAACTTCCGAACACTGTGGTGGCCCTGAAAAGGGCCGTTTTTCAATCTATCTCTCTTTCCTTCCTTCGGTCTCACACCGCCTAACCGCCGAAACCGTACAGGGTGCGCCCCTGCCTCTTCAGGGCGTACACCACGTCCATGGCCGTCACAGTCTTGCGCTTGGCGTGCTCAGTGTACGTCACCGCGTCGCGGATCACGTTCTCCAGGAACACCTTCAGCACTCCGCGCGTCTCCTCGTAGATCAGACCAGAGATGCGCTTCACGCCGCCCCTGCGCGCCAGGCGGCGGATCGCGGGCTTCGTGATGCCCTGGATGTTGTCGCGCAACACCTTGCGGTGCCGCTTGGCGCCACCCTTGCCGAGCCCCTTTCCTCCCTTGCCGCGGCCTGTCATTCTTCTTCTTCAAGCGTCTCAACCACAATAATATAAAAAACAGAAAGCAAGGCAAGCTCCTCACCCGGCGCTAGCGAGTCGGCTACGGTTGTGGCGCCCAGCGCGCGCGCCGCCCCCCTATATAGACTCTGGGGCCCCGCGGCCCGCCCTCCCCTCCCCCCACCACCGCGCACCGAGGGCATATAAGCGCAGCACCCGGGGCGCGCGGGCCCGTTGTCAAGGCAGCACCGGACGCCGTCGCGCACGCATATCCTCCACGCCGCATCCGCATCCGCAGTAGCCATGGCCCGGACAAAGCAAACGGCCCGCAAGTCCACCGGCGGAAAGGCGCCGCGCAAACAGCTCGCCACCAAGGCGGCGAGGAAGAGCGCGCCCGCCACCGGCGGCGTCAAGAAGCCCCACCGCTACAGGCCGGGCACCGTCGCCCTGCGAGAAATCAGGCGCTACCAGAAGAGCACAGAGCTGCTCATCCGCAAGCTGCCATTCCAGCGCCTAGTGCGCGAGATCGCCCAGGACTTCAAGACCGACCTGCGCTTCCAGAGCTCCGCAGTCATGGCCCTGCAGGAGGCCAGCGAGGCCTACCTCGTCGGCCTCTTCGAAGACACCAACCTGTGCGCAATCCACGCCAAGCGAGTCACCATCATGCCCAAGGACATCCAGCTCGCGCGCCGCATCCGCGGCGAGCGCGCCTAAACCCGCACACCGCCAAACAAACAAAACGGCCCTTTTCAGGGCCACTAACGTCTCTCCGTCGCGAGCAAAACTTTGTCGGTCGCAACGACTAGTTCCCCACTCACTCTCCAGTCCAGTCGTCCCACCCCCGGCCCGGCCCGGCGCCGCCGTTTCCAAAAAAAAGAAAAAAGCACCGCACCGGCCGAACCAAGTCGCAAGCGTCAATAGCGCCACCCACACAGGCCACGGCACAAAACGTGACGCCCGGAAAGCAAAGCAAAGCAAAAAAGACTATTCCAAAACCACCACCAAGACAAACAAACAAACAAACGCGGCGCAAAATAAATAGGTAAAAAATAATAAAAGTAAAATACACTTTGTGTAACACCAACCGCGGCGCCGCCGCCCACGCCCGCCAACGACCCCACAATCCCCGTTATCTATAACACTTTTTAATTGTTAGGGAACATCTTATATTAGGTGTAGTACCTCATTAGCTACAAAATGCTCTTCAATATTCGTAAATTGAGCATTACTTTCATTTCCCATACGTTGCTGCACCATGTTTACTTCTCATTTATGTTTGGCTCTTACGCCTGCCATATCTATTTCTCTCTTATTAGACGTCGACTCTCGCTTTCGCACGTTTAACAGACATACATGTCCTCATTATTAAGCTCCAATTCAAAGACTTTACATATCCTCCACAGGGTCAAACACATTTCATGTCTATGGCATCTTCTCACACAACTTTCATACGAATCCATCATACCATTATACCAATGTCAGAAATGTGACAGTCTCAACATGTTCTACTCCATTGTATTCTTGATAACACCTCATTACTTCTGTCTCCAATCAATGTACACGAACACTTCCGGAACACACTGGAGGCAGCCTACTTCTCAACACACTGCAGCCAGGCTCTCACAAATTTACGCTGTATTAAAAACCCTTCATTTTTTTTTCTCCTGCTTTTGTCGTTTGACAGGTTGCACTTTGTAAAATAGGTTTCATTGTTCTCGAAATTACTTGGTACATTGGCACTGATCACTAAGTAAACCTGCACTAGGGGCAGACTACTACACTATGTTCCTTTCTGAACGTGTCAATTTTTTCAACAACTGAAGCCCTGTCCATGGTAATACGTCACAGCCCACAGTTCATTTCGGCACAGTTTTTAACACAAACTGCGCTCCGGCTTCCCCTTTCATTACAAAACTATTACACATACTGGTCATTGAGAAATGATTTATACAATGTCAGTTAACTGAATCAGTCTTAGTTGAATCTGAATATGATGCACTGAAACTGATAATTATTAACATGCTAACGATAAGAAGTTCCCTCTATCACACAAGTCGTTCGGAATTATGTACGTGACTGGTGCGACACCGTACATAAACCTTTCATACTTACACGAAGGGCAGTGTGGCATAATACCATTCTTCTACTGCTTACTCCAGAACAGTCAGTTTGACTGACACTTTATCACGAAGAAAGGACGAACACATCGTCATTTTTTTTTTCAAGAGTAATCTGGTATCTGCTCTGTCAACCCAGGACATAAACAACTTCTTGTTTAACAACTACCTTGCGTGAAGGACCTATTTAAAGATCACTTAACTACCATCTTTTACACACACACACACACACACACACACACACTATCTTCATGTCGTGTACAAATCCACGTACTTCCGTGAATAAGTGCATGGGAATGCCATCTAGTGCCACCTTTCTGGAACAATGAGCACAGCGCATGCCACCTAGCAACAGTAAACTTAACTCTTTTCTGTATGTTTGTTCTCAGCATGGGACTATTTGAAATCAGTGCTTACTGTAAGCATATGATATTGCAGATGTAACGCTATACACACTGGCGTCAAAAGTAACGCAGTGGTTAGTATCAACCGATCACGTGTGCATCTATTTAAACATTGCTAATAGTTCGACAAGATCAACAGACTTAAACAGCAAGCAATTCAAAGATTAATTTGTAACTACTAGCAGTACAAGGTAGTCGTCCCCAGTTTCTTTGTGATTTTTGCATTCATTTTATAACTGACATCCACAACAAAATCTGTAAATCGGGTCCTGTATAATATGAAATATGTCAACAGCACGACACATTCCACCCATCGATCACCTACACCCACACCTACCATCAGCCATTGCCTGCACTTCACTAACACTACACCACATCACATCCCAATTTCTCTAGGCTTCCATTTAAAGGAGCACTGTTCTGCCTCGACTACTGAACAATGCCGTTTAAATACGTTTAAAGTTGCAGTGACAAAAATCTCTATAAACGACACTGTCAACAAATTCAGCAGTTGAATCCTACAGAACAAAGCATATATTTAATATACATTGTCCCTTATTGAAGGTAGCCATACCTACTTGCACTGCTATATGATTCTAATAACGACAACGCGTAAGACAGGAGACTACAAATTGTGAATCATTTTTATAACGTATGTAAGAAGCTATTCTTTGAACGAATAATCTACCTCCATAGACCAAAGTAGTTCTAGCTACATGGCAAGTAGTAATTTATGTTGTGAAATACTAACGTAAAGACTAATTACATATTGGCAAAAATTACTGGAGTGTCCAATTTAAGTACATTGTTAGTACATTCTTACCTGCTATTAGCAGGTTACACTAGCTGGAAATCCATTACCAATTTACTCAGCTTTCACTCAAGTAAGCAACAATGGCATTAATTTCTATGACTCTTGTTAGTCTACAACTTTCACCATGACACCTTCCTCAAAGTCCTTTTTATACAATAAATGATACGAATTTGGATGTGATAAGTAGGTCTAAATTCCATTCAACCTTAATGCATTATTAAAATATGGTTGTTCCTTGTTGGGTTCATACCCACTCAAGTGAACCGTCCTGTATGTATCAGCAAAAAAAAAAAAAAAAAAAAAAATCTTAACACTTATTTTGTAGATCTAATTGTACAGAATCATTGTCATGAATTTTGTGCTACTCTACAGCTAATTACGTATATGTGCCACTTATTTATGGCGGCCACTGAGTGACGCTCGTTTCTTCGGCTCGCGAGTTTTTCCGCTCATTGAAGGTGTTGCAGAGAAGTGCGGCAGTACACGACGTGTGCATCTGACTGAACAAATTTTACTTGCCGTGGTGTATTGTTCTCCGTTGATTACCACAAGTGGTAATTGAGTGAAAAATGGGAAGGGCACGAGTAGGAGGCAGCAGGCGATGGTACAGGGGTGCAGGCAGCGCGGCAGGTGAGGCCACGCTTCCCGACATCGGGGAGCTCGTCCGGTCCCAGCACAGCAAACACACGCTAGACGTTATCGTCCAATCCATCACGGACTCTGTGACGGCCGCGGTCATGGACAAACTGCATGAGTCTGTCGGGCGCAACAGCACCGAAATCCAATCTCTTACAAAGTCCCTGGCCGCACAAGAGAAAACAGCCGCCGACCTAGAAGCTAAACTGTCTGCTGCCACCGATGAAATTGAGCAGTATCAGCGAAGGAACAGCTTGCGCTGGTTCAGGGTAGCTGAAAACGATCGCCATTAACCTCGTGCGTGAGAAACTTGTCGTGCAGATCGACGTGGCCGATATTGACAGGAAGCCACCGTGTTGGGCGCAGGATACCAAGTGCCATGAAACCCAGGCCCATAATTAAATTTGTGTCTTATCGGAAAAGAGCTGAAGTGTTTGCTCAGAAAAGAAAACTCGCCAAGAGTGGGGTTACCCTGAAGGAAGATCTGACGCGCGAAAGACAAAGTTTTCTATTTAAAATCAGTCAATTGTTTCACAAAAATATTGTTTGTTTATTTGTCTATGATAAGTGCTCATGTATATTCATATTGTCAGTCAAATGGGAATTAACATTTTCCATTAACAGGAATCTCTTTACAATCGCCTCTCTTTATCTGTTATTTTCATCTTCGCCACTACCACTACTGCTACTACTGCCACTTCCCATCTTTCTTTTCGCTCCCTTCTCCGATACTTTCAGCGTGTTTTTCACATTTAGTCCACAGACGCTTGAGTCAGTCACGACCTTGGACACACCTGTAAATATGTCTTCCTCCGCGAAATCCAGCTTTTGTCCCTCTTCCGGCCAGCAGGTGAACGGAGCGCGCTCGGTCCTACAGGCGGCCACAATGGGACGGACCGGTTCCGGCGGCGGGCTCTTTGTGGCCCACGCGAACGCGCAGTCGCCAACGGCTCACTTCGACGAGTTCTGTGACCTCTTCTGCCAATCGCTGTTCCACATTATCCTCGTCTCTGAAACTTGGTTGAAACCAAACATTTCTTCCGACGCTATCCGAATCGCTGGTTACTCTCTCCTAAGGGCAGATCGTGAAACACGACGCGGGGGTGGTGTGGGTGCCTATGTTCGCTCTGATCTGACACCTACTGTACTATGCACATCGGATGCAAAGGGCGAAGGAGAAGCAGAGTTCTTGTTTTTCGAAATAAATACATCAAATCAGAAACTGCTAATTGGAGTAATCTATAAACCTCCAAACGTCGGTGCCATGTCCTCACTCGTGACACAGTATGAACACAATCATTATGGGCGACACAAACATCGACTTACAGTTAAAGTCTCCCTCTGCCGAAAAACTAAGGCGACTGTTCCACTCCAATGATATGCGTTTAACACCGCTGGACCCAACTCATCACACAGCCACACAATCATAGATATAATAGCAACAAAGCGACCAGATAAAATAATCCGAGCCAATCAGACATCCGCTCTGCTCATGACGTGATATTCTTAAATTACTCAATGCATACTACCAAAGAAAAATCTCAAAATGTTAACCATGACGCTCTTCAAAAGGATTGCTCAGACATCCCTTGGCATGATATAAGCAATGAACCGACTTTAGACGAAAAAATTCGGCAATTATGTCGCAAAATTATTGCACTGTATGATAAACATGCTCCTCAACGCACTGTCAAGGTAAAGAGCTCCCGCTCCGTGGCTCACCACTGCATTACGCCAGTTAATGAATAAACGTGATGCTGCAGATAGGGCCTTCAAGCGTAACCCAACTCCCGAGGCGTACGAAGCTTATAGGAAACTCCGAAACAGAACCAAGCAAAGCGTGAGGAATGCCAAAATCAGACATTCTCGCTCTGTCGTATGCGGCATATCAAAACCTGCTGCACTGTGGAAAAAGCTGCGCAGTTTCCGTATAGGGAAGCGAAGATCTGACGCTGTTTATCAAGCGTCTGCAGAAGAATTAAACGATTTCTTCTAAACAGCTGTCAACTGCCACGCAGCGACAAATTACCAGCCCCAAGATATCAATCTCTCGAGAGACAAGTTTTTCCTAAAACATGTCACTACAGGCACAGTTCACAAGGCAATTATGAGAATCTCTTCCCAGGCAGTAGGAAATGATGGAGTGAGCATTGGCATGATTAAGAGCGTCGTAGACACTTGTTCCAGTTATCACAGACATCTTCAACCTGTCTTGTCAGTAGTTCATATCCTACTGAGTGGAAGCAAAGTTTAATTTAGCCTATACCCAAGACTGACAACTCTTAGTCGCCAGGTGACTACAGGCCGATCAGCATACTACCTGCAATTTCTAAAGCCCTAGAGTACATCGTCCATGAACAGCTGATGGATTACCTCAAAACTCGTAACATCCATGACGAGTATCAGTCAGGCTTTCGAAAGCACCATAGTACAGCAACTGCATTAATCAAAGTAACTGATGACATTAAACATGCTATGGACAGACATGAAGCTACTATCCTGACACTCCTTGACTTTAGCAAGGCTTTTGACACAGTTGACTTCGATATATTACTAATTAAAATTAAACAGCTGAATTTCTCAAACAGCTCAATACACTGGTTCGACAGCTACCTCAAAAACAGAAGTCAACAAGTCATTTGTGGGTAGGAAAATTCATCATGGAAAAGCGTGCGCTCTTGAGTTCCCAAGGCTCCGTCCTTTGTCCACTACTCTTCTCACTGTACATTAATGATATTTCTTCAGTGATTCACTCCTGCAACTACCATCTTTTTGTCGACAACATCCAACTGTACATAAGTGCAAGCCCCAAAAAAATTGCTGGCGCAGTAGCGAGTATGAACGCAGATCTTTGCTCTGTTTCTCGATGCGCACAGAACCTAGGACTGAAAATTAACCCCAAGAAATCCCAGGTCATACTTATATCTCATCCAAAGTTATAGTCTTGCCTGATCTTTACTACTGCGATGTAGTTCAACACGGCACAAATAGTGAAAATTCTAGATGCCTCGAGCTAGTGATGAATGCTTGTGTTAGATACGTGTGCAATATTCGGTTGTATGATCATATCAGTCCTTCATACTCCCAGCTAGGTTGGATACGCCCACATAAGGCACGCGATCTCCACACGATGTGCTTACTTCATCGATTTCTTAGCCACTGGTGCCCCCAATACTTATCGTCTCACATTAAACACCTACCATCATTCCACAATCGCAATACCAGATCGGATACGTCTATCATCTTGGCTGTACCTTTACATAACACAAAATCTTTCTCCGTGTCATTCTCCATCTCAGCCATACGACTATGGAACGCGCTCCCTTGTGATGTTCGTCTTATCCAGAACTACTCAACATTCAATAGGGAACTCAAAACTTACATATTAGGGACGGTATAGCCACCATTGTTGTGGCCCTCCCATCTCAGCTTCTAATTTTACCATTATATTCCTCTTCCTCTAACCTATCTACCTCTTATATATCTCTTCCACCCCATTCTATCGTCTCATGTCTCTGCTCGATGAGAGTAACTCACAAGCTATAAGAACGTAACGAGAAAATTCCCAACTAACATTCACAAAAGGAAAGTATGTATACTCTCATACATTATTATTTTATTTTTTATTGTTATAATTATCATTGTACTACTGATATCTTTTTTTAACATCAATATTGGATAATACGTTATATGTCCTGAATGTTATGTAGAAACTGTAACTCGTTCAATCTGAGTATGCCTGGTTAGATGTAAGAGGGCCTGAAGGCCCCAATTTTGCCAGGTAAAATAAATGAATAAATGTTTTCAAAATGCATATACAGTGGGAGGCATAGAATGGCAGCTTTGTCAGTTGCCACACACAATTTAAGTTCTACAGACAAATTCTAAGATTATCAATATACAATTGTTATTGGTTAGGCATGAATACCTCCACAGTCCACTTATTACCATTTCCTTTAAGTGCTTTTATGGGATACAGGTATGAGCACTGCACCCAACCCTCCTCCTTTCTCATCTGGGCTTGGGACCAGCAATGGCGGAGTTAAAACATCTCTTCCCCTGGAAGAGGACAGACAGACAGACACAGGGACAGACAGACAGACAGACACAGGGACAGACAGACACAGGGACAGACAGACAGACAGACACAGGGACAGACAGACACAGGGACAGACAGACAGACAGACACAGGGACAGACAGACACAGGGACAGACAGACACAGGGACAGACAGACAGACAGACACAGGGACAGACAGACACAGGGACAGACAGACAGACAGACACAGGGACAGACAGACACAGGGACAGACAGACACAGGGACAGACAGACAGACAGACAGACACAGGGACAGACAGACACAGGGACAGACAGACAGACAGACACAGGGACAGACAGACAGACAGACACAGGGACAGACAGACAGACAGACACAGGGACAGACAGACAGACAGACACAGGGACAGACAGACAGACAGACACAGGGACAGACAGACAGACAGACAGACAGACAGACACAGGGACAGACAGACACAGGGACAGACAGACACAGGGACAGACAGACAGACAGACACAGGGACAGACAGACAGACAGACACAGGGACAGACAGACAGACACAGGGACGGACAGACAGACAGACACAGGGACGGACAGACAGACAGACACAGGGACGGACAGACAGACAGACACAGGGACGGACAGACAGACAGACACAGGGACGGACAGACAGACAGACACAGGGACGGACAGACAGACAGACACAGGGACGGACAGACAGACAGACACAGGGACGGACAGACAGACAGACACAGGGACGGACGGACAGACACAGGGACGGACGGACGGACAGACACAGGGACGGACGGACGGACAGACACAGGGACGGACGGACGGACAGACACAGGGACGGACGGACGGACAGACACAGGGACGGACGGACGGACAGACACAGGGACGGACGGACGGACAGACACAGGGACGGACGGACGGACAGACACAGGGACGGACGGACGGACAGACACAGGGACGGACGGACGGACAGACACAGGGACGGACGGACAGACACAGGGACGGACGGACAGACACAGGGACGGACGGACAGACACAGGGACGGACGGACAGACACAGGGACGGACGGACAGACACAGGGACGGACGGACAGACACAGGGACGGACGGACAGACACAGGGACGGACGGACAGACACAGGGACGGACGGACAGACACAGGGACGGACGGACAGACACAGGGACGGACGGACAGACACAGGGACGGACGGACAGACACAGGGACGGACGGACAGACACAGGGACGGACGGACAGACACAGGGACGGACGGACAGACACAGGGACGGACGGACAGACACAGGGACGGACGGACAGACACAGGGACGGACGGACAGACACAGGGACGGACGGACAGACACAGGGACGGACGGACAGACACAGGGACGGACGGACAGACACAGGGACGGACGGACAGACACAGGGACGGACGGACAGACACAGGGACGGACGGACAGACACAGGGACGGACGGACAGACACAGGGACGGACGGACAGAACTAACTAGTTGGTGCACATATGAATTTAGAAGTTACTCCACAACCATCCTTCCACATAGCTAATTGCAAACTATTGAGACAGTTTTTCACTCCTAAGACATCACTTAAAATTCTAGACAGACAGACACCACAACACATGCAAATGAGTATCTACAATACATTCAAGGGTAGCCTTGTACTTTACATTAAGAAATTAACTGAAACAACTACATCATAATCTGGTGAACAAGTGTGCTAGAACATAGTTGAGTTATGAATGGACCACTTTAACTTATTAGTTTAAGTGTCTTTTACAAATACAAATTTGTAAGCTGTCCAGAAATATGACACACAGTAGTGGTAGATCACAAGTAAAACAATTCGAGTATTGTGTTCAACAGCATGTGCTTGTAAAAGTAGTGGAAGAGTTATGTAACTGTGTATATCAGAAGGCAATCTGTGACATGTCTCCTGTAGAATATTTCACATTTGCAAAATGTATGTATGGCATGTAAGTAACATTCTGCACTAAGTTCCATAGTGCAGAAGAAGATACTGTACATGTTCTATTGAGTGTTAGTTGATACTTAAGTATTAACTGAGTAATAGTAGGCTGCAAAGCTATAATTCAGAATTTTAACAACCTTACAGATTTTCTTTATGACATCGTTTTCCTGAATAGATATAGGAACATGTTTCATGATACTAACAACTGTAATTTTGCAAACCCTTGAACGTAAAGAAGTTTTCATAGAAGTGTAAAATACACCTGAGATCCAGTAAACAAAGCCTCTTTGTACCACTTTCAAGTGTGTTACAAAGCAATATGGCAGCACTATTCTACAGGAAGCTTTTCTTTGTTTACCACCAGTAAACATCCAAACCTACTGAGAATTATTGAGACTATGCTACAAATAGCAGACATGAAATCTATGTTTTGGGTACTATTAGGTTTTCATTTGTGCATAGTAGGCCCATGAACCATTGACCTTGCCATTGGTGTGGAGGCTTATGTGCCTCAGCAGAGAGGTACCTGTTGCGAAGCCAAATGAACATACAGTTCTGGAATAGGGGGCAGCAGCCTTTTCAATAATTGCAAGAGCAACTGTGCCAGTGATTGATACACCCATTTAACATCAAACTATATAGCCTTGCTATGCTGTAGTGTAACTGGCTGAATGTAGGGGTAAACCTCAGCTTCAACTTTCCAAAAGGGCATGCAGCTCTACTCTATAGTTAAATGATGACGGTATGTACTCAGTTCATAAATACAAAATTAAAATAAGGTAATGCAGGAAGTAGGTTTAATGATCAATTAGAAAAAATAAAAAAATATAAAAGTGACAAGTAACATACTATGAACAGCATAGTTAACCCATTATTGCAGTGAAGATAGACACAAAGCCCACACCTACCACAGTAGTACAAGTTCATATGCCAACCACCTCGACATATGGCTACAAGATTGAGGACATGTATGTGAAAAAAAAATTGTTCATATAGTTAGGGAGACAAAAATTTAATCTTCATGGGAGACTAGAATTCAATAGCAGGAACAGTAAGGGAAGTACAAGTAGTTGGTGAATATGGAATGGGGATAAAAAATTATAAAGTAAACCACCTGATAGAATTTTGCACAGAGCGTAACCCAATCATAGCTTACACTTTGTTTAGGAATCATGACAAACAGCTGTATACATTGAGGCCAGGAGACACTGGGAGGTATCATACATTATATAATGCCAAGACAGATTTAGGAACCAGGTATTAAATTTTTAAAGACTTTCCAGAGGCAGATGCTGACTGACCATAGTTCATTGATTATGAAATGTATATTAAAACTGAATAAACTAAGAAGGTAGGAACTTTGGAGATGGGACCTGGGTAACCTGAAATAAAGATTGTAGATAGTTCCAGAGACACCGTTAGTGAACAATTGCCAAGCATGAGGGAAGAAAATACAGTGGAGAAAGAATGGGTGGCTTTTAGAGATGATAGTGAAGGCAGCAGAGGATCAAGTAGGTAAAAGGACAAGGGCTCGTAGTAATCCTTGGGTAACACAAGATGTACTGAATTTAATCGATGAAAGGAAAAAATACAAAAATGCAGCGAGTGAAGGAGGCAAAAAGGAATACAAACATCTCAAAAATGAGATTGATAGTTAGTGCAAAATAGATGAACAGGGGTGTCTGGAAGATAAATGTAATGATGTAGAGGCATATATCACGAAGTGTAAGATACATACTGTCTACAGGAAAATTAAGGAGACCTTTGGACAAAAAAGTACTTATATTAATTTCGACAACTCAGATGGAGAACCAGTCCTAAGCAAAAGTAGAAAGGTGTAAGGAGTATACAGGGAGTATAGAAGGCCAATGTACTTCAGTGCAATATTACAGAAATGGAAGAGGATGTAATTTAAGATTAAATGGGACATATGATACTGCATGAAGAATTTGACATAGCACTGAAGGACCTAAGCCAAAACAAGGGCCCAGGAGTAGACAACATTCCATTGGAGCTACGGATAGCCTAGGGAGAGCCATTCCTGATAACTACTACCTGGGGAGCAAGATGTACGAGACAGGCAAACTACCCTCAGACTTCAACAAGAATATGAAAGTTCCCATCTGTTTCTCTGCCATACATCTTGCATACCCATAACCTCCTCACCTCAACCTTCATTAGTCACTGTCCTCACCCACCAGGCCCCCTCCATGTTCCCAGCCATCATTTCACCACCACACCCAGTCTTAATTTCTTCTTTTTATTTCTCATTTCTGCTACTTACCCCCTCCACACCACCTCTCCTACCCTCCATTTAAACTGGAACACTTCACTGTCTGCCACTCCCACCAAACTATCCCTCCCCTCCCCCTCCCAACCCCAGCCTCCTTTTTACCCCCACCCAATTCACACTGCTATCATGCACTGGTCCTTATGCTTGCAGTGTGGTTTCAGGTCTCAGACTGCAAACATGTGTGAAAGTTGCAATTGCATGAGCATGAGCGTGCACACACACACACATGTGCATGTCTACTGCTGACAAAGGCCTTAAGGCCTAAAGCTGTAATTGTGTTAATCTTTAGAAGCTGACCTCAGGGAGTATCAGATTGGATCCTGTAGAAATGTTCACATGTGGGGCAATACTTACCCTACAACTGATCTTAGAAAGTAGATTAAGGAAAGGCAAACCTACATTTCTAGCATTTGTAGACACCAACATTTCTGGCACTACTTCGCTAGAAGAAGGGATCAGTTCATAGGACATTCTGAGGCATCAAGGATTCAACAATTCAGTACTGAAGGGAAGCATGGAGGAGAAAAAGAGGGAGACCAAGGGATGAATACTCTTGGCAGGTGCCAAAGGAATTTAGTTGCAGCAATTACTAAGAGATGGAGAAGCTTGCACACATGATATAGAAGCGTGAACAGCTGCATCCAACTAGTCTGGATGAAAGACCCTCAACAACATGTTTTAAGATTAATGGAATGTGAATACCAGAGTCCATAGTAAAGTATTTGTCAAAAATGGGGGAAAAATAATTTGCTAAAATGCCTCTCCACACACTCAATTAGTTTAATCCTGCTTTTGCAGTTTATCTAAGTATGATGCATAGGTAACTACCTGTTCTAGTTTTCTGTCTCCATCATTCTCTCCCATACATAAAAGTTGTGACTATTGACACTGCCCTTTACTATCTTAAGTTTTGCTTGACGTTTTTATGTACTTTCGCATTATTTCCTTATTGCTGGAAAACAACTATCTACTTTGTTATCTACTTTGTTATCTACTTTGTTATCTACTTTGTTATCTACTTTGTTATCTACTTTGTTATCTACTTTGTTATCTACTTTCCCAGCATCTCACCAATGAATCATTTTGCCATATGCTTTAGGTACACCTTATTGAAACTGCAACTCACTGATGCTGTTATCTCGCAATTTTAAGTTACAGATTTCTCAAGTCAATTTTATATTTAACATTTGAAGCAAATTGTTTTCACACAACTTTGAAAGCTAAGCAAAATCTGCCAAACTGTATCTAGTGTCTTACAAGGAGTCCTTTGTAGCTAACTGTATGAGCTACCATAAGATTAAGGTTGTTACTGATAACATTTGCAATGTCATTAACATGTGAATTTTACTGCTAGTGTGCAACTCAATTTCTGTTACAATTACACAACAAGGAAACTTTCATCATTTGCCTCACCAAAAAACTTCTATTCAAAAATTCATTTACTATCATGTGGAGCCATTTCAATAATTATCATTTATATTTACTTCAACAAATAAACTATCTCTCATAGTTCCAATTTAGATCTACTCCAAAAATCTTTGATGGCACTTCCTCGTCCTCCTCCTCCCTAAAAAGCCAAGTCTTATCCTGCAGCCACAGCTATCTCTCCTTAACAGTCATCTTCATTTTTATGCATGAAGGACATCCCATTTTTTAAATAAGTTTATCAGTTGTTCTCTTGTTTCCTTGCCTAAGATACAGACTTTGAAAAGTTTATCAGAATGCCATATTTAATTTAATATCCAAGTTTTGCTTTGGATTGGCCTCCAACTTTTTAGTTTTGTTTCTCCACATTTCCCATGTAAACCTGTCATTCATTTTTGTCAGCTAGTTCTATTCATTCTCCTCCAGAACAATATTTGCACAGCTTCATGATGAGCTCTTTTGCTTTTGTGACTGATAATGTTTCACATCTGTATATCAGGAAACACTACACAAGAATCTTATCAAATATTTTGTTAATGAGGAAACTAACACTCGTTTAACAGAAATAGGTTCTTATTTCATAAGGAACTCTTGGCCAGTGTTAGCCTTCTCTTAATTTCCTCGAGACATTCTTTCCTCCAGTGCCACAAAAATATTGAAATTGTTACTGTCTGAAGTTGCTCTGTACCTATTTTACAGGTCTTGCCACCATTATGTCTATAGCCAAGACTTGCCTTCTTGGTATTCATTTTTAGTTTTGATTTTGAGGCCTGAAGCAGTTTATTTAGTTCCTTCCAAGTCTACGACTATTGCTGTATGATCTAGTTAACTTCTCGTATCTAACCCATGAGATGCATTGATTGTTAGAATCTCTTGAAGTTGAGAGTTTGTTACAAATGCTTTGGTAGTTCATCACTGCCTTTGTCACTGGTTTTATCTGTGAGGTACACTAATACTTTCAACTGAGTACTCTAGTCTAAAAATAGCTCTATGCTCCCATACATTATCCATTACCTGAGTAGCAGCCTAACTTGTACTTCTCACCTTACCTTATTAGGTAAACAGTTCTTAATTGTGAATTGTTTTGGAAGTTGTGGCTTAGCATATCACAGTTTTCGAAGTCTAGTCCTTTCAACTCTGAACTCTGGCACTATTAGTTGTAGTGGCACTGCTTGAGATTGTAAACTTCATTGGAGTTCCATGAGCAAGATTTATGAATGATGGAAGTATGATCTCTCAATCCACACAATAAGCATTGTTCATTTCACCATGTTTGTCACACTGCAGCTGGCTGTACCATATGCCAAATGGTTGCTACAGCAAGGTATTTAACAAGTTTAGTGATGTTTCCTGTAGGATAAATTCTGTAGTCATGCCAAGATATTTGCAACCAGTTCAGTTATGAAATGCGAAGAGAGAGAAGAAATTTCAGTGTAACTAGAAGAATAGAGACGGGTGGGCTGGAGATGGGTATGGGCAAGAGCAGGGCCACCCTGACAGCAGAAGCACCACCATTCATCCATACACACACCACAATTGCAACAAGAAGCAACACCAGGGGAAACACCAGGGGAAGAATAGAAGGTAAGGGGAAGTAAACATCAGGGAATACTAGACAAAATGTGGAAGGGGGAGGAATTAAGAGAACCTGGGCAGGCTCCACACAAGGCCTAAGGCCTTGCCAAACATTGCCAACACTTAGGGACAAATTCTGGGATGATAAACCCCTGCTGCAAAGAAAATCGAGGACAGACATAACTGTAAGGGTCATCCACTAAAACCTTTAACAATTAGAGTAGGGGGTATGAACATAGTGCAAAGGGCCAAAATGTCAAGGCAATTAGGAAAAAGCGTGTACCACCAGAGGATGCCCCAAAAGTAGCGAGGGGTCAGCCCACTGTGGATTAAAGAATCCGTGGGTCAATGTAGTATGGCCGATGCAAATACTGAGGATGACTGTAGGTCCCCACCGGGAGAAGGAAGGAAACAACATGGCTGGGGTTACCTTAATTGCATGAAATTTGTTAGGCGGAGGTGGCCCCCCAGAGTTGGCCCACAACCGAACGAAAATTATTTGTCATGAAGGTGCAAATCTGCCTCCAAAGGGACACACAAACAGGGGAACAGTAAGGATAGGTGGCTGCCATTCACCACCACCACCACCACCACCACCACCACCACCACCACCACCTTACCTGGGACACAATTATGGCCAAGAAACCAAAGGACAGCAGGAAGTTACAACAGCACAAAAACCACTCATCAAGTCTGTAGTTAACACTCTGAGGACTGCATACATAAAGCAGATGGCACAATAAGTGGCCATCCATTCCACAGTGAGCACCGAACATGTGATATGCAAGAAAAGCTGTTCCTTGCCATCGGAAGACATTAAACTGTACTCATGTGATCACTGGTTTTGGAGTGATCTGGAACTCCTGGAAGAGCAGGCCAAGCAGACAACCAAACACCATTTGGGGATCTGAGGCTTTTGGACCCTAACAGATATCCATCCAAATCTGGGTTCATGGAACTGAGGAAGGATGTTCAGGAGAAAACATGGGTAACAGGACAAAGCAGAAAGATGGAAATCACGGCAGAGAGAATCAAGGTGGAGCCCAACTGGTGAACGCACCAGATGTTGGGTAATGGGCTAGCAAAAAAGGAGGGTGAGTGAGCAGGGTATTATTTGAGGGGGGGGGGGGGGGCACAAGAATCCCAGTTGATGAAATGTAAGACATGCTACAGATATAGTGCGGAATGCACCTGTGGCCGAAGAGATAACCTATCCCATGGTGGATGGGGTGCAAGAGGAGCAGCATGGAAAGGACATGAGCTGTGAAATTCAAACCAGTGTCCAGATGAGAGAAGAATCACACAAAGGTGGAGTAGAGTAACTATTTGCATCCTGAGAGGTGTGGGTAAGGACACTACAGGTAAGGGGGGTATTAAATTTACAGGAGCCACCACCCTTAACGCAGTTAAGGGGATGGTGAAATAAGCCTATTGTCAAGAGGACCTAAGGAACAGAGCTAAGACTTTAAAATTTTGGCCGCAAAAAGCTCCAGAAAATATATGTAACTTGTCGAAACACTTTCACAAAACTTTTTGCTGTTTGGCCCCTGCATGCCATTTGTCTGGACTATGCCAAGAGGGGCCCCATTATTGAACCTGAAATAACAGAAGGGAGTATGGGGCAGAGATGGTGTGGCTGGTTGATTATGTACAACATTCATCATAGTAAATTAATAAGTAGTAGTAGTAGTAGTAGTAGTAGTAGTAGTAGGAGAACTCAGTTCTTCATTCACAGCGGCTAGATTTTGGAACTAGTTAAAGAACCTTCAGTTATTACCTTGTTTAACTTATTTGATTAATGCTGTCATCTCAGCTAGCCATTTATCTGAAGTTTGTTGTTCAACTGTAACCTGTCAGCAAGAATCAATAATAAACTGACAGTTGAAAATTAATATTTATAATTAATTCCAAAGCTGCCATGTTTAGAATTTCTCATAATTTCTAATATTGACACTTCATTAATAAATGAAATTTTTTCATGGGCTTCAGCTGTACTTAACATTTTCTGTAAATTTTACCATACCAGTCAATACATCCACAACATTCAATTTACTGGTGTCATCGTTCAGTATCTAAAATGTTCCGGCAGAAACTCTAAATAAGATGGCATAGTAAGGTACTTTAACCTTAAATGACTCAGAAGTGCTCGACTTCTGATATCTGTTACTGCTAATTAAAAACCAGTAGAACTTTTCTATCATGTATTGGTTAACAACTTTGCCTTAACTATTGCGAAGCAGAACATAAAGTAATATTTCATCCCACTTAAGGACACCAGAAATTAGTGGAATTTCTCAAGCAGGAATACATCATTCATGGAGAACTGTAATGCTTAACACAATTTTGGAAATGTAATTTTTACAGAATAAATTTATCACCTCTTCACAATACTGTTCTTAATCTTTGGAAAGTTATTTTACTAAATAAATTGTCCAACAGTTAGGGACCCATCACTGTACAGAACAAATATATATGCATGTAATGGATGGACACACACACACACACACACACACACACACACACACACACACACACACACACACACACACACACACACACACCCCTACCTTTCCACAAAATTTTGGGAAAAAAGGCCTTAAAAAAGTAGTGACTAGAAAAAAATTATCAAGCCGTAAGTTTACTTGCAGTACCACTACATATGAGAAATTAGAAGACATTTCTAACCAGTCATCTGCATGACTTGTGCTGGAATAAATCATGGAATTACATTTTAGGAGATCTAAATTACTATCACAGAATCAATTACCACTTGCACACAGCATACCTAACACCTTTCAGGGCCAACAAAAATTTGTTTTGCATGATTACTGGTAACTGAAAAATTAAAGTGCTGTGCATGTAAAAGGAATTCTCATGTTAAAAATTCAGGAAATACAAAACTTACAATTAGGAAATGTCAGTACATCACAAGACAATTGACATTGTGTACACTCATTCATCCAATATTTCATCCAGTATTTGGGTACACGATTGCTTATCAACTTCCGAGAAACTTTGAGCAGAATTTCACACTGTCAGTTTTTCTCACTTGTACACTTAACATCTAATATTTATCTTGTTTACTCACTTATAAAGCTGTCTAATGTTTAAAGCCATTTTGTAAGTGGAATATTGCTTCTTTGAAAACTGAGAATGATTGTTATCTTACTATAAAGCCAACTGTTAATAATTGGCATCTCCAATAGCTGCTAATAAAACGAATGTTTTAATTTTGTTTTAAATTAACATTTTACATTAAAATATTTTGCTTTACCAGCAACAAAAATTAGTATACAACATAGTAATAATAAATAGCAATAATAAAAATAATAAATATTATTACAACAACTGAACTCACTGTGATAGTCCATTCCGCATGTAGATTTAACAATGCATTCCATGAAATTCCATTTCTCAGAATGAGGAAGTGAACTCTTCTCTTAATTTAGTTTTCATCTAGTACAAGGAAACATACAGCAGTGGCATAAGTATGTCTTCATTATCTAGAGAGAATGCCGAGACACCACTGAAGTTCGTTTCTCTCTCTCTCTCTCTCTCTCTCTCTCTCTCTCTCTCTCTCTCTCTCTCTCTCTCTCTCTCCCCCCCCCCCCCCCCCCCATCAGGCTCCGGAAGCATGCATTTCGAAAGTCCTGTAACTAATTGTTTTAAAACTGAGTAAATTCTGTTTCACTACACAAAAAAATTTCCACCTTCACTTCACTCCTGAAGAGATAATGCTCCTTCCTTCTTTCATTAGTGTTTCGAACTCTTAGGAGCAGCAACGCAGAATAATGTTGTACTGCAGCATCTTTATTGTATTTTGTACTGCAGTTCCCACCTGAAAAGTTTACTTAAAAAAAACACTTGGTTTTTTGTGCACAACATCTGAAATCGTCTGTTTACTCTAAACCTACCAACAAATACATTCTGGAGTTAAATTGTTCACTCAGAGACTTGGGTGAACTATAATGAAATAATAACAATCAGTTATATAATTTATAACCCAGTGTTCTAAGAGTTACATTGTAAAAACTCTCAGACTGGGAGAAAGGCAAGTGAAGAATCAAATGCAAGCATAGATTATGTTACAGTACTTATCACCTAGTAGACTGGAGATAGGCAATGAAGTATCTTGCAAATGTTTCCATATCAAAGTTAGAATAGGCATACCAATTGAGTACATATTTTATTACACACTTTAATTGTGGAAAGGGGGGTTGCATGTTAGTAACAAAATCAGTTATGGACTGAAGGTGAGAGTGTGACAATTTTGGACAAACAATACTAACATTCCGAAGGGAAAGGGGGGAGGTGCAATATACAGCTTCTAGAAAAACTTAAATTTTTAAATTGTACCTTAATAGGGATGGCAATTATGGTAAAAACACAAAATACTGTTTCTACATACACCTCTGAATGTCATGAATATATTATAATTTCAGGAACTTTCTATTACAGCCTTTAAGGGCTGTAATAATTACTTACATAATCTCCTCCTTGAATTTCAAGCAATGAATGGCAGTTCAGTCATAGGAGAAGTGATTAATTAGAACTATACAGCAGAACAATACCACTTTCACATACTGCTCCAATGTTATAATCTCATTTCATCCCATAATGCAATGTAGTGCATCATCTATGCTGTAGCAGTTCTGGCTGAAGAGGGACACAAATCATGCTATCTGCATCAAGATATCTTATTTACACCTGGAAATTAAGACATACAGCAGAGTAGCAAAAACCACATTACAGTACTTACTGTCAGAGGGACAAACTTCTTTTCTATTTTGACTTCATGAGGGAGAATACACAGCAATATACATAAAGTTCACTACATTTCCTGTTTACATCCAAAGAGGCAGATAAAGCATGAAAACCATTACATACATATACTTTTACATTTAATTAACTTTTTATCTTTTCTTAGGGAGGCGTAAGTAGAGGTTTTCTACTTTTATACAAATGTATTTTTTCATAGTAAGCGAACATGTGAGCTACACTTTACCATTTCTAACTACAGATGAACACACCAAAGCATGGGTGTTTGGAGAATATTTCAATTGTAAATCCAAGGAGACTGAAATCTCAGCTGTCACATGGAAATGTTACAATTTTAACTTATAACAAAAGCAACACTTGCAATCTCTGTAACATATGTGTTTCATTCACACTGTAGAAGCTTAGCAATGCACATAATTCATTTGAGATTGACTGTAGTTTAAAGTCATAGGACAACAAACACCATCAACATTAATTTACATTACAGTTTCCATATAAAGAAGTATGACATGGGAGATACAGAAAGCAATATTTTCATATCTCATGGGAGACTAACATTCATTAACACATTTCTGTGTACATGTACATACACTGCGTTTTAACTACAAAAATGTAAGTACTTTTTCTAGTATAAAAGGAAACAAATATCATCTACATGAATTTTATATATTTTTGATTCCCCTAAATCCATGACATGTTTTACATGCAAAAGGAGGCAACAAATTTTCAAATTACATATGTAACGAAATGCAACTTGTGGTGGAGACTGACAGGTGCCGTAACATACACAGCCGTTTTTGGACAATTTGTGCTGTTTTCACCCTATATAAAAATATTTCAGTAACGCGTAATGTGCAATTCCAGAGTGAGGTAACCAGCATCTCAAATCCGTAACCGTTTCCACATGAATAACAGACCATTAATGTGCAGTGACAAATTATTAACACTTGGGATTCAAGAGCAATGCAGGTATGAGGGCTGTATAAAACCATCTCAACTTTGAATGGGAAGGGGGTGTGGGCATACACTATCAGCTGCACAAATGTATCCTGTAGTTGAGTATCAATGTAAACATTAGAAAATATATGCAACACCAAAAGTATGCAATATACAGAAAATTTGCAAGATTTAAACAGCATTTTTATTGGAAGCTTGAGCTTAAGCACAGTAAGTACATAAAGAAATTACAGTATCACTTCAACCTTTAGTGTGAGGTAGTAGAAAAGGCACCATAAAGTAAGGGCAGGCATTTACATCTAAAATGGAAGAAACTACATAGGTACAAGGAACCACCCAAATAGTTTATCTTAACTGTAACAGTATAGCTGTTTAATAGAAACATGATCTCAGTACTTACCATCACAGGCAAATTACGCATGGCATATCAGAGCTTTTCTACTTTTCTGACCCAGGTGAAATCTAAACATAGGAGTTAGTGTCTGTATCTTTGTAACTAACTGGCCTCTATGCAGAGGTAATCTTAGCAACTTTGCAATTGTTTAAATTTGTGTCTCCATGTTAATACCTGTCAATGGCAATGTAATTTTTTTACCTTACTGTCATCTGCACATATTACAAATCACCTTTATAAAATTTGCTTACTAGCTCCACGTAAGGGAGCTTTGTATAAATGTGCATAAATGAGAAATGAGGTACTTCAAATATCACAGAAAAATAAATTGCTATGGTTATACTTTGTCACATTCAGAACCACAGTCTTAGTTTAAGCAGATGGAACATCGATACATTGCTAGGATTCTGGGAAAATGCAGTCACTTTAGAAACAGTCCTTAAACACTTGCAATCCATCATCAAATGTTGCACACAAGTATTGTGCCCACACTGAACAAAACAGACAGGAGTGCAGATGTTCACCAGCTTGTTCAACAAGTAGATCACAGAGGTGCTGAAAACTGGACTAACAGGAACTGTGAGTTTAAGTTCAAATCAAATATCCCAAGAAGGCCGATTTACAAAATTTGAAGAAACAGTATTAAGTGAAGAACAGAGATATTTTAGTACCCTAGGTATCACTGTTGTAGAGGCTGCAAAGATACGATTGAAGTAATTGCTGTGCGCACAGTCATTTGAGCAATAATTTTCCTACATTATACATTACTGGTATGGGAAGAGACTAACATGGCATAATACTATGAACACACTGCCATAGACTTCACAATGGTTTGTGAAGTACTAATGTACATTTAGATAGAAGGAAGATCATTACAATTTCCATATAAGGATGCTAACACTCAGAATATTCATTACACACTACAGCAGAACTATAGAACTAAGAATAGGAGCTGTATACGAACATTCACACCACCTCCATGAACAGCAGCATAAAAACACATGCAGAATATATCTGCACCCTTAGACATACTGAATCTTCCAAAATTGATATTGCCATCAGGTTTTTAGAATGGGGGTGAACAGCAGCATAAAAACACATGCAGAATATATCTGCACCCTTAGACATACTGAATCTTCCAAAATTGATATTGCCATCAGGTTTTTAGAATGGGGGTGTAGATGTATAATTTATGTACATGTGGTTTCTGGTTTCACCTTCACTGCTTGACAATATGGAAATTTTGAAAATAGTTTCGTAATTCGCAACATGGGCAGTAAATGTTGGAAACTGGATAATAGGCAATCTGTTTCCATCTTCTGTGGGAGGTAATGTAGTCATAATTAGAATTTACTGTACTATCCAAGAACATAGAAATTTAAAGCCTGACACACACATAGTAACATTAGCAGTACTATATATGCTTTTCATGTTTTTTTAGCCCTTTCACTATCGAGTTTTTGGCAGCATGCAGTACTTGCTCACCAGAATGTGCTTACCATTTCTGCAGGATATTGCTTTACACTTCCATTTCATCCCTTTTGTCTATTAGTTTAACAAACATTACAATGAAATGTTCTTACATCAGTTCTTTTGGGTAGGATGCAATTCACAATGCTTAACAGACCACAGTCCCACATTATCTTTGTTTAAAACTTAGCCAATTCCACCTGCTTTGTTTTCTTGCTGCTGGTTGCTTTTGGGACAATGAACACCACTTGCAAAGTGCTCTCCTTTTTGTCTCCTTGCTTTGTAGCACACACTTTCATTGTGATCTCACGTCAAGGACTGAAAGACTACGACAAAAAACTGCTTCTTATGTCATCTACAAGCCATAGTAATGTAGTTAGCTTACAAGAAATAACTGCATGAAGCATCCTGTGCTATGTGGCACATTAAGAATATCCTTTCAAAATACTCATGGTGTTATTGACTCCTGGTGCATGTGTGCGAGTACAGAGTGCGTAGAAGCTCAGTATAGATCTCTCTCAAACAGTTGAACAATATGAGACAAAAGCTTAAACTTAAGGCATGAAAAATCCATGACAGCTTGACAGTAGTACATAGTATGTTGATTTGTCCTTGAGGGAAAGCAATACATAGCAGCTAGGTATTATGCTACACAATTTTGACACAATTTACACCTTCAAATTGAGTTTTAATAAAACAGATCTATAATAATGAAGTATCTACCTTCAGACAGTGTATAAGATTTGCATACAAACGCCTTTACCAGTATCACATATGCATGGAAACTTAGTACTGTAATATCTGTATTAGAACTTAAAGCTAAGAAGAAAGTTAAAGGTGACTACATTGTCAATTCCACTTGCAATCAGAATTAATTAGTACCACCTGCATCGAAAAGAAATTTATGTTTATTTTTCCTTAATATAAAGGTATATTTGGCACCGGCTTAGGATATTCACAACCAACCAAGAGAAGTCATATGTTCACAATAAGCATGTCTGAATTTGCACCCGAAGAGACTCGACTGACATTTACATGAAAGTTTTAACCATTACCAATTCACTTTGTGTCACTGTGTAACATTTGCAGAAAATTCATTTCAGTCTTCACATTTAAGGACAAGGGAAGCATGTCAGGGAATAGGAAGGTACCATTTCCACCATTAATCAAAACCAATGGAAAGTACCTTCATGAAATCTTACTTTTTGAGATGTTTATATTTCAGTTTTACAGGGAAATTTTAATGGTTTTTCCTGAGGAAGAGGTAGTTATAGCATAACACTACATAAAATTACATTTCTACTTCCAAATGCGGTGTCAATGTAGGCAGTGTAAAGTTATACACACAAACCGTTGTTGCAGCTTCTACTTCCAGCGGAAACAGTACATAATTTAATACTTACAGTAGTAACATCTGTACGACACAGATTTACACATCCAAGTGAAAACTAAATGTAACAACAAAATATTATTACCTTCATTGTCTTGAGATGTAGATGCTTAGCTGAAAAATCATGGGACAACCATCTTCGGAGTGTGTAAATCCATTTTAGTGGCACAATTTTTATCGTGGTCTCTTACAATGGTGTGGAGTTACAGTACAGCAGTCTCAAAAATTTATGTTGCCAGTATCATAAGATATTACAATTTCCATCGAAGGATAAAGAAATAATTACAGCTGTAGATAATCGTTTCCATCTCCCATGGAGATTTGTTCACCTTCGAGAGTGAGGCAAATATCATTACATATGATCAGAAACAGTTTGTACCCAATAATTTACAAAATGACGTCCACTTATTGTAGTTCAATGGGAATTAATGTGAGTGTGAATCTAGAGATTGAGGCAATCATGAATGCACAGGGTGGATGTTTTATATTTTACCTTCTTTCTCCTGAAATTTTTTAGCAAGACAATTAAATCACACTACATTTTCCACTTCAAGTTTTAAGTGTAGATAAAGCTGTACAAAATTGCCATTTTCATGTCCAGTGGAAAACAATGTACTTCACATACACAGAAATTGTTAGCTTCCACTGAGTGAAGGACAATGCAAGTCAATATATAACAACATTACTCCTATGTAATCCTGATTATTGCAGTTTTCAAACTGGATGGAGTGAGAGCAGGGCATTTGAAGGAATATTTTTAGAATTTCAAGAACACATTAAAACATGAGAACTGCATAAGGATATACTATGTTTTACACTTCCCAGCTAGTCAGTAACACCTAAATACAATTCGCATTACAGTTTCTACCTAAATTGACAAAGGGTGACAAAAGCAGTACCATTTCATATTTCATTGTGGGGCTATGACACAAGAACTTTTTCCTTCTACTGTATTCAGTATAAGGAAGGCGAAACTTAACTGGTACTGAAATAGTCGTACCTAGTTTTACATCCAATGAAGGCAATGTAAGCTATACCAAAACAATTTGTCAGAAGTTTGCCGTATGTACCACCAGAAGCATCCAATGCTGCACAATATTTTGTGCAATTTTCTCTTCCTGCAAGAGACAATACAGGTTGTGAAGACCTTACACTGTTAGCTTCATTAACATACCTACCTCCAAAAAATGCAGCTGCAAGCAATGTCTGTTTACATATGGGAGGTTAGCTAAAGCGTGACTATTAAATGGGAGGCTATATATAGAAGCTCCAGAAAATCTCAATGTTCATGTAGCAGGCCAAACGGGATTATCTCCTTCTGGAGAGGTACTATGTATGTCAATAACAATGTTACTCACCCCCTTGTCAAGCATAGCTTATATTTATTCCTTACGTTTCCACACCAAGGAGAAAGTGAAATAGGAAATTAAGCTTTGTCAGTCAACAAAACACACAAGTAACTGCACATGAACAGTTAGGTCACAGTATTCATCTCCACATGCTACCTCCTTTGGCAGTAACTTACCAGCTCTGCCAGTGTTTCATCATAGTTAACACCTAAGGTGAAGGCAAAGCATTACAGCACCACATAAGCATTCTTTTCACTGTGAATGAATTATAATAAAATTATAACAATAAATAAATTTATTACCACACACACCTGTGGAGGAGAGAGAGACACTGCAGATTAAAAAATCATTGCTACCAGTTCCATGTAAATGACCTTAATGGTATCATTACAGAAGTCTACATTAGGAGTTTCACCTAAATGGTAGGCGATGCATGGCAGTTACACAGGAAATTTATCATTTTTAGCTTTAAAGAACAAAACATGGGAAATGAATATGAAATTCTTGCAATACCTACTTCCTAATTAAAGTAGTATTTAGCAGGTTTACAGTATAACACAGTAGCCACTTTTTGAGTTCAGTAAAGAATTTGAAAAATACATGACAATACAAAAATCAGCATTGACAAACATTACAGGAATATATTTTTGCATTTACCTACGAAGAAGGAAGTACAACTAATACATTTGACATTTTTAAATGTAAGGAGAGCCAAAGCATGGCAGCTGCTTCAGAACACCTTCTCACAGCAACTTTGGCACAACAATAATGAAGTATCTACGATGAGTGTGATAGTTGCATTAAAATTTTGTTATTTCAATCTCCACAGATATGAATATTAAGCACTTTCAAACATAATCTCGGTACTCACCTCCAAAAGTAAGTCAATAGTTTGTCACAAAGCAGTAATATTTATTTGGTACTTACCAACAGATGACAAGCATAGCAGCCTCCATCATCATCATCATCATCATCATCATCATCATCATCATCATCATCATCATCATCATCATCATCATCATCATCATCATCATCATCATCATCATCATCATCATCATCATCCAATAGTGCCAATGTGTATCTTCATTAAGTTGCCTTTTTTACCTAAAGTAACAAGTGATTAAAATTTGATCATATCCATCTCTTCTAATAGAGCAGACTTGATACCTTAATTAAATATGTATTAGTTCTGAATCTCAAGTTTTTCTTGGTCATAGAAGACATGACTTACCAGAACAATTTACTCATCAAAACAATTACATTTAAGGCAACAGTTTGCAATTAAAGTTAACATAAGTGTCAACCTTCAAGAAGCCAGTAACAATCTTCATGTAGGAACAAAAATAATATTTCAACCTAAGTACAACAAAGCAAATTTAACATTGGAGTACTATCACTTTTGTAAGTGCAATGACACAATACATGAAACATTCTATACATTGTTCTTTTGATGAAGGCCAAGATGAACACCCACACAGGAATACCACTGAAGTCTCCAATGTCACAGGAGGCTTTACAGAACTGTTTTGTAGAGTTAATATTACGGTCTTCGCTATAAAGGAGGAAGGGTAATTGTTTTTTACATAAAGTAGTGTTCAGATTTATGTTCAATTGCAGGCAATACACTGAGAATAGACGACATTAAAACTGTTTCAATATGAAAAATGTTTACATTTATATGAAAACACCTTCACAAAGTTTTCATTATAATTTCAATCTGCAGAGGAAAAAGTGAGGTGATGGGCATGCCATTTACAATTTAAATACAATTAAATTACCAGCAATCACAAAATTTCTAATAACCTTATTAGAATAGGGAAGCCATGTGTGAAGGCTACAGAAAAATCATGGCCTTCCACCCTGCTGGGACAATACAAAACTGTTTCACAATCTATGCAATAAACCGTAAATGGCAATGGTACAACTATGTACACAGCATTAACATTGTCACAAAAAATGCTATTATTTAACACCTAATGAGAAAAGAAAAATACTAACCTTTCCACTTCCAGAATAACAAAGCTACACTAACTTTGCCATCCATACACGATTACCATACTACTGGTCCCTTGCAGGTGACCATACACAATCCGTTCACTAATTTTATATTGCATTATTAATTTAGAAATGTATTTAGAAAGAATACTATAATATTCTTATTACAGTTTAGTCTGCAATAAGATAGCAGAGCAACTTCATAAAAAATTTACGCATTTGTCATAAAATAGTAGGCAGCTATGGAATGTTCACACATTATGGTTTCCAATTTGAAGAGGAGGCTCGGAAAGCATGACTGCTACTGCCACTGCATCGCAACTTTTCCACTGGTAATAGAAAGCAATACACATATCTAAAAAATAGAACTTTGGCTACAGAGATGTGGTGGATCCAGGAAGGAATACTTTTAGCCGAGTAACTGAGGCAGCTAGTGTAAATAAATTATTACACACTGCAGTACAGCAGAAAGCTAATGCACCAAACTACTGTTCACAGCAAACAGACTTCACCCTATCACAGGTGCTCTGCTCACTGATGAAAGAGTCCATTCTTGACACCATTATTAACTGTGGAGCTGAGAGGGGCGCACACATTGAAGGTTGTGTGGAAGTGTTCTTACAGTTTTCATGTTCAATATATGTATAGTAAGTAAACAATCTATATTACTCTGAAATATATTTTTTAATCAGAATTTTTGTTAAGTAGTTTTCACCTCTGATGGAATATTGTAGAATATGTAACATCTTCATAAAGCTTATGCTACCGCTTCACATGGGATGGGGAATTAAATCATGACAGCTTTGTGAAAACAGTCGCTGACTTTCAGTGGAATGCAGTGTATAGCAGCTTCAGAAATTTTTTCATTATTATTTAGACCCACAGCACATGAGAGGTACATAAGAACACGATTACAGCTTCTACCATTACAGCCCCATGGAAGGATCTGTAACACATCCACTTTTAAAAGGTGGAATCTGATGTCTTCAGTATGCTCCTTGAAGTGAGGAAAGAAATTAAACGCATGTAGAAAGATCTTCCTCACTTCCACCTAGAGTGGAAGCCATGAGAAAATTCCAACAGCCAGATAAGCACAGTAATTGCATTATTAACTTCTAAAACAGGGTCATACATCAAATCTTCCTAAAATTAGTGTAATTTAATTCTCCAGAGGAAGGCCAAGACAAATGCTTCATTTGAACGTAATACAGCACACCGGTTATCACTGTAACTTACTCAACTTTATATCATAGTCTCCACTTGACAACGATGAAAGACAAGATCTGTGTAAACGCATCATCTTTTATTGTTACAAAAGGTGGTGACTCATTCATATCTTCACACTTTCTTTTAAAAGAGGTATATAAATTTTAACTATAGAAACTTATTACTATGATTTAATACACACCATGTCAATAAAAGTTTTGCATTACTGTCTGCATGTGAAGGGAAGTTGCAGTTTTGAGGGCAGGACAGGATGACTGCTGCATGGAAATATAATTACCATTCCTACTTTCAGTAGGCATACTTTTTAAAACAATTATTGCAATTCTTACTAATAACATACAAGAGACGAGTTCTGCATAAATGCATGTCATTCCCAATTCAACTGGAAAGAAATATATGGTGCAACAGTACAATGTAGTACATTGGAAGAGAGATTGTAAAAATAGCTACATACGGAAGAAGTATTACTGCATCCATTTTCAACAGTACCAATCTGCTATATACATAATCATTAAGCTTGTATTATAGTTGCTGGTTTAAAGAGCAGCAAACACGATTGCTGCATAAAATTTTCAATTTAATGGCCTTCAGTCTTCAGAGGCAATATACAAAATCTTCAGGAAATTAATTTAACTATTTCAACATTAAGTGCAACATATATCGAAGTATTACAACTTCCACATTCACTGGGGCAATACATAGTTTCTTCACGAAATTCATATTTAACTTACAACTATGAGAGGAGATAAAACAAGATAGCGATTTATGATTATTTTAGACTATTTCCATTTTCAACTGAAGGATGTCACATCAACACGCTGATTATGTTCTGTTATATACGTAAGTGGTAGGGTGAGCATTACTGTACATGGCATCTAAACATGAATATACTTAGAATTTTTGTATACCTTGACGAAAGCAATACGTAGCACTTCTGCAGTTTGACAGTACCCACCTTCTGAGAGCAGCTATGAATAGGAACTGCAGAATCCTTTTATTAAGATGAGGGCATTATGAAAGAGCTGCCTATGAACTATTTAAGTATTACATGATGCAGTTCTTATCTTTTTGTTTGTAACTTTAGAGGAAGGGAAAGCATGGAAGCAGGAAATTTATTTCATCATTTCAACATCAAAGGAAGGTATTGCACAGCAGTCAATAATGTTGCTATTGTGTGTACTTCCAATGAGGAAAAATACATTCTATATCTACAAAAACTACCACATTCACCTACAAAGCCTGGGAAGAGAACATATGTCATTGTAACATTTATACATGCAAGTAATTAAGTGGCTTTCTCGCAATCTGTGTATACAGGCATATCTCAGGAACTTCTGTAGGGATTTTAGTTGGTTTTGACCAGTAGGTAACATTAACAAGGATCATTTGCTGGCTAATTTGTAAATATTTTGTGTAAATTTTCTGAATCATGATGAATTAAAATCAAGCTGTGGAAACAATGGCATTATCTACCAAACAGCCATCTTAACTCTACATAGATGCAGTGCAGAAAGTGGGATCTTATTTTCATCAGTGTTGTGCTCCAATAGTAAAATGTGTGGCTGGAAACCAAGGTTGTGGGAAGGAATCCCAGCCTCTTCCTCATATCTCAAGGTGGAGATACACATTTTTAAACATGACAATTTCTGCTTCTTTCCGATACGCAATCACAGTTCACACAATTTATTGCAAAATCTTCAAATAATAAGAAGATTATCACAAAAACATCACCAGGCAGTGATGTGAGACAGTCTGAAATAATAAAATACTTTTAACCAATAGTTTCTCTGAAATCATTTAAGAACAATTGCACAGAAAAAAAAGTGAATCTTAAGTATGTGGCGATTTAATTTTTATGTTACAAGTAAACTGTATCAGAAACTACTTCATCAACTTTGCTTTGTTTACACACACTGTATTCTTTCAGTAGCACAACAGATGACAACATTCAGCTTTGTGTCATCCTTGAATCGAACACAGATGTGAACAGGCCTTATTTTGTGACAGCAGAAGAGCCTGCCACAACGAGGCCACAATGAAGGACTGTGGCAAGGAGCCTCAAAAATACATCACAGTGTACACTAAGCTTCACAGTTTAAGTACTGCTACATATGCTAAACATGCAAATTGTAAAAAATGTCAATTCGATGTAGAACACTTAACATTCATGTTTCTGGACAACGTTTCTTTCATGCACTGCTTACGTTGTCCAGCTTATAATAAGGTTACGATATTCTGTTATAATGCCCTCTGAAGGTTTTTCAAAACTCTGCAGTGGCTCACGAACAAAATATGCTACTCCAAACGTTGTCTGCCCACAGGTACTTAGTACTACCCAGATGAGGCTGGGTTGAGTCACCAGCTTACATATAAATTCTGTAACTGCTTTCAAGGTTATAAGCAACATGACATTTGAACAGTTTCTATGCTTTAACATCGGCAATAAACTAAGCAGTCAAAATATGCTTAGAACAACTTGGCAATGAAAAGACCGGCAAAGCACAATTGCTTCACGAAAAATTTCACCGTTTCCACTCCAATAGACGTTAACACAGCATTCATACCAAATTTTTATTACATTTGTCACCAAGGAAAAAGTGATCATTTCACTTACATGAAAATACAGGATTTCCAATTTCAACAGCAAGCAATCTAAGGAAGCCATTGTCCAAGTATGTAATTCAAAGCTTACTACCTAACTGACATCCTAGTATGCACACATGTCAGTAATATTTGAAGTACTTTCCAGCTTGAAACTGCAAAAATAAGTTACATAAATCATTTGTACAAACCTTTACTTCCAAGAAATGTATTAGACCCTCACAAAACTTATGCCTCTGTTTTGACCGACGAGCATTTTTAAGTAGAACTGTTTAACAGAAATTTATTTCCAATTTTTGTTTCTGGTTGGTAGCATGACATAGCAGATATATAAACTCAATGCTACAAGAACTTTACACATGATAGCTACATAAACAGTTACCATACCCACCTGTTGTAGTATGCACGATTTAAGTTTTACATACAATTAATTACTGTTTTTACATATAGAGGAAACCAAACACAGGAATTTGATATAAATTTTATTATATCCTCACTTCCAGATGGAGAATATATGTAATAGAATCTTCACTGTATTTATGAGCAACATCCACATTGAGGGCAGTGAAGCATGTAAGAGAACTTTATGGCAGCACATTTTCAGAGTGAGCATACATATTAGCTTAAACTTTCAGTTCCCACCAGTTCAAAGCGTAAGAACTGAATATTTTATTGCCATCCATACCTCTAACAAGAGGCAAAGTTTAGTAACTACATAGAAGTATAACTAATCATATCTTCTGATGCAGGTGTGTCAGAATAATGGTGTATCCAGCCAGAACTGGAGAGTGGCAAAATCTTACAGCTACATAGAGGGGTCACCTTCCACTTCCATCTCCAGACAATTCACATCCATGTAACAACAGTTCTGATCTTCAGACATATAGTTAGCAGACTTACACAAAAATTGTGTTATTTTCCACTTAACCACTGTTTTAAAGTACAGTGGCCACAATGTCAGTACTATCCACAAAATGTAGTGTATACAGTATTACATAACTAATGTCACTTTTCAGCATGTGAGGTAGGTGAAGCATAACTTATCTACATACACTAAAGTTTAAGTCCTCCATCGCAGTTTTTCTGTTAGAAAAAATCTCAGGAACTACTGTAGAGACTTTCATACTTTTTCAGTAATGTAGTTCTGTGTACATATTTTATGTCAATTTCATGGAAATAAGCTGACCTATAGTCCTCCATTGCTGTGGAAACTGCACTAATGCCACCTAGCAATGAAGGGAGAACTGCTTGGAAGCACAGCTCCACACAATATGATGCAGTCTTGTCCAAACCTTGCATTTTCTGACACTCCACTTCCTTTTGGACTATCAGGCACAATGTGTGGTGCAGTGTGCTCAGTGAAGACATGCCTTAATATAGTGAAGAGATATTTTGTCTTGACACACAGTGTACATGTAATTGGTAAATGTATCTCCCTTGGTAAGAGAGACATCTTTTACAATAATAAAAATTTCAATATGTTAGCTACATTTTCATACAGTAATGTTTGACTAAATGCACCAGCCTGAAAGTAGCAGCATAGCTAATGTTGACAGATTTGTGAGCTACTTGAAGTAGACATGGGTGCATTGTTCTTTGACACCTTAGAAAGAGATGGACTGGGAGTCATAAAATCCTTGCAGATGAATACAAGTATTTTGAAAGGCATCTTGCAGACAGTTTGACATATTTCAAATAAATACAATTTCAGATTGCTAATTTATGCTTACCTCAGACTAGCAATTACACACACTTTACTGCTAATAGTTTGAATGATAACATCAGAGTACTCTAGTTGCATAGCAAAAAGTTCAAATCCACACTGATTTTCCATTTTTTATGCAGTAAGCATAATGCAATGCAGTGTTTTGATTGTTTAAACTAAAAACTAATTTCAGCAGCACAATAGAGGACAACTTTCAAAGAATCAAACCTTGATGCAGACATACTTTCTTATAGCAGGGCTAGAACATCTGCCACAAAGAGTACACAGCTGATTGCGGCAATATATAAATAATGAATTAGTACATACTAAGTTCTGCAAGATGAGTCCTGCCATAGGCTTATGTCTAGATCACTAATTTTTTTTCTTCGTTGGTTTTAGACATGATCCACTCAGCTGTCAGCTGATAGATAATCCACTACCATCTCATGTGACTTGCACAGAATGTTTACATTTGCTGTGAACATTAATTGTATCATGATGTGCTGCCACCATTGGTGTGGATGTCACTTAAAATACCAATTAAATATGGGACAGATATTTGTGCCTCCTGAACTTTCCTGGCATGTGCTGCTTAAACTCTGTAAATTTTATCGAAATGACAATAGTCACATTAAGTTGTCCTGTAAACTTTATTCGTACTGCACACAATGGGCCACAAACCAAATTACCACTATGCCAGCCCAGTCATCCAGCCACAGAACAGTATCAATGTTAAGCCAGCACGTGTCACTAGAAGCCGAGCTATTCCCATTTCATGAAGTCATGTGCAGCATTTGAGCGAAGCTCCAGCACAGCTTGACATAGTTAAAATGTGTAGTAGTTTCCAGTGTTAACAGGAGGCAAGTCATGACAGTATTATAAAACAGCTTTGCTATGTAAAGCTACAGCAATGGGGTGGAGGTATAGCCATTTCACAACTGGCATTATGTTTTCAACATCAGGAGATAAACATTACTGCTGGACGAGTGATTTCCATTTCCACTTCAAACAGTCGGTACCAAACGCTTTCTGAAACAGTTATATGAAAATGACAACCAAAGTGACTAACTAAATATGAAGGCTGCGTGAAAGTACTTAACATTTTCTATTTCCACCACCTTTGACAGGGTGTATTAGGTTCTCATAACATATTACACTGCAAGCAATTTTACAACACAATAGATACATTTAAGTAAGTTTTTTGCTGTGTACACCCGAAGCACACAGTTGACAGTAATTCAAACCAGTGTTGTCAAATTCCACTCACTCACTGAGGGTGGGATAAATAACCATCCATGTACTTCTGTACACACCTTAATCTTTCATTGTTCCAATTTTCCAAAGCAGAAATATATAACGGTGGCAGCATGCTGCTTCACAGAATTTTAGCTACCTTTTATATGTATATGATGTCAGGTGCATAAAAGATGTCATGGTTTCAACATTCATATTTAACAACATCTATCATCTTCACAAAATTCTATATGCAATTGCAAACAAAAATGGAGGTTGAACAAAGACACAAAACATGCAATATGTTCGTAAGTATTTCCAACTTCAGTTGAAGGCTATATGTAACATTTCTATGAGAGCAATGTTATGTTCTACACAGGAATCCAATTCGATGTTTGGAAGCTACTCAGTTTTACTATATTGCTCTTAAATGGCATATGAAGCATTGTAGCTTACCAACTTTTATTGCCGTTCCCACATCTTAAGACATGCAAGGCAGGCAGATGCAGAAATGCTTGTTATTTAAACTTTACATAGGAGGAAGGAGAGTGAGATGCACACGTATCTTAATTTTTTAACCTGCAGTTGGAGGTTATGCATTTTAGTTTGTTAGTACTTTCCTTACCAGTTCCACTTCCAGTTGGTTGCATCATGAGTTAGCTGCATCAGTTTCTTTCCCATCCTGTGAGGTATACACCAAAATGCATCTACAGGAGTAGAAGATTTTTCCACCTTTAGAGGAATACCTCTTATGTCAGCTACTTTTCAGGTACTGTATTTGTTAGATTTCTGCATGTGTCATTCAAAGTTGACCACATACAGCTAACAAGTCAAATTTATCTCCAGTAGCAGTTAAGTGATTCCTGTAACATAAGCAGATTATGCATATTACTTTTAGTTAGTGTTTAATATCTTTTGCCTTGTCATTTGTATATTTTGTTATCCCTATAGCAACAAGAATTCATCAACTTCGACATATTTTGGAACGATACATTTATAAATGAACTTTTAGCTTAATTTTACTTACTTCATTGGCACCTTTTGCAGCAACGTGTTTGAAAATTCACAGCACAGCATGTACTTTTCCCCCTCCCCATTTTATTTTCTTCATGCCTGCAAACAAAAGTAAATTATCACACTCATATGACAATAGCTCCATAATAAGAGTGTGGATCAGAAATACAATATTGGTGTGCACAAAAAAGTTCCTGGAGGCATCTATACCTTGTAGAAGCAATAATTAAAGCTAAGGAAAAATTACTTGTGATGTTACTTTGCTGTTTTTATTTTTAATTGCATACATGTTGCTTACAGCAGTCATGTTTTGTGACCAGAAGTGGGGAACCAGGTAATTCCATGTATCCACAAAAATGGTTTCAATATTTTCCGAAGTGTATGGTTAATGAACCTCTAACATGCTTACACGGTAAAAAGGAAGTGCATGAATCGCATTTTGAAACATAGCCCCAATAAATGTCTATTGGAGGAACTAACAACCGAAACCATCTAGTGGCTCTGAACTGGGAGCCATAGTTTTAAGACCCTAGGTTTAAGGAGTTCGGAAGAAAACAGACTTCTGAAAGAGCCCTGTCATAATGTCCATGACAACTTCAGTATGGAAATTTTGACATTTTGTCTAGGCTGATGCTGAGGATGAAACTTTTCTACATTGTGCTTCATTGAAGGGAAAACAACAGATGAAGTACGTTCAAAATCAACAAGCCTGTGGATGCAAAGTTCTACACAAAATTCCTATGGTACACACTAGAAGTTTGAATTACAGGGGAAGGGACTTTAATTTATCAGATTTCCACCTTCCATTATCAGGCACAGTATATTGTTATAGTTCTTCCATCACCACAATGGGAGATACCCAGTAGGTGAAAGTATTTGGCAACAGGTTTAAGCGACAGGAGAAGGTAAGGAAATATTCAATTTGTTATCTAAATGTGGCTATTAACCCATTGACATCCAGTTTTTGTTATGACCATTGTAGTATTTGCCTTTCCATATTAGACTGACAGAGCTACAAATTAATATTACTTTATCAATAAGTCATTGTGTAATGAGTTTCTATTGGTGCATATCAATCTCATCTGATAAATGCATTTTTCCTTATTTGCTGCTCTCCACATTATTTGACAATTACATGAAAACGTTTTGATAGCATGTTTCATTGTGTGTCAGTTAATATTAATCCTACATACCTTTGTAACAAATTTTATGCTAGAAAATACTGGTTTCTCTCTAATGTGGCAGTATTAATATATCCATTAGATAAACCATCATCTCCAGAATGTTGTTTTTTGTCTTGGCTCCCCTATATTCAAATGGGAACCTTCCACCACAAGTGCTCTGAAAAACATTGAGCCAATGGCATTTTCCTGGTACTACTGCTTCCTCCTCTTCAATTTTATTACTGTTCCAGTCTGAATTGGACATGAAATGCAGAGTAAATAGTACAAGAAATTGACATAGCAATGATAAATCACAAAATAATTAGAAACGCGGCATTCTAAACCTAATCCATGAATTTGCAAGTGTCTTATCTCTAGCATACAAGTTGCAAGTGCTTGCACCAATAACTTTGTTGCCATGTACCTACTTATAAACACCATCTCTATTAAACGACAGTAAGTGAATGAAACCCAAATTGTTTAACACAATGGGTTGCAACTTCAGACCGTATACTCTCAACAGATACTCTCAAATTGGTTAATAGTACTGAAGTATTTCTATCGAATCCAGAAAACTAAGAATCCCCATTACATAGGTATTTCACTGACCACCTATCAACAACATTGAGTTAGCACAGTGGATGGATGAATGAACCAGCTAAAACCTTGGGAACAAAATTTTAGATTTGAAACTTTTTACAAAATCAATACATTAACACTTACAGCGGCACTGGTTCTACTCAATCTATGGAGTTTCAAATAACTGTATGGTGTTCCATTTCCTATTGAATTATGCTGCATTTCAATGTGTGAACTAAGTACTTACAGTTATTATAAAAATGTTAAATTTATGTATCAATTTAAGCAATTTCCAAAGTAAAAATTGTGTGCATTTTTAACAGTCTGTGTCACAATAGAAGGTAAGGACTAACAAGTGAATATAAGCATCTTACAATACAGGAATTTTAAAATTTACAACAAATTATTGGGAGTTGGCATTGAAGTAACTGAAACATGATATGTTTGTCTAGTTCAACATCTACTTCTAGTGAACTCACATGAAATGATACAGAATCATCTATTACTGTAACATTAAGAGTAACCAGCAGTTATGAAATTCTTACCTTGATTCCTTCGAAGGCTGGTAGTTTCCAATGGCCAAATTTCATCTGCGTGTTCTAAGGACAACTGTGCATATGCTTCACTGGCAGCTTAGTCTTTTAGTCTTCATTGACATTTGTACTCTCATGCATACTTTTTGCCAAATCACAATGAACAAAAGCTAAAACAGTATTTTTTTTTAAGCAAAGGATTAACACTTAAACAGAGACAAGTTTGTTGTCACAAAAAGGCTAGTGGAAAGTCTTGAGGCAGGTGGCACCATTTAAAGCTACACGTAAGGGAAATGGAACTATTTTAAATCTCTTTGGTGAAAATCGCCCTGCAAATTTAACCACCGCAATTGAGTATCTAATTCCTATTTTGCCTAAGTCCTGCTTGCATTTTCCATTTTATCTTTAAACACATGGCGGGGCACCTAAGACAGGCCATATATATATATATATATATATATTAAAAACAAAGATTCCAAGACTTACCAAGCGGGAAAGCGCCGGCAGACAGGCACATGAACAAAACACACAAACACACACACACAGAATTAAGAGCTTTCGCCGGCAGACAGGCACATGAACAAAACACACAAACACACACACAGAATTACGAGCTTTCGCAACTGGCGGTTGCTTCGTCAGAGAGAGGGAAGGAGAGGGAAAAATGAAAGGATGTGGGTTTTAAGGGAGAGGGTAAGGAGTCATTCCAATCCCGGGAGCGGAAAGACTTCCTTTAGGGGAAAAAAAGGACAGGTGTACACTCGCGCGCACACAAACACACACACACACACAAACACACACACACACGTATTTAAAGGCAAAGAGTTCAGGCAGAGATGTCAGTCGAGGTGGAAGTACAGAGGCAAAAAAGTTGTTGAAAGACAGGTGAGGTATGAGCGGCGGCAAATTGAAATTAGTGGAGGTTGAGGCCTGGCGGATATCGAGAAGAGATGATAGACTGAAGGGAGAGTTCCCATCTCCGGAGTTCGGATAGGTTGGTGTTGGTGGGAAGTATCCAGATAACTGACGGTGTAACACTGTGCCAGGATGTGCTGGCCGTGCATCAAGGCATGTTTAGCCACAGGGTGATCCTCATTACCAACAAACACTGTCTGCCTGTGTCCATTCATGTGAATGGACAGTTTGTTGCTGGTCATTCCCACATAGAAAGTGTCACAGTGCAGGCAGGTCAGTTGGTAAATCACGTGGGTGCTTTCACACGTGGCTCTGCCTTTGATCATGTACACCTTCCGGGTTACAGGACTGGAGTACGTGGTGGTGGTTGGAGGGTGCATGGGACAGGTTTTACACCGGGGGCGGTTGCAAGGGTAGGAGCCAGAGGGTAGGGAAGGTGGTTTGGGGATTTCATAGGGATGAACCAAGAGGTTACGAAGGTTAGGTGGATGGCGGAAAGACACTTGGTGGAGTGGGGAGGATTTCATGAAGGATGGATCTCATTTCAGGGCAGGATTTTAGGAAGTCGTATCCCTGCTGGAGAGCCACATTCAGAGTCCAATCCAGTCCCGGGAAGTATCCTGTCACAAGTGGGCCACTTTTGGGGTTCTTCTGTGAGAGGTTCTGGGTTTGAGGGGATGAGGAAGTGGCTCTGGTTATCTGCTTCTGTACCAGGTCAGGAGGGTAGATGCGGGATGCGAAAGCTGTTTTCAGGTTGTTGGTGTAATGGTCCAGGGATTCAGGACTGGAGCAGATTCGTTTGCCACGAAGGCCTAGGCTGTAGGGAAGGGACCGTTTGATATGGAATGGGTGGCAGGTGTCATAATGGAGGTACTGTTCTTGTTGGTGGGTTTGATGTGGACAGATTTGTGAAGCTGGCCATTGGACAGATGGAAGTCAATGTCAAGGAAAGTGGCATGGGATTTGGAGTAGGACCAGGTGAATCTGATGGAACCAAAGGAGTTGAGGTTGGAGAGGAAATTCTGGAGTGGTTCTTCGCTGTGAGTCCAGATCATGAAGATGTCATCAATAAATCTGTACCAAACTTTGGGTTGGCAGGCTTGGGTAACCAAGAAGGCTTCCTCGAAGCGACCCATAAATAGTTTGGCATGTGAGGGGGCCATCCTGGTACCCATAGCTGTTCCCCTTAATTGTTAATATGTCTGGCCTTCAGAAGTGAAGAAATTGTGGGTCAGGATGAAGCTGGCTAAGGTGACGAGGAAAGAGGTTTTAGGTAGGGTGGCAGGTGATCGGCGTGAAAGGAAGTGCTCCACTGCAGCGAGGCCCTGGACATGCGGGATATTCGTGTATAGGGAAGTGGCATCAATGGTTACAAGGATGGTTTCCGGGGGTAACGGACTGGGTACAGATTCCAGGCATTCGAGAAAGTGGTTGGTGTCTGATGAAGGATGGGAGACTGCATGTAATGGGTTGAAGGTGTTGATCTACGTAGGCAGAGACACGTTCTGTGGGGGCTTGGTAACCAGCTACAATGGGGCAGCCAGGATATTTGGGTTTGTGAATTTTAGGAAGTAGGTAGAAGGTAGGAGTGCGAGGTGTCGGTGGGGTCAGGAGCCTGATGGAGTCAGGTGAAAGGTTTTGTAGGGGGCCTAAGGTTGTGAGGATTCATTGAAGCTCCGCCTGGACATCAGGAATGGGATTACCTCGGCAAACTTTGTATGTAGAGTTGTCTGAAAGCTGACGCAGTCCCTCCGCCACATACTCCCGACGATCAAGTACCACGGTCGTGGAACCCTTGTCAGCCGGAAGAATGATGGATCGGTCAGCTTTCAGATCACAGATAGCCTGGGATTCGGCTGTGGTGATGTTGGGAGTAGGATTAAGGTTTTTCAAGAAAGATTGAGAGGCAAGGCTGGAAGTGAGAAATTCCTGGAATGTTTGGAGAGGGTGATTTTGAGGAAGAGGAGGTGGGTCCCGCTGTGATGGAGGACGGAACTGTTGCAGGCAGGGTTCAATTTGGATAGTGTCTTGGGGAGTTGGATCATTAGGAGTGGGATCAGGATTGTTTTTCTTCGTGGCAAAGTGATATTTCCAGCAGAGACTACGAGTGTAGGACAGTAAATCCTTGACAAGGGCAGTTTGGTGAACCTGGAAGTGGGGCTGAAGGTGAGGCCTTTGGATACGACAGAGGTTTCGGATTGGGAGAGGGGTTTGGAGGAAAGGTTAACTACTGAATTGGGGTGTTGTGGTTTCAGATTGTGTTGACTAGAATTTTGAGGTGTTGGGGGGAGTGGAGCTGGAAGTGGGAGATTGAGTAGATGGGAGAGACTGGGTCTGTGTGCAATGAGGAGGTTGAGGTTTGTTGGAAAGGTCGTGAAGGGTGAGAGTTGCCTTTCCAAGGTGGGAAACCAGGAGTATGGATATTTTTTTGAGGTGGAGGGTGGCATGCTGTTCTAATTTGCAGTTGGCCTGTAGGAGGATGCTATGTACAGCTGGTGTGGATGTGGGAGAGGAAAGATTGAGGACTGATTTGGGATAGGAGTTGATGGGTGTGTTCATTGGCTGAGTCGATGTGTAGGTGAAGGATTAGGCAGGTGAGAGCTATGGATTGTGCTGTTTGGAACTGGTATAAGGACTGATGGAAAGAAGGATTGCAGCCAGAGATGGGAACTTTAAAATTGAGGCCTTTGGGAGTAATGCCAAATGTCAGACAAGCCTGAGTAAATAAAATATGGGAGCGTAATCTGGCTAGGGTGAAGGCATGTTTGCGGAGGGAATGTAAATAAAATTTAATGGGGTCGTTGTAGGGATGTAGTATCCAGATAACTGACGGTGTAACACTGCCACCCTACCTAAAACCTCTTTCCTCGTCACCTTAGCCAGCTTCATCCTGACCCACAATTTCTTCACTTCTGAAGGCCAGACATATTAACAATTAAGGGGAACAGCTATGGGTACCAGGATGGCCCCCTCACATGCTAAACTATTTATGGGTCGTTTAGAGGAAGCCTTCTCGGTTACCCAAGCCTGCCAACCCAAAGTTTGGTACAGATTGATTGATGACACCTTCATGATCTGGACTCACAGCGAAGAACCACTCCAGAATTTCCTCTCCAACCTCAACTCCTTTGGTTCCATCAGATTCACCTGGTCCTACTCCAAATCCCATGCCACTATCCTTGACATTGACCTCCATCTGTCCAATGGCCAGCTTCACAAATCTGTCCACATCAAACCCACCAACAAGCAACAGTACTTCCATTATGACACCTGCCACCCATTCCATATCAAACGGTCCCTTCCCTACAGCCTAGGCCTTCGTGGCAAACGAATCTGCTCCAGTCCTGAATCCCTCGACCATTACACCAACAACCTGAAAACAGCTTTCACATCCCTCAACTACCCTCCTGACCTGGTACAGAAGCAAATAACCAGAGCCACTTCCTCATCCCCTCAAACCCAGAACCTCTCACAGAAGAACCCCAAAAGTGCCCCACTTGTAACAGAATACTTCCCAGGACTGGATCAGACCTTGAATGTGGCTCTCCAGCAGGGATACGACTTCCTAAAATCCTGCCCCGAAATGAGATCCATCCTTCATGAAATCCTCCCCACTCCACCAAGAGTGTCTTTCTGCCGTCCACCTAACCTTCGTAACCTCTTGGTTCATCCCCATGAAATCCCCAAACCACCTTCCCTACCCTCTGGCTCCTACCCTTGCAACCGCCCCCGGTGTAAAACATGTCCCATGCACCCCCCAACCACCACCACCTACTCCAGTCCTGTAACCCGGAAGGTGTACATGATCAAAGGCAGAGCCACGTGTGAAAGCACCCACGTGATTTACCAACTGACCTGCATGCACTGTGACACTTTCTATGTGGGAATGACCAGCAACAAACTGTCCATTCACATGAATGGACACAGGCAGACAGTGTTTGTTGGTAATGAGGATCACCCTGTGGCTAAACATGCCTTGGTGCACGGCCAGCACATCTTGGCACAGTGTTACACGGTCCGAGTTATCTGGATACTTCCCACCAACACCAACTTGTCAGAACTTTGGAGATGGGAACTCGCCCTTCAGTATATTCTCTCTTCTCGATATCCGCCAGGCCTCAACCTCCGCTAATTTCAAGTTGCCGCCGCTCATACCTCACCTGTCTTTCAACAACTTCTTTGCCTCTGTACTTCCGCCTTGACTGACAATTCTGCCCTTACTCTTTGCCTTTAAATATATGTGTGTGTGTGTGCGTGTGTGTGTGTGTGTGTGTGCGTGTGTGTGTGTGTGTGTGCGTGTGTGCGTGTGTGTGTGTGCGTGTGTGTGTGTGTGTGTGCGTGTGTGTGTGTGTGTGTGCGTGTGTGCGTGTGTGTGTGTGCGTGTGTGTGTGTGTGTGTGCGTGTGTGTGTGTGCGGATGGATGTGTGTGTGTGTGCGTGTGTGTGTGTGCGGATGGATGTGTGTGTGTGTGCGTGTGTGTGTGTGCGTGTGTGTGTGTGTGTGTGCGTGTGTGTGTGTGCGGATGGATGTGTGTGTGTGTGCGTGTGTGTGTGTGCGGATGGATGTGTGTGTGTGTGCGTGTGTGTGTGTGCGGATGGATGTGTGTGTGTGTGCGGATGGATGTGTGTGTGTGTGCGGATGGATGTGTGTGTGTGTGCGGATGGATGTGTGTGTGTGTGCGGATGGATGTGTGTGTGTGTGCGTGTGTGTGTGTGTGCGGATGGATGTGTGTGTGTGTGCGTGTGTGTGTGTGCGGATGGATGTGTGTGTGTGTGCGTGTGTGTGTGTGCGGATGGATGTGTGTGTGTGTGCGTGTGTGTGTGTGCGGATGGATGTGTGTGTGTGTGCGTGTGTGTGTGTGTGTGTGTGCGTGTGTGTGTGTGTGTGTGTGCGTGTGTGTGTGTGCGGATGGATGTGTGTGTGTGTGCGTGTGTGTGTGTGCGGATGGATGTGTGTGTGTGTGCGGATGGATGTGTGTGTGTGTGCGGATGGATGTGTGTGTGTGTGCGGATGGATGTGTGTGTGTGTGCGGATGGATGTGTGTGTGTGTGCGGATGGATGTGTGTGTGTGTGCGGATGGATGTGTGTGTGTGTGCGGATGGATGTGTGTGTGTGTGCGGATGGATGTGTGTGTGTGTGCGGATGGATGTGTGTGTGTGTGCGGATGGATGTGTGTGTGTGTGCGGATGGATGTGTGTGTGTGTGCGGATGGATGTGTGTGTGTGTGCGGATGGATGTGTGTGTGTGTGCGGATGGATGTGTGTGTGTGTGCGGATGGATGTGTGTGTGTGCGGATGGATGTGTGTGTGTGCGGATGGATGTGTGTGTGTGCGGATGGATGTGTGTGTGTGCGGATGGATGTGTGTGTGTGCGGATGGATGTGTGTGTGTGCGGATGGATGTGTGTGTGTGCGGATGGATGTGTGTGTGTGCGGATGGATGTGTGTGTGTGCGGATGGATGTGTGTGTGTGCGGATGGATGTGTGTGTGTGCGGATGGATGTGTGTGTGTGCGGATGGATGTGTGTGTGTGCGGATGGATGTGTGTGTGTGCGGATGGATGTGTGTGTGTGCGGATGGATGTGTGTGTGTGCGGATGGATGTGTGTGTGTGCGGATGGATGTGTGTGTGTGCGGATGGATATGTGTGTGTGCGGATGGATATGTGTGTGTGCGGATGGATATGTGTGTGTGCGGATGGATATGTGTGTGTGCGGATGGATATGTGTGTGTGCGGATGGATATGTGTGTGTGCGGATGGATATGTGTGTGTGCGGATGGATATGTGTGTGTGCGGATGGATATGTGTGTGTGCGGATGGATATGTGTGTGTGCGGATGGATATGTGTGTGTGCGGATGGATATGTGTGTGTGCGGATGGATATGTGTGTGTGCGGATGGATATGTGTGTGTGCGGATGGATATGTGTGTGTGCGGATGGATATGTGTGTGTGCGGATGGATATGTGTGTGTGCGGATGGATATGTGTGTGTGCGGATGGATATGTGTGTGTGCGGATGGATATGTGTGTGTGCGGATGGATATGTGTGTGTGCGGATGGATATGTGTGTGTGCGGATGGATATGTGTGTGTGCGGATGGATATGTGTGTGTGCGGATGGATATGTGTGTGTGCGGATGGATATGTGTGTGTGCGGATGGATATGTGTGTGTGCGGATGGATATGTGTGTGTGCGGATGGATATGTGTGTGTGCGGATGGATATGTGTGTGTGCGGATGGATATGTGTGTGTGCGGATGGATATGTGTGTGTGCGGATGGATATGTGTGTGTGCGGATGGATATGTGTGTGTGCGGATGGATATGTGTGTGTGCGGATGGATATGTGTGTGTGCGGATGGATATGTGTGTGTGCGGATGGATATGTGTGTGTGCGGATGGATATGTGTGTGTGCGGATGGATATGTGTGTGTGCGGATGGATATGTGTGTGTGCGGATGGATATGTGTGTGTGCGGATGGATATGTGTGTGTGCGGATGGATATGTGTGTGTGCGGATGGATATGTGTGTGTGCGGATGGATATGTGTGTGTGCGGATGGATATGTGTGTGTGCGGATGGATATGTGTGTGTGCGGATGGATATGTGTGTGTGCGCGCGCGCGCGTGTACACCTGTCTTTTTTTCCCCCCTAAGGAAAGTCTTTCCGCTCCCGGGATTGGAATGACTCCTTACCCTCTCCCTTAAAACCAACATCCTTTCGTCTTTCCCTCTCCTTCCTGAAGAAGCAACCATCGGTTGCGGAAGCTAGTAATTCGGTGTGTGTGTGTGTGTGTGTGTGTGTGTGTGTGTGTGTGTGTGTGTGTGTGTGTGTGTGTGTGTGTGTGTGTGTGTGTGTGTGTGTGTGTGTGTGTGTGTTTTATTAATTGTCCTTATCTACTGGCGCTTTCCCGCTTGGTAAGTCTGAGAATCTTTGTTTTTAATATATTTTTCCCATGTGGAAGTTCCTTTCTATATAGTGAATGGATTGTGGTGCACTTTTAGCACAGTACATTGCTAGCTGTCATAGGCCAGTAATTTACAAGAGGTAACAAGAAGAAATTCAAATAGTAACGAAACAGTCATAGGGGGACTCCCACAAATGCAGGCACTTCTATGGTGAGTGTGTGTACCTGTGCTCTGCTGTTTTAACAGTCAAAGTTTTCTTTTAAAATTATTTGGACTCATGAAATGCAGGGAGCATTACAAAAAGTGATTAAAAGGAAACAGACAACCCCCAAAGAGAAAGTGCACCTGTGCTGTAGGTAAGTCCTGATGTAATTAAAAATAGAATATTTCTGGTCCAGAAGTGCTTTACAGCATTTGTTATGAACATCACACTGAGGTTAATATTTTGAGCACATGTCTTGATGGCCACACACGTTAGTTACAAATCTGCTTGCATTTGGTTCAGTACAGCATTTGTGGGACTACTGCTCCTGATAGGAAGGAAGTTTGTAGTGCTGTTACTTTCTTATTACTTGATGAAGTTCTAGGTGAGTTACATCAAAGTCTTCTTTAAATGTTCGTGTTACAAGGAAGTATGTAGTTATAAATTTTCGGAACAACTTTTGTCAGTTTTAGAGTTACAAATTACAAGTAACACTTGCCTAGATAAGAAACCTGCACCTCAATGTATTTACAGATTTTTAATATATTTTGGGTAACCTGTGAGCTGCCCATCCTGTAATACCTTATTGGGCACGAAACTGCTTGTATGGATTCACCTGTCATCTCCTGTACTGGAACATTTATTTTTGTGCAAGATCAAAATTTTATGCAGCCATTATAGTTTGAGAATAATTGCTTTCTCAGGTTTATTGGATAGGCTAATAAGTTAGCTGAAATTATTGAATACGAGTGTTTCAAAGAACTTTCAGTGGGAATGATTACACTGCTGCAGCATAACTGCATTAAAATGTCTGAAGTATGGAATGAGCAAAAGTCCAGTGACAAATTTTTAACATTTATGAAATTTTCCAACAGGTTGAAACCATGCAGTGGAGCAGGATGCCGTCTTTTGCAGACATTGCTCTTACTGACTGGGCTAGCTAGGTGAAACTTACAGCTTCAGTCCTGTCAGTATCTCTCCTAAATTCCAAACTTTAGAAGAAGGCTTCTTATCTATCTTATTATCATAGCAAGGACCACCCCGTCACCAAGTTAATTTTTTAAAATTCTTTTTACATTTGCAGAATTATTGGAACAAACTACAATTTATGTAATAATTTTGGCAATTATTATCTAAAATTTATGTAGCCCTCTTTGCCTAATTAGCAGAGTGGCCAAGCTGAGAATTCATTAAGAATAATATCCACTAACCAAGTTAATTTAAAATATTTCAGAGAGGTTTTAGTGTCTTATAGAAGCAGCTCTAAAACATTAACTTCTGAAGCTGCTGGAACACTAACAGTTTCTGTTTGAAGAGAATTAGTTGTGTAAGTTTTTAATTAAAAAGCCAATAGAAGTATTTGCTGACCACCTTCATTCAGCACAGTTTAGTGCTTACCACTATCCAGGGCTGGCAATGGAACCTGAGAACATGTGTAAGTTGTCATTTTTTTGCCACTGTACTTTGAGAACAATGTTACACTACACTTCACTTGTCTGCCATAAGTGAAGGAATTTTATGAGCATAACACTCAAAACACGAATGGGTGAGGCCAAAGCAGTTTGTCAGAGGCTTACTTGTGTTGTAGAAACTAATGCATCTGAGATGGAATTAAGTTCAGGATATTCGAATGTGTGTTCCAAGGAGACTAGGGACTGAAGATCTCAAGTAGTATTCTTAGCACCCTATGTGGCTGTAAGAACTATACTGGTGAAATCTGACTAGCACCATACAATGTTCTTAAGGACATTGTTTTGGGTTGCTGTAGCATCACATAATACCAACCACGAAGTCCATGTAAGATAGAAACACAAGATGGGGGTCAGTGCAATGAAACTGGTTGACAAACTTTTGAGATTTAAGGAGGGAAGTGAAGTGAAACAGGGGGGGGGGGGGGGGGGGGGGAGAGGAAAGACTGACCAATGCTCCTGATCCAAACCTGGCAGTGCAAGATGTTGAGCCAAGCTTGTGGCCCCACAAGAGGATATCGGGACAGAGTCAAGCGCACACCCGGAACAGACCACCTGCGGCTGACCCCAACTAAGCCCCCTTACTTTGTACCTCACCAGCAGACCCAGATGTGAGCCACATGCATTCACACATTTACACTGAGCTTCCACGTGACAGCCGGGCCCTGCCATCACCTGGACTGCTCCCCAGTCAGCAGCCCCCCTCCCGGGAAGAGGGGCCCCAGCACACACACTGTTGAGCACACATCAAACACACACCTAAATGTTTGAGGATGGGGAGAGGCAAAATCTCTCAAATCATTAATGGGAGAGTTGTGTGTAGCCTCCGAGGCTAATAGGACAATGAAACTCGGAATGGTTATACAGTGAATGCTACCAGCCTGAGAAACTAAATGGCTGCTCATTTTGCTGAACTCTCAGCAGCTCTTCACTTTATTACAGATCACATTGTAAACTATATCAATATAAAATGACATTGTCAATCAGAAAATTGGTTAAACTGTACTCAGCCTGGTACTGCATCCCTGTGGTGGGTGGAATGACTCACAACCAAATCTGCACAATTAACACCCATTCCCAAGATGCAAACAGCAAAGCCCTACACCTATTTTCCCCCCAGTCCCTGCAGATGGAAGGCCCGAGGACGATATCATCCGGACCTCACCCCCAAAGGCACCCAACAACCAGCCTGCAGAGTTCAGCTGGGCAAAGGACTGTCAGAGGCTGCACAAACCAGTGTGTGCAAAGTGAGTACAGGACTAATAGAGCTTGGTATAAGCACAAAATGCAGCCCACTAAATTGTCTGAACACACTGTGCCAGGCCAAATGTTAACTGCATCTAGAAAGGAATATCATTCTGATCCTAAAACCAACTGTATGGTACATAATGAATAAAGTAAGAATTATGCTGGCCTTACTTGCACTGGTAGTGATGAATGTTGAGTAGCAGCATCTGACAGCAGCTTTTGGACTGCTTTATCTGCTGTTCAATACTGTTAAGTAGTGAAAATAGATATGTAATGTTTTGAGCTACATACTGTGTAGAACATTCAGTACACAATGTTTCACTGAATGAAGCCTAAAATTGTTGACAATGTCAACACCAGGATAGGAATATTGACAAAAGGGGTAGATATTGTTCACAACTCGAGTAAAGAAGGATGACATGGTTCAACCATACTTCTGTGCAAGTAACTCCATATTAGTTTTTAAGCAAGCAACTAAGAGGTTAATGAATGTTTGAGTGTTAGTTCTTATTACAGAAGTTGTATTTATGACATCTTTAAAATATTGATGAAGGAAAAGCAAAGCTTTTGCTACAAGGAAGTTGCTTTTTGCTTTCAGGCTTAAGGTTACTAACTGCCACATCTGTGTGAAAGCATTTAGGTCAACTTGTGTGAGAGGGAATGGAGAAGTCAGGAAGGAGGGTGGAGGAGGAGGGGGGGGGGGGGGTATGGGATTAAGACTGGCCTTAGAACTTTGGAACCTGACTTCCAGCTAGTGTCATTTTTAGAAGACACACAAAAATAACATTTACACAATGCCAACACCAGTGTAAGGAAAAACAGCACCCAATTTTCATTGATGGATTAGGTCATTACTTGAGGAAATCACCTCATTTTTCACTCAAGAATTTTCAGAAGAGGATAATTAAATTTAAGATTCATTTTCAGTAACCGACTGCATAATTACATGTTGCAGAGGCTACTGTGTCAGCTATCATTTCATCACAAGTTTAAAATAATGTAGTGTTTGTCAATTACAAGTACAGCATGTTTCTCGAACTCTATACAGCACTTAAAATTTTGTTTTACTCATAAGTGAAGCAATTCGACTGGAGGAACAGACAGCCTCTGTACATCACCATTCAATGGTTTTACAGCTAAAAGACATCATTGCCTTTAAAAGGATTTTATTTATTAATGTTGCTCTACCAATGTATTCACAGGAATGTTACCAAGTCATGCTGTCCTTGCTACAGGACAATTACAGTTTTCCAAGTCATGGGTGCAATATTCTGCAAAACAGTGTTTAGAACTAGCTCAAAAGCTATGGTAATGTACATGTAGTAACAAATCCCTCTGACATCTTGAGAAAAATCAATGCTGCAGCTAATATCAGCAACCAAGTGGCATTCTTAACAACAATGATTGCTGAAGAACTAAGGGAAGCTAAAATTAGTAGTAACATTTACATATTTAGAGTGTCAGAAAAAGAAGCACCCTTCGTAACTGTAATAAGGAACCTTTCAGTATAAGGCTGCAAGTTCAACCCTTAGGTCCCTTTGAAAGTTAATTATGACAGGGAAAACATTAGCTGCTAATGATTCACCATGTGCATCAGAAGTGTGACAAAATCAGTCTCAAGGAGGTTCAGAGGTCAACCTATGGCATGTATGCGTTACGCTTCACAAAATGGACATAGTTGAAATTCAAGTAATGTTCAAAACTAGCAAATTGTACCGTAACACTGAACAATGACATGGCACAGTAAGCACAAAGGTTTGCACCACTGAACAGAGGCAAACCACCTTGGAAATTAAAAGCTTCTCAGATATACACACTAAGAATGCATATATAATCATATTGGTGTAATGCACTGATGAAAACAGATGGTATGTGGTGGCACTACCTGATCACATTGCTGCTGACTTTTTTGATATCTGTTCTTTGTGTTTTATTATGCAGCAAATCATGTTTCATATACATTATTATGTTTGGCATCCAATCCTTGGACAATGACTGTCCTTTGCTCCATTTCACTGGTGACATGATTTGTGGCTCACTGATGAGTGAAAGTGATAAACAGCATTAAGAGACACAGTTATTCATCCTCATCATTGTACTACTCATATATGGTGTCTGCATAGTCTAGAATGTGTGACAATACATTCCACTGACTCATCTTGCAGAAACACTCTTCATCTACCTCTTCTCTCTCACTTTGCAGAATTCCCTGGGTTCCTTTCTGATGGAACATTATATTTGACATCTGTTTATATGTAATGCGATGTCCACTTTATCATCGCCGATGTTATGCTCTCTATCACCCCGAACAGCACCATAGCATTATTGGGAGTTAGAGTAAGCAGTTACACAACACTTCACGCCTTCATGCTGTGGTCACCACTGGGTACTTCCAGTCCTGTTCCATGCCATTAGCAGCCAACATTGTGGTTCCATAGTAGACAATCTGTGCAGCATGTAATGTTTTGGTCGTCATTGGCTTTTTCGAACCTCTTATTCAAGGGGTTCTTTGGAAAAGGATTTGTGGCTCACTGACAAGGATGATTAACTATGTTAATTTACCTTTGGGCAGAGAGATTTAGAGGAATGTTTGAATTTCAAAGCAATGACTTTTGTACACTTGCTCATTGTGTACCTAGAAGAACAGTTCACCATGGGAGTGGCCCTTTTTGGTATGTAGCCACTGAAAACCAACTTAACAGCCTACTGCATAATAGATGTAGAACAAAGCACAAGGTTATAAATGGAGATACTAAATGGACTACATGGCTGTCACGAGGGCAATAATGAAGCATTTAGCAACTATCACATCAGAATGTTGCTGCAAAGGTTTCTCACAAAATGCACATATTTTCTGGTCCTATGGAGGAGGAAAATTGGTGTTTAACGTCCCGTCGACAACAAGGCCATTAGAGGGAAAGCACAAGCTCGGATTAGAAAAGGATGGGGGAAGGAAATCGGCCATGCCTTTCCAAAGGAACCATCCCAGCATTTACCTGGAACGATTTAGGGAGATCACGGAAAACCTACATAAGGACAGCCGGAGACGGGTTTGAACCGTCGTCCTCCCGAATGCGAGTCCAGTGCGCTAACCACTGCACCACCTCGCTCGGTCTGGTCCTATGTAAATGCTGTCATTGTCAGGGTGGCCAGATATGTTAATGAAATTTGGGGGTAGAAAATGTTCCCTTACTAAAAAAATACCGAAACTGTAGTTCTTTACTTTCAAATACCACATGAATTCATACACCACCACCATTTACAAACGTAAGAATGACTAATGAGGTATGAAAATTTTAACTGGTTTGAGGATTTCTCAGTCAAATTATAGTAAGTTCAAGTGTGCCCTCAAAGAAGTGTGATGCGCCCATCCTTTATCATTTAGATACATCTGAGTCTGGCCTTGGCAGCCAAGGATCGCAAGAGAAAGTTTTTTCATAATGCCTTCTGGCCAAAAGCTTACATGTTTAGTAGTCTTTCTGTTGTGCCTGACTGCAACTCAACATCTTCACCATATAGTTAGTAGTGAATTATGCGATCCACTGTACAAAAGGAAGTGTCTTGTGACACTAACTATAAATGATTCACTATCAGTATCAGTCAACTAATACCAACATCTGGCTGTAAGTGTTTAGTGATGTGACCTGGAGTACTCACAACAACAATCTACTATGTTAAGACAGTAAGTTTACTAATGACACTTAAGCAATATTCTAAGATACACTAGAATTTCTAAAGTGTATAGGGCCACTGTCAAATAGGACGAATAGGGGATATTTATCACACACAAAGAAGGACAGCACTAAAAACACAAATTGGCAGAGTAAGATAGATGCAAATTATTCTATGGAAGCCTGTTTACTAAATATGAAGAACCAGTGGTGTGTTAAGAATCTTTTGATTTTTCAGCCTCTTATGTATTGCTCCTCTATGGATTATGAAGACAAACGTATTACAGCATGCAAAGAGATTTTAAGCATTCTTCCAGGGCTCCACAAGCAATTTAAACAGGAAAAGAAATTTAAGTACTTTCTGCCATTAAATTCCCAGTCATCTGCATGCAGTGTAAATTTAGACTGACTTTGGTCCTACATTGAATTTTTCCTTGTTACATGGTGTCCCAAAATGACACCAACAAGCTGTAGGACACATTCTTTACATGTAAACAATGAAAGTCTAGTGAACTTGCACTCAAACACACACCTTCGCAACTATATAAGCAATTTTTCAGATGCAGAAATATGTTACTGACTTGTGAACATGAACAAACTTTTGCAACACACTGTATAAATGCCTTATCTGCTCTAGTGCAAAATTATACAGGGTTCCTCTGCTTTAGTTTACAGGGAGGACGTTATCTGGTGTTGCCTTTAATGATGAGCATTTTGTTGTGTTTCATAGGGAAAATATTTGCACTTTAAGAGTGAGTGCCGATATACGAGGAATAAATCATCATACTTGATACTGTCTCTACCACTCCCATGGTAAAACATATGCTAAATTGATGAAGTTTATATTATTGTAGTATCTAAGCATGCACAGAAAACGAAATCTCTAACTTCCTTGCCTTTTTGGTCCATCTTAACTTGCTTAGTTAACATATGCAAAGTTAAAATTTTTAATCAGATTTAGCATTTTTGATAAATTTGCTGGAACAGTACCTGAGTGGCATGTTTTAATGAAACTTCTACTCAGTTGATTGTTAAATGACACCTGAAATTGTGAAAAACGCAACTGGAAAAGTGACATATGCAACACTATTACAAAAAAAGAAGTCTTGGTATCAAACATCATGCCACCAGCTTACTTGTTGGCAGCTGCTTATTTTCTTCTTTTCATGAAAGATTTCACTCATTATGCCATTCAGTGCCAGCATGGGCTTTTGGAAATGGCAGGATCCTGCAAAGAAGAATACAAAATTTACAGTATTTGACAATAATAAAAGTACAAATATTCTTAGAAATAGAAATGAGAACATAATGAAGCATGTGTGTCAGAGCCGTTTCTAAGAGGAAACATTACAAGAAACTTTTCAATTCATTCAGATTATCAAAAAATCTGCAGGGATAGGGAAGATGTGAAGTTATACACAAATTAAATAGATACAAATAGTGAGAACTGAAGGTGTACACTAATTAGCAACTATTCATTGCATACTAAATGAATTAACCATACTAAAATTTGCAGACAATTAGCTACTGTGCATGAAGATCAAGCAGTTGAACAGTTATTTGTTGATGCTACATCAATGCTTAGATGTACATTAATATTTAAGAACAATAGTTACCTACAAGTTATAACACCAGAGGTCATTTTACAATAAGCAAATTCAACATATGTTGCAAATTATCACCAATCCTGAAATTCAGACAGATGCACCCTAAAATAGGTCACCATTCTGATCCCTAAATGAGGCTAAATCTCTACCAACATTATTTTGTCACTGTGTCTGGCAGTGTAAATCAAAATTCCACTAGAATGCATTATCATTCTGGGGGAGAGGTAAAGGTAGTGGGAAGTGAGAAAAGAAGCTACTTATTTCCACCAATATTGTAGTGACTCATTTTTCTCTAAATATTTCAATTATTTTAGTTGTGTTATTACAAAATAATTCTGTAAAACAGTGCAGTTGAAGCATGCACAATATGCTGAGCTCAGCTTCATTACCCATTCATCTGCATTCTGACTGTTATATAGCTTTGCAGTCCAGACAATTTAAACACCAAGAACAATGCAGATCATAGTCAGCAAGTGAGCAAGTCCTAAGAGACCAGTAATATTTTCTAGTCACAAATGGCTATTTTGAGTAAAAAATATTTCCTGGTGAAGTAAGCATGGAATATCCACTACAAGTTATTTCCTTAACAACATCCACCTTAAGAGCACCAGCACAGCTGAATGAGTAGAAGACTTCTAATTTGATTCCAAGTGAATTATCTTTCCATTCACCTAGGGGATGAGAAGTGACAAGGGCACAATTGCAAGTACAGGAAAGCTATCAAAATCTTGGGATATCAAGTTGGCCCAAGCAAATGCATTACTATTGTGTCTTAGGTGCTACACCACCTCAGTAGCTCCTTCCAGAAGCAGTTTGGGCAGTAAACCACAGGGGCCTTACACATCCCAAAATATATATCCAGAGGGGTGAGCAGGGGGGGGGGGGGGGTAGAGATTGATCACTCAGTGCTCATTGTTAAGTGGTAAGAATTTGCACCTCTTGTGTACTATTCTGCAGCTTTGACAAAACAATATCCTTCCCTGCAACAAATGCCTAAGTGCAGTTTGATCACTAGCTCAACTGTTATACTGGACACAGAGCTACAGGATTTCAGATGTTTCAGGTTTTCAGCTGTGATTAATGTGTCCATGTGTACTTGCTGCATGGAACAGCCTGTGAACCTGTGGTTGCACTATTTTCCACCTTTCACACTAGCAACTAGAAAACCAAAACTGAAAGTTCAGAGCAACTGCATCAAGTTTTGTGAAAGAATGACCTACAGGCTTATCAGGCACGTTGTTCCATGTATACTACAGTTTCCTCATTTATGGGGAAGAAGCCATCAGCTGAATCAGTTGTTGCAGGTAAGTCACCACACTATGTAAATGTAGTTTGCAATGGCAGACAATGTGACAATCTGCTCACACAACCCATATACCTCTTCTTACAATTTATTTCTCATGGGTGCAAGAACACTGCCAATGTGATGGAAAGCGATATTTTTCCATTGCAACACCAATTTACACAGTAAGAATTTTTTCACGAAAATTTCAGGCAGTGTTCACGTTTGCAACTTTCTAGTTGCTTGCCTGAGAGCTTGTCCACATTTATGACCTACTGTACACAGTAGCCTAGCTGGCATGGCAGTGGAGGGCATCACAGTCTGTATCAGTGTCCTGGATTACATTCCAAAGTGAGCGTCTTACTATTATAGTGATCCATCCATCGGATGGAAACATTCTCGTTGGCCAGGCCACATGCCGGCATTCAGTTCTACACTATCCCTTCTCGAATCATCTCCAAGAAGAACACGACACTACCTACGGAGCCATTAAAGTCACGTACCGGTAACACACACTTATGCACACAGCTCTTGACACTTCACGAAGCAAATGTGCCCGCACGCACAGTGGGTAAGGGAATCGTTTTCAATTTGGCTTCTTAATCGCCCTTAAGGCTTTAATACAGGGCGAAACATTTCGTCAGACTTTACCATGTCTTCAGCAACAAGCTGAAATCGAGAAATAGCATGTTCCACAACTGATCGAAGTTTTTTCGGGGTCACGTTCAGAAAGTGCTGCACAAAGCGTGCCTCCAATGCAGGTAAGCTTGCATTAGGAACGCTGAATACAACTTTCAGATAGCCCCAGGGCCAGAAGTCACACGGATTAAGATCATGTAATAGGAACGGCCAGACTATAGGAAATTGCGGCTGATAATACTAGCATTTCCGAAATGAAGCCTCACCAGCTGCTTAAGTGTATTTACAATGTGCAGAGGTGCGCCATCTTGCATGAAAATGATCCCATCCATGCTGTTGAAGAGCTGGAATGACGCGGTTGCGCGCGGGCGAGAGAGAGAGAGAGAGAGAGAGAGAGAGAGAGAGAGAGAGAGAGAGAGAGAGCGAGCTTATCAGTGACGGTACAGGTAACAGGACCGTAAGCACCTGTCTCTTCGGAAAAATATGGCCGTATGATAAATGATGCCGTAAACCCGCACCACACAGTGACCGTTTCAGGATGAAGTGGTACTGATTTGGGTACTGATTTTCCGCTGCCCATATTTCAGAATTCTGTGTACTGACATTCTGTCAGATGGAAGTGGGCTTCGTCTGTCCACAAACACTTCCACGGCCAATAATTGTACACTTCCATGCAAGCAATAAATTCTAAAGCAAAGGTCTCTTGCTGGCAAGTCAACAGGAAGCAACTCGTGCACGAGGGTAATTTTGAATGGATTGCAAAGAAGGACGTTTGGTAGGATTTCACGCACCGTGCTCACGGGTATGTCCAATGTTCGGCCAATTCTCCGTGCACCACACGTTTGCACACCACCACCACTCGTCTCTTGCATTGCTGTGGTCACTGCTTCCACTGACTACAAATCAATTCGGTTCCTCCTCCTACCAGGTTACACGAAAATTACCTAGCACTTTCCATTTCCGAAGCGTTTTCTTCAGACCCACGGCAGTCATCGGACCAATGCCTTTTTCAAACCCTTCAGTGTCCGGAACTCCTGCACAGCAACGTGTGCACAGTCATTCTTGTAATACAGCTTTCCAAGTAGAGAACGATCCTGTATTGAGACAGTTATGGCGAACGTCGCAGACGTGACGTGTGTAAAAGACGTGTACGCGGCGTGTTTATAGTAACTTCAATGAGTCGTGCGCATGACATGCTTTCCTTTACATATTGTGACATTCAGGCCATTTATTGATCAACTTTCACAGTATTTTTTCTTTTGCTTACGTTTCGGTCTTCGGTAATATTCCGTCGCAATTTGATGTCGCTCTGACGGAAGTTCAATAGCAAAATGAGACCGATTGTATTTAGGAAACGAGGAACTGGCGACATCGTGCAGCGGAACGTGTACACCCCACACTGCCTTACCAACCTTCACGGCTCACTACACTGCTGGGACATTTATCATTCAGCCACGGTTCACATCATCAGGTTACTTTGTCTTTTTAAACTTCCTCTCCCTAGTTGTTTAGAAGCAGCACGTCATTTTGTAACTTGTCAATAGCCGATCACACTGAACTGGATGCGTGTTTACTAACCCCACAGTGTAGAACACTAACAGGTCCTGTCAAGGTCCCGGACGATGGTTTCCCGACAGCGTGCACAAGCGATGAAGACATGGACACGCTTTTTGTGCTGGCTGCATCCGATAACCAAGCTGCTGCACGGTACCATAAAAGTTTTTTTCGTCGCCTGGAGCAATGCCTTCGGGAAACCAGTAACTGACGAATGTCCTTCCAGGGCTAGACCTACTCTACAAAACAGAAGACGCGAGTCTGGGTAGTATCTTTGATACTGGCAACTCGAGATACCTCAAAGTCAGTCTGTTTAAGTACTTCACGATGAAGAATTGCTGCCAAAGCAGAGTTACTAAACACAGCCTTCCGAAATGTGTTCACAAAAGTAGATGGTCCAGATTGTATTACAATTAGGTTCCTTTCCGAGTATGCTGATGCATTAGCTCCATACGTTACCATCATATACAACCGCTCGCTCGACGAAGGATCCGTACCCAAAGACTGGAAAAGTTGCACAGGTCACACCAATATTCAAGAAAGGTAGCCTTGTATGAGAAATCCACTAAATTACAGGCCCATATCGTTAACGTCGATATGCAGCAGGATTTTAGAACATGCTGTGTTCTAACATTATGAATTACCTCTAACGAAACGGTCTATTGACACAGTCAACAAGGGTTTAGAGAACATCGTTCCTGTTGAACACAACTAGCTCTTTATTCACATGAAGTGCTGGGTGCTACTGACAAGGAATTTCAGATCGATTCCGTATTCCTGGATTTCCGGAAGGCTTTTGACACTGTACCACATAAGCGGCTCGTAGAGAAATTGCGTGCTTATGGAATATCTTCTCAGTTATGTGACTGGATTTGCGATTTTCTGTCGGAGGCCACAATTCGTAATAATTGACGGAAAGTCATCGAATAAAACAGCAGTGATTTCTGGCATTCACCAAGGTAGAGTTATGGGCCCTTTTCTGTTCCTTATCTATTGCAACTATTTGGGAGAATCTGAGCAGCTATCTAATGTTCTTTGCAGATGATGCTGCCGTTTATCGACTAATAAAGTCATTAGAAGATCAAAAACTGCAAAACAAAAAAATATCTTAATGGTGCGAAAAGTGGCAGTTGACCCTAAATAACAAAGTTAGAGGTCATCCACATGAGTGCTAAAAGGAATTCAAACTTCGGTTACACGATATATCAGTCAAATCTAAAAGCCGTAAATTGAACTAAATACCTAGGTATTTTAATTACGAACAATTTAAATTGGAAGGAACACACAGAAAATAATGTGGGGAAGGCTAACCAAAGACTGCGTTTCATTGGCAGGACACTTTGAAAATGTAACAGACCTAAGGAGACTGCCTACACTAGCTTGTCTGTCCTCTTTTCTACTACTGCTGCGCAGTGTGGGATCCTTACCAGATAGGACTGATGGAGTACATCGTAGAAGTTCAAAGAAAGGCAGCACATTTTCTATTGTCGCGAAATATGTGGGAGAGTGCCACAGGAATGATGCAGGATTTGGGCTGGAAATCATCAAAAAAGGCTTTTTTCGTTGCGACGAAATTCCAGTTACCAACTTTCTCCTCCAAATACGAAAATATTTTGTTGACACCGACCTATATAGGGAGGAACGATCACCACGATAAAATAAGGGAAATCAGAGCTCGTACAGAAAGATATAGGTGTCCGTTCTTTCTGCACTCTATACGAGATGAATAGATAGTTGTGAAGGTGGTTCAATGAACCTTTTGCCAGGCACTTAAGTGTGATTTGCAGAGTATCCAAGTAGATGAAGAAACAAACTTTACTGAAGTTACTGATGGTAAGAAAACCTGGTCTTTATCATACATTGTATTACATGAAACATTGAATTTACTTTTAAAATTCCAGTCCAACCAACAGACCTGAAGAACCAACCAACAGACCTGAAGAACCAACCAACAGACCTGAAGAACCAACCAACAGACCTGAAGAACCAACCAACAGACCTGAAGAACCAACCAACAGACCTGAAGAACCAACCAACAGACCTGAAGAACCAACCAACAGACCTGAAGAACCAACCAACAGACCTGAAGAACCAACCAACAGACCTGAAGAACCAACCAACAGACCTGAAGAACCAACCAACAGACCTGAAGAACCAACCAACAGACCTGAAGAACCAACCAACAGACCTGAAGAACCAACCAACAGACCTGAAGAACCAACCAAGCATTGCCCCTCACCATAAATCCTAGAGGTATTGCAAGAGAAAGAATACTGACTTTTTAGTATGGGATTTAAAGATTTGCAGCTGTTTACTGTGTCTAAAGATGCTGGCTTCAAACTTTTGAGTGTTTGGAACTAGCCTATAAATTGCTATCAAGGTGCACACTAAGCGCAACATTACTGTAAGTTCAGTATGTAGGAGTGCCAAATAAAATACGAATTGGGAAGTCCATCTCACGTTTCCATCACCATCGATGGTTGGACATCTCTGGCGGTGATGTATTGTCAGGCACTAACAGTACTCATCATCGTGAAGTGAGAACGGAAGCTTCATTATTAGGATGTTTTGAATGTCAAGAACTGACTTCATTAAAATTGAACTACACTTTATTATTTAAGTGGTAAGTGCAAAATACAAATATTTGTGTTATACATAATGACCCTAACGCAAAAGTAAAATTTCTGTCTGCCTTGTATCGCGCATATGCTTAATAATGCGTTCGAGACTAAAGCATTGAAAATTTTACGGAAAAACAGGAACACTTTCATACAAGTCCAATTCTACAAAGAATTAATTAAAAAGCAACTGGGGCCTGGACAAATGCCTTTTGAACTGAAAATGGACGTTATCACTAAGTGGAACCACTCACTGGACATGGTGCAAAGTATTTTATTCCAGAAGAACCCCTTCAAGTGGCGCTTGGACTTCTCCACAATTCTGTGGAAAGTCTCCTTGAAACTATGATAAGCTGTACCTGAAAATGTTAAAATTTGAAAGCCTTTTGAACAGAATACAGAAGAAATGTCCTCGCAAAGCTGAAAGCCACCGATGTGTAGCTAGGGTTTTTCACAATTTATTTATTAATTTAAGTAGAGAAGTAGCAAAACTTCCTGCCCAAGTTAATTATGGAATGTAATAACAAATCTGAAACTGTGCTATACAGTGTCTTTTCGGAAACGGCGCTAGAAGGTAAGATTTAACAGGCTTGCTTTTAAAGATTAATTATCTTGCCAGTAAGCCAGGTGACTAAGAACAAAATTAGCAAAAAATATTCGTCCAAGGACAGCACTTTGAAGTTGAGTCTGTATCGCCGATTCCTTTTGACAAAGAGGACTAATTGCAAAGAATCTGAAGCACAGTTAACACCAAACTGTAGGACATAATCTGTTAATACCTTTCCTTCTATTCAATGCCTTATTGACATTATGCTGTTAAGTAGGCACAAATATCTTTTAAAATGGTGGCAGGCGCGAATGCACTTTTAAGCTATGAAGCTTAACAGACAGTACGTGTTTGTCTTTAATACTTTAGTGGAGTCATGAATGACATTCTTAACATCAGGTCAGATTTTCTGATGGGCGAAATTAACTGAAGCCGAAATGTGTAGAAAATATTTGATGTTTTAACGTTCAAACGTGTTCCTGTGAGAAACATGTGTGTCACAATATACATTCTCTGAGTTACATAGCCTACATTCGTTATGGCGTTATTACATGAAGACTTCCCAACGTAAGAAAGTCGCGGACAATTCCTCATGTCGGGATCAATATGTATTACTTACTGCTGACTTGAGCGTTACTGAAGGCGTTACTGAAGTCTAAAATAGGTACACATGTAATAAATATTTTAATGCAAGTTCATACTTGGGATTCTATTTTGAAGTAAAGCTCAATTTTTTTAGTTGACTGAAGAATTTAAAACATTTTCATTTCATTTATCACTTATTTAAAATGTTAGTATCGTGCAATTGTAAAAATTTTGTCTAACTTCCACATTAAATAATTTATAGCTTACTATTTTTTTATCTCATTTAACCAGCTTCAACCTGATTCAAGTATAAAAAATACATGGAAGTAGACTGATGTATGCAATCCAATCGCATACCTACGATTACAAGTTGTAAAATATCGTCGGTTATTTAAGTAACTAGTAATGATACGTTTGTATGAAGTGCTTGTGGTAACTAATTCATACGAGCACACTTTATCGTTACCATTACAGCTGTAATTTCCCTGGAACTCTCGGGGAAATCGAAATGATCGTACTTCATTGTCGGCCGGAAGGCCCCAGTCGGGGGAGGTCGGCTGCTGTATTGTAACTCCTTTTCAGGAGACGCCACATCAGCGACTTGAGTCAATGATGAAGAAAATGATGGTCACAGAACACCTAGTCCGCTGCCGGGACTCAAACCCGGGCCCCCCCTGTGTGGTATGCAGTAACACAAGCGCTACGCTACGGAGGAACACACTTTTGGAGAGAGCGGTAGTGGTGGGTGTTACGGGCAGACGCTGCGGATTAAATGCCGCTCTGAGCTGATGTCTACGCTCATATTTTTTGTGGATGTTGAGTAGTGTAACCCCACCATGCCCTCACTTTGACACTGACCACGAAATAGATCTATCGCATCTGCATTTGTATTTGGACAGTAGTCCGATGAAAATACAGGAGTAGTAGTTAATTTTTTTACATCTGGCCTGTTAACCATTTGTAACTTTTAGGGAAGTGTCACGAGTGGCGAATTTTGAGTGAAACAACTTGTTGCCAAGCTACAATTTCCTTCTTTTTCAAAAAGCTTAGGCTTCAGTGTGTCACGTCACTAACATGTTTTGCAGAGCTACTGCAAGAGAAGTCTGAAAATTGGTTTTTGAGTTAAGGGAGAAACTCAGAAGAAACGTTAATAGCTTAAGAAAAACGACATACTCTGTACAAAAAGTGTGTAATGTCTTCACTTCCGTTGTTACAAAACCCCAGGATTTCTGGTTTCACCAGCTATCGATGGCGCTTATGAATTACGTTCACTCATTGAGTATGTAGTTAGTAGAACATGGTAGATAATTTTTGCATAACAGTCTAATATCGTCTGTTAAAATACTCTGCGTGCTATTATTTGCCAAAACCTCATTCGGCTTCCTTAAACTGTTTATGAAATTAGGAATGCTTTTTGTATTTCACTCCGGCTATAGCGCTAGCGCACGCGATCGCAAATGAGCATGCCACATCAGTTTTTCTGTACTGGTGACAGACCTTCACCCACCTCTAAAAAAGACTAAATAGAATAGCTAAATCTCATATACACCAACATTTTACATATGTACCACACTGAAAATCGTAACGACCCATATTTTTCCATTACAAACTTTTTGTAATTTCACACTACGTCTTACAAGCAACTATCACCATAAGGAAGGAAGTGAGATTGGGTTTAGCATCCTGTCGACACCTAAGTCGTTAGAAATGTAACCCAAGCTCTTACTGCATCGAGAATGGGAAAGGATATCATCTATGCTCTTTTTAAGGAAAGTATCCCAGTATCTAACTGGAGCAATTTAGGAAAATCACGGAAAGCTAAATCTGGATGTCCGGGTGAGAGCCACCGTCCTCCCAAATTCCAGTACCCTCGCTAACTACTGCGCCACCTCGCAGTAATACGACGGTTAAATGACGGGCACAGCAGAGCCAACATATGAAGCTGTAAGGGAAAAAAGAGTGTTTTCTAACCGAATAGACTGCAGAGCGTGCACCTCAGTTCTGTCACTGCCAACCAGTCTGAAGTAAAGACGGGCAAAACTCTTTCAGAGATTGGATCGGAACTGGTCCGTACCTTAGATAAACTCGTTGTCAATGATTTTGCGTTTGGCTCATTATATAATAACGTTGCTGCCCATGAAATTTATGTAGCTTTTGAATTTTTCTGAAGACTTGGGTGGAGATCTATCGGTCCTCTGTCTTGATAGGCCAGCGATATATCCGGACTGAAATATTCTTTGTTATTATGCAAAAATTATCAACTGTTATTCTACTAACTATAGACTTTGCCGACGAAAGAAGTATTTTTAAGGCCTGTCTATAGCTGGTGAGACGAGAAATGCTATGAGTTTTGGATACCAAGTTTAGTCATTACAGATTCATTTTGTGCCAAGAACGTGCTTTTTCTGTAAGATGCTGACCTTACGTTTCTTCCGTTTCTCATTTCACTGTCTCAATTCTCTAGCAATTGCATCTGCACAGCACGTTAATGAGGTGAGATTCCAAACACCGTTGACTTTTGGCAAAAGAAGCCAATTTTATCATGGCGATAAGAGGAATGTGTAGGTTTTGCCTTAAATTCCCCACTCGTGAGATTTTGATAGTTACTAATTGTTAACAAGCCAGGGGAAAACAAATGTCTCCATTTTCTGCGGAATTATTTTTATATAAAAATAAGAGGTGACGTGTTTTTGAATGGCCACAGTGCAAGTGTGGGCGTGAAATGGCCCCTCTTAACACTGTGAGAATGTGAGCGTAGGCTCCAGTTTGGAAGGGCACTTTCCCTTACAGCGCCTGCCGTCCGCTCATGCACCTGCCCAACGCATCGGCCACCGTATCCTGCACGGCCTTTTTCTCCAAGTTTACACACCTGGGTGCTTACAAAGTGCACAGTTTCAATGCTACGGAGCAACGATATCAAAACCAGTTTACATATTACATAACAAATGACATTTTTAGATTAAGTTTTTAGTCAGACAGCATACCGAGGTGAAATTACAATGGCAAAGTTGCAGTGTATGTGATAATGTCGTGGGCTGTGAACTACGTACAACAAGATAGGAGGTTAACATCCATTTTCTTCCAGAATTTGTAACCTTTTCGAGCAATAAGGGATTGAGTTATTTATTGGACAGTATCTCAAAAGACGTTATAAGCAATATATTTGCTGCAATTTTTGCTGGAGTGTTTCCCCAGTGAGCAGAAGTCTTACAGTGACTGCTAGTCTATGTGAAAGCAAGCAAGATACGTACTGGAATTCTTTACTGTTCCATATCTTTCTATACACTATCTACGTATCTGTTTTGGACTGGTTCGTGTTTGTATCTTGCCACTAAATGAATTTTTCAGTGAGTGAGCAGCTTCGAAAAATTTGGAATGAAATTATGAAACTAATCTATCTTGAAATCCGAGTGATTAAGTACGTATTTCGGAGTGTTTGTCGTAAATGCAATATCGATATTGTGGATATTACGTATTGACAAACTGATTTTACACTTTACCTGAACTGCAATTTAAAACCGAAAATTCAATTGAGTTAGCGAATAACTTTTATTGTCATGTATCCGTTTTACAGCATTATGTAGTGTTTCTGCACCAAGAATTCGCCGTTGAAGCCATCGACGAGTCAGTCTTCTTCGCTATTTTCTCCGCTGTCCGATAACACAGGCCAAAGAAAAATTTTTCAAAAACGTATTTACTCTGATGGCTGGTCCTTATAAATTTTGAGTTGAATCCAAATCCATCCATATTTTTTCGTATCATCCATAGTTTTCGAGCAGTATGCTTTTTACTATTTAGTATAAAATCCAATGCTATACAGTAAACGGTGAAATTAATGTAACACTTTGTTACAACATAAGCATGGTTATTATTTAGTAGGAGTTACTTAAAACAATCCTGTGTTATTATAGGTTTCACTTGTCAGCTGGAATTTGTATATTCTTTCTATTTTTTTCTTTGAAGCTTCTTGTGTAGCTTTTTCTACGATGTGTCGCTTGCTGAACTTCTCATTGAAGTTACCAACAGCAGTCCCGCATCATGTTGGTGTACCAGCGGCCTTTGTAGCGTTTTTCCATCACTTTAATATCCTGGTGAAAGCTGCTTCCTTGCTCCTCACTAACTTGTCCCATATTGACCAGAAAGTAATCAAGGTGACTGTTCAAAAAGTGAAATTTCAGGCTCATTAAACATCTAAGTTTGGAACCTATTTAACATTTTAGCCATAATAGAAATATATTCTGGGTCTTAAGAACTTTGTAACGACTTGCTTAAATGATACTCAAGCTTTCTCATTTAAGGTCATTGTGGATTCCAAGTTAAATATCAATTTTCTAATGGAAAGTCCGACATAGATACTTTGAGTTTAGGTTCTGCAAGGTATGCAAACTTTTGGCAGAGATAACTAAAACATGGTCCATCTTTAGGCTAAGCCTTTACACACTTTCTTTAGAGGTGATAGGAGTCCGATTTTTGGATATACAAGGTTACTGCATAGAATGTTTTCACCAGGTTTTTAGGGACTCCCTCACAGGCCAGTTCTTTCTGCACCATTGTTGATTCCTAGCCCTACAGTCCCATTCACACAAACATGGAAATTTGGTAAAGCCACCTTGTTGACCAAGGAACATGCATTTTACTTTTAGATTGCCACATATCATCCAACCATGAGCAGAACAGCCTATTTTATTTAGCACTATTTCTAGGCGTTCATAAATTTCATATGTACAGAATTTCTAACAGGTATAGATGCATATGTTACAATTGTGTAATAAAACAGCCTTTAAACTAGTTTTGGATAAATCAATGAACAGCCTCCAGACTTCCTTTTAGTATTCAATACCAAACTCAGTCATCAGACCATGAATGTGAGCAGTGTATTAAATCACCTTGTTGAAGAAACTTTGAAAGTTTCTCTCTCTCTCTCTCTCTCTATATATATATGCTGGTTCCAACTGGCACTAAGTTCTTTTCTTTTAATCTAGATCCAAGAAATTCAGTTTTTTCTTTCATTAAGCTTGGTCCGAGTAAACAATTTGGGCTCTAGACTTTCTGTATTACAAAGGAATTCATTATCTGGTTCATCTAAATTAGGTCGTACATTAGAACATGCTTCTGTTGGAATAGAATTTAAATTATCTAGTGGTTCAGGAACCGACAAATCTACACCATGTCATACTGTCAGATGACTGATGGAAGGTTATTATGACCAGTAATAACAATGCGGAAGTAACCATTATCAGAAGGATTTCTTGGCTCCCTCCACGTCATAGGAACAGCAAATCTAAGGACTTTCCTCCTTTTTGGACCATTTTCTCAGATCAACACATACCTTATGTGGTGCCCAAGATTTATCTAACACGAAATTTAGATCCAAAGTATGATAGATAAACCTTTCTCACAAAGTATGTAATGTTTTTTTGGCGCTTTTTAATCACTAATTACGACTAATATAACAAACTGTCAGTTTTTATAACCACGATTAGACATTGTACTGAGCACATATACAGAAAATGCGAAAGTGAAGTTAGGTTGACAGTAAACAAAACATTTCTTGACACAAGATTAGAATCTACCTTTTATGCCAGCAACTGTTTTTCAGCAGTGCTACCAACGTAATCTACATCCATTACATCTCCTGTCCGCCCCTGGTAGCCAAGTGGTCAGCGCGTCGGAATGTCATACCTAACGACCCAGGTTCGATTCCCAGCTCGGTCAGATATTTTCTCCACCCAGGGACTGTGTGTCGGGTGTCGATGGGATGAAAATGACTCACCAGGACAACAGTCTACCCGACATCAGGCCCTAGCCACACGGCATTTACATTTTTTATTACACCGTTTTAAATTTTAACTGTATAAAATGTGTTAAATTCTTTAAAAACCGCTTAATTTAATAAATTAAAATCTAAAATGTGAAGGAATGGTGGGTGACAGTTTCTTTAAGTATCATAATTGGATTTCCCACCCTAAAAAACATAAGGTATTCTCAGCAAGAAAGTTTCTCCGCCGTTGGCCTGTGTAATAGCTAACAGTTAATGCAGCTATTTTACACGTGCCCATTTTCGTAAAAAAAACTAAAGTTAGCAAGCCAAATAAAGCAGATTGCCACTTGAGAGCGCAGATCACGTTAATCAACTCGTTCCGCAGATTGGGGGGGGGGGGGGGGGGGCAGGTTATTGCACAAGCAAGCATTGCAGTGCCAGCCTTACGTGCAGGCATATTTGGACAACGTCTGCGCATTTCAACCATTCGAGTGTTGCTGAAGAGTTTATGCTTTTGTAAGACGAATTTAAATGTCATTGTACAAACGAAGATCACTTTCCTATTTCGGTAGTGGAAGGGTATCAAGCCATCTCAAAGAGATGACTCATGATCTGACCTGAAGAGTATCATCACTAAGCGTGTTGCAGCAAATGACATTCTGCTGTCTAGATACCAAGCAGTTCATACAACCGTCAGTGAAGACGTCATTAAAAGTTTAGAAAGAAGAACGTGTGAGGATAGTTTTAAGGCTGGCAGTAGTATGAATGTATCTTACAGTATTGTTTTTTGGATCTGTTGGCAAGTCAGGTTTCACGAATTATGTAACAATGTTTACTGTGAAATGACTTACATGTTTTAAGTCTGAGCTTTTTCCTGTCACTAAAGTGCGCGTCATTTACGACGGTGGCCGAGTTTAGGTCCGTTCTGCGCATCTGACGTCACAAAACAGTCGGCCAATGAACAGGGAACGACGTTGCCAGAGCTCGATTGCAGTGCAGAGCACGGACTAGTGTCTTCAGTTTTAGAAACGTTCAAAGTAATTGAACAAAAGCAATGTCCTGATAGACTCTTTTATAGAAAGTTTGGAAAAAGCATTCTTTATGCCAATTGCTTCATATTCTATTACTTAAACCAAACAAGCAATAAGCCTTCTAATTCAGGCGATAGCAAGGAAAGGTGTTTGTATCATTCTCACTAACCGCTTTTTCGCAATAAAGAACAGCGGTGATTTTTATTTGCTATTGTACTTCGATGAAACTTGAATAATTCATTGTCATACCAACAGTGTTCGTCGGTATTTTGTGTGATATTTTAAAGTTCTCTGGGAGATCTGACTGACGAGCTGCGTTAGCGTAATGGTTAAAGTGTATCACTGCTGAGCGGAAGGTTCCGGGTTCAAACCATATTCGGCGTTGGAAATGATTTTTATGTAGAGAAAATATCAAAGTGTCTTACTTCATGAATTTTATTCGTTCGAATGTAATTTTTTGAAATTTCTAGTGGCAACTAAAATCGACCATACGGAAAGTATACACTATGGACTTTTACCTCTGCAAAGTCTTCAAAATTTCTTTTAATGGTTTACATCTAATGCTGCACAATAGCTCCGTTTAACATCGAAACAAAATTAAGTCACTTATGGGGGGAAGTTATCAGTCAAGAAGATGTAAAAATCAAATTTTTGGACCAAATAGTTTTTGTGAAATCGAATGATAAAGTGTGTCAAACCAGTCGAAACACCATGTGTGTGCGCAGACAAGCAGTGCAGTGCAGTGCAGTGATGACAAAATGCGGGGAGCACCTCCCTGTAGCAGGGAAAGGGTTAATGCGGCCGTGGTGCCTTTACTTCATGAAATGCGCGCTCCCCCTGAACTTGAGTTTGTTAACTATACTATACTATGGCGCTGCTTCTCTCGGCGCGTGCAACTCGCAATGCAGCAATCTCCCGCGTCTGGGTGGGCATGCGCGAACCGCCAAGATAAAAGAATTGAACAATAAAAATCCGAATGCCAATCACACAGATGTACGTTGCATTTAAATCAAGCGATGTTAGTCTTTTCATTTACTTTTACAATTGTTTCATAGGCACATGACTAATTCCCTGATTAAGTTTTCAGTTTTGTTCTCGACGTTTTGGACCATCCTTTCCATGACTGCAAACGCGTTTAATATTTTGAAAAATTTTGTATTTCACTGAACTCAGGCATTTTATCAGGTGGCTTTGAGACACCAAAAATAGTGGATTTGACATTAACATATGTCAGCTATAAATCTACCTTTTCCTAGTGTTATGCGACCCAGGAGCAAGTAAGTGATCTTTAACACTCTAAAGCGGTTTTGTCCGGATAATATCTAGTCTGGCTGAAATTGGTCGATGCCTTCCAGAGATACGCTGTAATGTATACTTACACGTATTCGACAGTCGTGGGGACTTTAAAACCCTGTTCGTGCTCCGTGCTTGCATAAAAACAAGGGATTGTGGGTGTGCCTTGAGGAAACAATATTTTCGTCATCAACTTAATTTCAGCGACAATATCGCCATTAGGAGGTTTTTCTGTGTTCCAGATGCAAAATTAGCCCCGTTATCAGACATTTTGTGTGTAGGTTAATTTTTTTTGTTGTCTTCGGTCTACTGACTGGTTTGATGCGGCCCGCCACGAATTCCTTTCCTGTGCTAACCTCTTCATCTCAGTAGCATTTGCAAACTACGTCCTCAATTATTTGCTTGACGTATTCCAATCTCTGTCTTCCTCTACAGTTTTTGCCCTCTACAGCTCCCTCTAGTACCATGGAAGTCATTCCCCCATGTCTTAGCAGATGTCCTAACATCCTGTTCCTTCTCATCAGTGTTTTCCACATATTACTTCGATTCTACGTAGAACCTCATTCCTTACCCTATCAGTCCACCTAATTTTTAACATTCGTCTATAGCACCACATCTCAAATGCTTCGATTCTCTTCTGTTCCGGTTTTCCCACAGTCCATGTTTCACTACCATAGAATGCTGTACTCCAGACGTACATCCTCAGAAATTTATTCCTCAAATTAAGGCCGGTATTTGATATTAGTAGACTTCTCTTGGCCAGAAATGCCTTTTTGCCATAGCGAGTCTGCTTTTGATGTCCTTGCTCCGTCCATCATTGGCTATTTTACTGCCTAGGTAGCAGAATTCCTTAACTTCATTGACTTCGTGACCATCAATCCTAAGTTTCTCGCTGTTCTCATTACCTTCGTCTTTCTCCGATTTACTCTCAAACCATACTGCGTACTCATTAGACTGTTCATTCCGTGAAGCAGATCATTTAATTCTTCTTCACTTTCACTCAGGATAGCAATCTCATCAGCGAATCGTATCATTGATATCCTTTCACCTTGTATTTTAATTCCACTCCTGAACCTTTCTTTTATTTCCATCATTGCTTCCTCGATGTACAGATTAAAGAGTAGGGGCGAAAGGCTACAGCCTTTTCTTACTCCCTTCTTAATACGAGCACTTCGTTCTTGATCGTCTACGCTTATTATTCCCTCTTGGTTGTTGTACATATTGTGATGTCCCGTCTCTCCCTATAGCTTACCCCTACTTTTTTCAGATTCTCGAACAGCTTGCACCATTTTATATTGTCTAACGCTTTTTCCAGGTCGACGAATCCTATAAAAGTGTTTTGATTTTTCTTTAGCCTTTCTTCCATTGTTAGCCGTAACGTCAAAATTGCCTCTCTCGTGCCTTTACTTTTCCTAAAGCCAAACTGATCGTCACCTAGCGCATTCTCAATTTTCTTTTCCATTCTTCCGTATATTATTCTTGTAAGCAGCTTCGATGCATGAGCTGTTAAGCTGATTGTGCGATAGTTTTGCACTTGTCAGCTCTTGCCGTCTTCTGAATTGTGTAGATGATGCTTTTCCGAAAGTCAGATGGTATGTCGCCAGACTCATATTCCATATACCAACGTGAATAGTCGTTTTGTTGCCACTTCCTATAAATATTTTAGAAATTCTGATGGAATGTTATCTATCCCTTCTGCCTTATTTGACCGTAAGTCCTCCAAAGCTATTTTAAATTCCGATTCTAATACTGGATCCCTTATCTTTTCTAAATCGACTCTTGTTTCTTCTTCTATCAAATCAGACAAATATTCACCCTCATAGAGGCTTTCAATGTATTCTTTCCCCCTCTCTGCTCTCTCCTCTGCATTTAACAGTGGAACTCCCGTTGCACTCTTAATGTTACCACCGTTGCTTTTAATGTCACCAAAGGCTGTTTTGACCTTCCTGTATGCTGAGTCTGTCCTTCCAACAATCATATCTTTTTCGATGTCTTCACATTTTCCTACAGCCATTTCGTCTTAGCTTCCCTGCACTTCCTATTTATTTCATTCCTCAGCGACTTGTATTTCTGTATTCCTGATTTTCCCGGAAAATGTTTGTACTTCCTCCTTTCATCAATCAACTGAAGTATTTCTTCTGTTACCCATGATTTCTTCGTAGCTACCTCCTTTGTACCTATGTTTTCCTTCCCAACTTCTGTGATGGCCTTTTTAGAGATGTCCACTCCTCTTCAACTGTGCTGCCTACTACGCTATTCCTTATTGCTGTATCTATAGCGTTAGAGAACTTCAAACGTATCTAGTCATTCCTTAGAACTACCGTATCCCACTTCTTAGCGTATTGATTCTTCCTGACTAATGTCAGGAACTTCAGCCTACTCTTCATCACTACTATATTGTGATCTTAGTCTATATCTGCTCCTGGGTACGCCTTACAATCCAATATCTGATTTCGGAATCTCTGTCTGACCATTATGTAATATAATTGAAATCTTCCCATATGTCCCGGCCTTTTACCAGTATACCACCTCCTCTTGTGATTCTTGAACAGGGTATTCGCTATAACTAGCTGAAACTTGTTACAGAACTCAATTAGTCTTTCTCCTCTTTCATTCCTTGTCCCAAGCCCATATTCTCCTGTAACCTTTTCTTCTACTCCTTCCCCTACAACTGCATTCCAGTCGCCCATGACTATTAGATTTTCGTCCCCCTTTACATACTGCATTACCCTTTCAATATCCTCATACACTATCTGTTGATCTTCAGCTTGCGACGTCGGCATGTATACCTGAACTATCGTTGTCGGTGTTGGTGTTGGTCTGCTGTCGATTCTGATTAGAACAACCCGGTCACTGAACTGTTCACAGTAACACACCCTTTGCCCTACCTTGCTATTCATAACGAATCCTACACCTGTTTTACCACTTTCTGCTGCTGTTGATATTACCCGATAGTCATCTGACCAGAAATCCTTGTTTTCCTTCCACTTCACTGTCCCCTACTATATCTAGATTGAACCTTTGCATTTCCCTTTTCAGATTTTCTAGTTTCCCTACCACGTTCAAGGTTCTTACATTCCACGCCCCGACTCGTAGAACATCATCCTTTCGTTGATTATTCAGTCTTTTTCTCATGGTAACCTCCCCCTTGGCAGCCCCCTCCCGGAGATCCAAATGGGGGACTATTCCGGAATCTTGCCAATGGAGAGATCATCATGACACTACTTCGACTACAGGCCACATGTCCTGTGGATACACGTCACGTGTCTTTAATGCAGTGGTTTCCATTGCCTTCTGCATCCTCATGTCGTTGATCATTGTTGATTCTTGCGCCTTTAGGGGCAATTTCCCACCCCTAGGACAAGAGAGTGCCCTGAACCTCTATCCGCTCCTCCGCCCTCTGACAAGGCCGTTGGCAGAATGAGGCTGACTTTATGCCGGAAGTCTTCGGCCGCCAATGCTTATTATTTATCAAAATTTAGGCAATGGCAGGAATCGAACACGGGACCGAAGACGTTTTGATTATGAATCAAAGACGCTACCCCTAGACCAAGGGTGTAATTCTTACAGAGACGAAAAGGGCGACCAAGAACTATTAATAATGCTATTTATTTAAGTAAACAGCGCCGTTACCGGTTTCGCACTGGCAGGTTCATCAGACTGCTGTTCACATGATTTTCAACCTAAATTTTTACATTATCGTCCGTTTTATTGTCTATGTTAGGCTACTTCTGCATCTTTTGAAATCGTGAACATTTCTCAGTACCTGGCGAGGTATGCCTACAGCCGTCTGATGATAAACTAGCCAGTTCGAAACCGGTAACGGCGCTATTTACCCAAATAAGTAGTATTAATAATGGCTGGTGGTTGTTTTCTTCTCTGTAAGAATTAAGCTACATTAATTGTACACAGCCACGGTCTCACCATGTCAGTTTTAGACAAAATACAATTGTGTGTGCTGTTTGGTCCGAAACACGGTACTGTGTAAATAGTCTTAATACCTTTCACGTGTTCATCACAGCATAGTTTCCGCGTTTGTTGCCGTTTTTCGGCGTACTGCATGCCGTCTGCTACTGCACGAACGGCCGTTATTAACAAAGCAGAAAATATGAACTTACGTGAGTATTGCACGACTGGGAACTACGGTAGTGTTATGCATACAATTTTGGTGGGCGCTATGTTAACGTAATCGGCCATGTACTCACATTCGTTGGTCGGCTTGCAGGTGCTTTATGAACACAGCAGAATACTATCTTCATTCTCAGTAGCGTGACACTCACGTAGCTAAGAACACGCTGATTTTTGTTTACTGCCGCTCCTGTAGTTGCAGGTGACGAGCTGTCTGACGAAAAAACGGCAACGAAACAAGTATGTCGAAGAAAGTACAACAAACGTAAGGATTATGCTGTGACAAAAATGTTATGAAACTATTCAGTCCATCTAGGAACGATCTACACGTATCAGTTTTCTGATTTTGTACTGTTTCTAGTTTTGCATCTTTTACAAAGAAGAACAACATCCAAAGTTTGGGAAGGAAAGTTTTTGTATCAAGGCAGATAAACCCACAATCAAATACATTCGTTTGCATACGTTCATTATTGCGAAATTACGTAATATGTAGTATTTACGTTCCAAATCGATTCCACCTATGAAGAAATTTATTACGGAACTTATTTTTGAAACTGACTAACACTTCGTTAATTTGAAAATTTATTTTTTAACGTGCATTTCAGTCCAAGGATCAAATTTGTTTAACAAATGAAGAAATCGAACCAAGAAGCGAGCAGGAAATGCGACCTGAGAAGCAAAACCGGAAAACGTTTAACTTTTTGCATCGTTATCGTCACCAACATTGAAATTATTGTTGCACTATGGACAAATATGGCAATTTAAGACAAACTGAACAAGGAAATAGAAATAAAATTGAAGTAAAGTGACGAACGAAAGTAATGAAATAACGGACGGTAACACACGAAAATGGGAGGAATTAAATCTAAGCTAATGCATAGAAGAAATGTGATATGGATACAGATTCCAAATGAAAAAGGAAGAAAATATGAGCAAATAAAGTTAGAGCGGTGGTTAACATAAGGCGCTGAATTTTAGAGAAAATTAAATTCCTACAAATGAATTTAAACGGTACGCATGCGACATAAACTGTGATCCAAAACGCCGCGCGTAAAAACTGTATTTTGCGGTGGTCAAGCCTCAGGTTCCGTTCGTGAGTAAAAGGGAGTTACGTGTTTTGTACAGTACAGCCCTTGCGCTAGAGACCATTCGTATACCCAACGGAACAATGGTCATGATGTAATTCCACAGTGCAGCGTGGAAGTGTGAATGTTGCACACTTTCTCCTGCTTGGGAACATGGAGTAAACCGAGAGGGCGGTTCTTTTTGCATTTGATGTGAATTATGGAGCCGTTAGTTCGTATGTGGTTCGTCAGGAGAAGGCCAAAATTTTTTCAGTGCGTTTTCGCCGTCACCAGCGGACCAATACCCAACCGAGGATTCCAGGATGGCTATGCACAGCAGTTGGCTTATCCGTTTCCGAGATACAGAGGTTACACTCTCACGTAAGTGAATAAAGTCTTAATGATTTCTTTTCAGGCGAGTTTTATGTCCAGCTGCAGCTTCTATCTAAGCGCAAGAAAGGCGACTGTGTTCCTGTTTAAATAAACGGAGTAAGTGGGATACCAAATACTTCGTCCTACATCATCATTAAACATTTTCCCAAAAATTTTGGCATGCGATATAAGCGTTTTTTTATGTCTAGAGAGAAGGCAATGGCAGCGGCAAAGACACGAGAAAGTATTAAATGCAGAATTTCATACTCAATGGTTGTGTTATTGCAGGGATGAAAGACTGGCAATCGCTTTGATGGACAAAGTGGCAGTACACATAATCGACAGTGACGGAACAGTGCTACCGAACAGCGAGGGGGAGTGTGCGACCAGGGGATGAAGAGAATCACACACAGGAAGCGGCTACACGGGCCGTGAGGACTGTCGTGGACTCTGTTTTACGTTAGGTTTTCTTGAGGAAAAATAGAAAGGCCTCAGTCTCCGGGGGCAAGCCGAACACAGGAAGAACGTTAATTTACGAACCTATCGGTTTAAGACACCTCATCCTCACAGCTTTACTTCTGCCAGTACCTCGTCTCCTACCTTCCAAACTTTACAGAAGCTCTCCTGCGAACCTTTCAGAACTAGCACTCCTGGAAGAAAGGATATTCCGGAGACATGGCTTGCCTGCGAAAGGCAAAGTTTCAGTTTTAATCTGCCAGGAAGTTTCGTATCAGCGCAAACTCCCCTGCAGAGTGAAAATCTCATTCTGGTATCGCTATAACAGTTGTAAATTATCGTAGCTGCGTTGGGGCAGTACCAGAGCTCTAAGTGCTAATAGGAAGCACTGATGCTCAGATCGTTATAGGCACTGAAAGCCGGCTGAAGCCACAGAAATTCAGTCTAAATTTTTGCGAAGGTCGATTGTGTTCAGAAAGGATGGGCTAAACACAGCTGGCGGAGTGCTAGTTCCTTTAGCGAAACTAAAGTGGATAGTCCCTTTGAGTTCGTATGGGTAGATATTCTTAGCAACTGGAAAAATGATTGGATCCTTTTACCGACCTCCAAACTCAGGTGATCCAATTGCTGAAAGGTTCAAAGAAAACGTTAGTCAAATTTCGAACATGTACCCGACTCAATTATACTTTATGGTGACTTCGATTTACCCTTGACCCACTGCCGAAAATTTGTTTGAATCCGGTAGTATGCATAAAAGTTTATCTGAAATTTTACTAAACGCATTCTCTGATAATCATTTCGAGCAGTTAGTTGCTCAACCCACTTCATGTCTCTGAGCACTATAGGAGTTAACATCTGTTGTCATCAGTCCCCTAGAACTACTTAAACCTAACTTAAGGACATCACACACATCCATGCCCGAGGCAGGATTCGAACCTGCGACCGTAGCGGTCACGCGGTTCCACACTGAAGCACCTAGAACCGCACGGCCGCACCGGCCGGCCAACCCACTTGAATAATGATCAGTTGTGACAACACACTTTACCTCTTTGCAACTAATTATCTGAGCTAATAACTAGTATCAAAAGTGATACTGGGATTAGTGAACGAAGGCTTGTCGTAGCTAGACACCCAAAATCCCAAATCCACCAAGAATCAGCCAAAAAAGTTTAATGAAATCAGATAATTTGTTTGGATCGTGAGCAGCAGTCTCCACTCTTTCCAGATTAAGTTTAGACTACACGTTGTTGAATTCAAAGGAATAGTATGAGCAGCAATAGCTTTCCTGCCAAAAATTAACGACAGAGCTGATCCCCATAGTACACGAAACAGTTTCAGGAACAACGAATGAAGCCTTCCAAATTTAAACGCAAAATCCAACATTGGCGATATTTTACAGGAGCTCTAAGTTTAGCTCTTTTTATGGTTTTCACACCGAAAGTGTCTCGAAAGCTGGCAGAAAATCGAAGGAATCTGGTCGTATGTGAAGTATGCTAGCGCTAGGAGAGAGTGCCTTCTCTGGTTACCGAAGGAAATACTATCGGTAACAGTGCTTTTGAAGCAGAATTACTAAACAAGCCTCCCGACATTCCTTCACTGAAGGAGACAAATATTCTAGAATTTTAATCAAGGACAGTTGCCAACTATGAATAACGTAGTAGTAGGTACCTTCCGAGTGTTGAGGCAACTTAAATCGCTTAACAATATGAAGTCTTTCGGTTCAGACACTTTACCGGTTAAGTTCCTTTCAGAGTTTGCAAACGCTCACCGGACGGAAGATCCGTACCCATCAAGTGGAAAGTTGCACAGGCCACACCAATATCCAAGAAAGGCAATAGGAGCAATTCACAAATTTAAAGGCCCAAATCATGTACACTGACATGCAATAAGATTTTGGAACATATACTGTGTTCCAACATTTGTGAATTATCTCAACAGAACTGTCGTATTGAGGGGAGTCATTCGAGCCAGAGTGTTTGCGGTGACTAGAGTCCTAGCGCGCTGTGATGTATGCAGTCTTTCGAATAATTCGTTTTCCTAAGTGATGATACAGTAATTATGTTTGAAGCGTTATCGAAATTTTATAGCTTTCTTAACTTTATCGCTGAAAGTTTCTACGGCGTCAAACAGAATGTAAATTCATGAGCGACATTTTTCGTTACACAGGCGGTAATTTCACCTATCTTACAGTCTATTATGTTTATCTAAACGGTTTTACGGTTTTACGTTTTCACGATAAATTTTGCATCGAATGCCTCTAAACTGAAAATTCCTACGTTTTTCAGTACAAGTATTTGTTTCTGGCTTTTTCCTCAGATCGAAGTGAATAAATTTTTTGAAATCGAGAAGTTTATTTTCTCGTAACAACTAGTACGAAATTTGTATCGCAAAGTACTCATATTTTTGACTAAAATAGTGTTAAATGTTTTCTCAAGTTTTGCTAACATTTGAAAATGTAGCTACCAGGCAATATTCTGAAGTGGCCGACATGACCTGCATACTTTCGGGACGACCACTTCACCAGTTTTGATGCAATAGTAGTGAATGATTGTGATCCACCTAGGCTCAAAGCAGTAAACCGCTATATCTCAGATTCTGCAGTGCTGGCCTGTGTGGTGCAGTGTTGCAGGCTGGCGGCGTCAAATGGGGCGTGCGCCACGGTTGAGTTGTGCAGCTGCGGCGGAAGGGAAATATGCAGTGGAGGGGGGAGGGGGGAGGGGGTTAACTTGACGCACGGGCAGCTGCGTGGCAGGCGAGACACTGCGCTGCGAACCCTCTAAAGTGACTGCGAGGTCAACGGTTTCGTTGCGAGAATATCTGCAACACGACGCTCTTCAAACTCAACAGATGGTTCACAGGAGCTAACTTATCAGAAATAACGCTAATCATTCACTGTTTCGTTCAATATTGTCAAACAGAAGTACCGATAGTGTGTGTAAATTGTTATAAAATACGAATGATCGAACAAAATTACTGTTTCTCTTTTTGTTATAAAATACTAATGATCGAACAAAATTACTGTTTCTCTTACTCCTACTCCTAGCTTATCTCTACGCAATTTATTCCGTCTAGTGTTCTGTGAATATACTGTAAACGGGTAAAAGTTAAATCCATGGAAAAAATGCTTCGCGTGATTACTTTCATTTATCCTCAATACACACCCAAGAATCTCTCCGTCGACTGAATTCCTTCTTTCTTATACCATTTCCATCTCTGACAACACAGATACTCGTGAGAGCTGAATTGCTAAGAAAACCGTGAGAACCAGCTAACTGCATCCACACTGCAGGTAATGACGAAATAATCAGATTTTGATATAAGCAGGAGCATTTTATTTTTCCACTTCACCGCGCACCTATCATTCGCGTAACGTGTAGCGGGCTACCTATGAGGTAATTGACACTGGGGACCGGCTTCCACGCCTTGAGCGTTGGCCAGTTACTGGCACGTTTCCCAAGAAAGCATTGCGCCTGTACTGGGTCTAGTAATAACGAACAGACGACCGTTTCGAGTATTGTACGAACTACAAGGTGTTTATTTGGAATGAGTTTTTTCTACATAGGTAAAAATTTCAACTTTAGTAGTGTGGAGGTAACGTCTTCACATGCTGGGTTTCGATACTATCATTTAATTATCTTCAGTGACTGCGAAACGGACTTTGTGGTTTCTCTAAGACTAATTCAACCTCATCCACTCCTGAAATTTTATTAGTCAATTTCACCTCAATTGATGTGGAAAATATGCGATTAACTTTTATCTAACAACTTTCCGATTGCGTTGTTTTTGTGCTAATCTGCTCCATACAATTTTCGAACAGTGGTTGAGGGCGCAGTAAACCTGCAGCATCGCTGCTCGCCGCAATCCGAGAAAAGAACACAGCAGGCAGCCTGAGAACTGACGTCATTGGTAGGCCTGCAGTTCACCGTAGAGCGTACTGGCTACCTACTGCTGCTGCTCGTTGCGCAGTTTCTCAGCCGCGGTACGCCTGCAGTAGAGTGTGCGGTGAACACATGAGAATCTCGGGCCAGGGAGCCATAGCTGATGCTTTTGGATGTGAGTATTACGGCCGTTTTTAAACAAGGTTGCCTAGGATCGGAGTCATACCGATCATCCTATCTGCTTCCTCTTCGACTACACTAGATGTAATTATTTTCTAAAAATGTGTGTCAGTTTCATGTATCAGCACAAGAATTGTGGTAAATTTGGTAAATTACGTAGATAAAAAGAGACAAAATATCTGACTACCAACTGGCCTTCGCCTGTTTATGTATTTAGTGCTATTGGGTCGAATCTGTAATTCCCTCAGATTTAAAATACTGCAAAGTTAGTTGTGACATTCATTTTTGGAAATGAATTTATTAGCTGCTGAGAAAATTACCCTCTCCTTGCCAGACCTCAATTTTCTTTTTGTGACCGAATCACTACCCCTATCGCCACACTACACAGGAAGTGTGGTTTTCTGAACAGGCCGCGCACCTTGCAGTAAATAGTTTTTCCTGTTCAGGCAGCTGCCGTCTGAGAAAAGCTTACTAAATTCTGATGCTTTCGTAAGTGTAGTATCGAACTTTGTAGTGTAGCTGAGTTTTTCTGTGGAGAGCCTTTGACTGGACACTGTACACGCCATTTTTTTTTGTTAGTTAAAAACAGACAGCTGAGAAGAAAGCCTGCGAGGGGTAAGACGCCGAGGAAAGTATCTCCTCCCGTGTCGCGTCGCGCAGTCCCTGAACTGTCATTGGCCGACCGAGACGTATTTATTACCTTGCGTGTAGATTTGAATGTGAACATTGCGCCAGTGTTCACCGGTCATGGTATCAACTTCCATTTCTTTTACAGCTGCACTGACGAAGGGGAAAATTCAAGTGAAACATGGAGACATCACAATTTAAAAACCGACGAGAAAATCCTAACAGTGATGATTAAGTTAACGTAACGAGAAGTTTGACATAAAACGGGAATACAGTAATTGACATTTTAATAGTTGCTTGCACTATTCTGACTGACACCATTTTAGATGAGAGGTGATTCAGTCACCACTACAATTTTCACCTGGTGGCACTCCAAGAGTTTTACGTAGCGCGTACTATCGTGGACAGACGACGCCGACCACTTGCGGGCAATTGCTGCCCCCCTGCATCCGTCTCAGACTTGGACGCTGCCATGCAGCGAGGAAATTTCCATCGCTGCTGGCGGGGAAGTGGGAGGAGGGAGGTAGGGAAGCGTGGACGGTTTTCTCAAACCTCACCTGCAGCCCTCGCTTCTACGCTAGGTACCGGACACCAGCCACGCTATTTTGGACATGTTTTAATCATTTGGACACCACGGAACAATACGAAGCATTTTTTTAAATGTAAAGACTTCAACATACTCTCACTCCCATTCATCACGACGTACCATTGTCGTCGAGGATTTGATTACACCTAAATTGCAAGTACTGACCGATTTTACTGTACATGACCTACTCTTTTCCACCATGGTAATACCTGAAATATTTTGTTTTACGAGTCATAGAAACAGGACGAAAATCATTAAGTCAGTGATGACAAGATGTGTTATTTCTTGCATCTTTTCCATTCGGTATCAAATATTTTTTAATATACTGATACTAACCGAAGTGCAGGACAAACATTTATTGATAATGTTAACTATAATACGCATAGTAAGTTTTCATTAAAAACCCTTTATTTTATAGCATTAGGTGTTATCTTACCACGATAAATCCATGACAAACTTGCCTTCGTCTGTTGTTCCTTTCATTAACACAGAGCTGCGTCGTGTTACTAATTATTAATTAATGTGTACAATTAGCCATACTTTAACGTTCCTTTCTCCCACTATCAGATTCATTATGTCGAGCGAGCGAGAGAGAGCGAGAGAGAGCGAGAGAGAGCGAGAGAGAGCGAGAGAGAGCGAGAGAGAGCGAGAGAGAGCGAGAGAGAGCGAGAGAGAGCGAGAGAGAGCGAGAGAGAGCGAGAGAGAGCGAGAGAGAGCGAGAGAGAGCGAGAGAGAGCGAGAGAGAGCGAGAGAGAGCGAGAGAGAGCGAGAGAGAGCGAGAGAGAGCGAGAGAGAGCGAGAGAGAGCGAGAGAGAGCGAGAGAGAGCGAGAGAGAGCGAGAGAGAGCGAGAGAGAGCGAGAGAGAGCGAGAGAGAGCGAGAGAGAGCGATTGCAAAACGGAAGCCTCCTGGATATTCCTGATGGCAGGCTAACGGCGCAGAGCCTCTGAGTTGGTGCTCATGGCCGTACGCCGTGTAGAAGGGGGGGGGGGAGGGGGGGAGGGGGGGGGCGGCGACAAGAGACTTTAGTACGGCAGGCCGTAAACTACTTATACTTGCTACGTAAGGGCCTGGACAGAGAATCCGGCGTGCCGCTGAGACGGACGGCGCAGCGGGAGGCCGGGCCCGTCAGCGGCCAGGGACGCCACACAGGCAACGGCCGGCCGCAGCGACTCTGGCTGCTTCGGCTGTTACACTGTGGAAGGGGTCGAACGCCATTATTAAATTTGCATGCATAGCGCGATTGTCTTTGCGTTAGATGAGTTGGATGCTTCACGCGGGACACGTTATCTATGTGCGATTTCATTTTCTTTAAGTGCAGAAATGAGTAGCTCGGACCAGGAAGAACTCGCACCAGCAATATGAAATGGCACCATGAGGAGATGTTGGGTGTACGACGTTAATAGCAGAACAAAGTTTAGGAGAATACCGTCGTCTGTGTATAGGACTAGGAATATTTATGTATTTCGCTAGAATGTTTCGAGGAACTGCATCGCCTGATAAAAAGGTAGCACCGAGAAGTGCACAACAAACTGGAGAAAGCCAATTGACACAAGGCACAGACTAGCCATTTGTTTCAGTTAAGTTTTACCATTTGTGGCCTCTTTGGCTTCACACAGAAGTCCTATAAATTATTCCATTTCAGTTTTGCTGTATCTTATGAAAGGTTCGGCGGAAGAAAGTGCTATCCCATAGTGTAGTTACGAGTGGAGTGAAATTTATCTGCAGTGTTTACGAATACAACAAACGATACTAACACCTAGTTCCGTATGTCCCGCTAGATAGAACTTTCTACCAAATAGATTGTTCTCATTCATTTTATTCATAACATTGTCATTGATTTAAACAAACATATTTGGTCGTTAAGTTATCTATTCGTTCTATCGTCATTTATTTTCATCTTTTCCAGATACAGGCTACAGTAACCAGACCATAGCTTTTTCTTTTCGATTAGGACGTTGAACAGTCTCAGAAATTGTTAAAGACGTGTGCCAGGCAATATGGACTGCTCTACAACCAAAGTATTTACCTAATCCTACAAGAGATACATGGAAGAAATCTGAAGGATTTCTAGAACTTTGGGGTTTTCCGAACTGCCTTGGAAGCATAGATGGAAAGCATACCAGGTTGAAATGCCCGAAGGACAGTGGATCCCAATTATTCTGTTATAAACAATTCTTTTCGCTAGTTCTCCAGGCGATCGTTGACCCATACTTCAAGTTTACAGTACTTAATATTGGAAGTTATGGACGTCACAGTGACAACACTTTTCGAGAATTCAGCTTTCTATCAAGAGTATCAGGATCGCGTGTATCAGACAAAAAGTTCTATTCCCTCAACTCCTATGAAGTCTGTGTCCATGATGCATGCACTATGAGCTGCGAGGCAAAAACTGCCTCACGTCGCTGCTTCCAGTGTGACAGCAGAGCACTTGAATGCGTCAACAGAGGCAAGGAGGCGCTCCGGCTTGCGGCGAATCTAATCTGTGACAACCCGGCGGCGGCCGCTGCGGCAGGCCGGTTGCGGCTGCGTCAGAGCCGCACTGTGTGACCGCCGCCACACGGCAACGAGCGATTCAACAGGGGGGCCTGCCGGCAGCGGTTTAGGCCGCACGGCCAGCACGCATTCTGTCTGGCCAGGGAGAAGTTATTTGTTAGACAAATATTCACTTTAATAAACTCCAGGTTCGAACATCAATAATTTAAGGAAAATAGTTGCTACTTACTTTGAAGAGTTAAGAAGGCTGCGGCCGAAAGAATGTGTGTCTAAGTTGTGCTTGGTTTCAATAAACAAATGTCAACCTTTAACGTAGAGGCAAACATGGGACACTAACACCGTGGTACAGTCAATCTGACCGCTTAATTATAGGTGGGTGTAATGTTAATTTGAATCCCTTTGAAATTTTCTATTTTGCACATGGCATATTCTTTATTTACATTTTATTAAACATGAAAATGCCGAACATCAAGTAATTATTGATAAACTGGCATTCAGGTATGTTTACTGAACATCTCGTAAACTATCACATTTATATGGAGAATGAGATTTTCACCCTGCAGCGGAGTGTGCGCTGATATGAAACTTCCTGGCAGATTAAAACTGTGTGCCCGACCGAGACTCAAACTCGGGACATTTGCCTTTAATACATTTATATGTTTTTCGTAAGCTAATAACGAAATTAATACTTAGATAGATTTTTATTTTTTTGAAGAACTAATGGAACAAAGAATATAACGTTTTTAACTCGAAAAAAAAACCTCATGAGAAATCAGAGGTCTCCAAATCAATTTTTCGCAACAGTGCTTGCAGACCTGGGAACAGCACTGCATGCATATTGGTCTTTTGCAAATGTAGCACACATCTAGGTTTCCCTTTCCTTGCTGGCTGTTCATATTCTGCACGTTTTGCTATTCTTAGGACCTAATTCTGCTTCTGTTGGAGCATCGGGGCCTAAAATCCGGCGGGTCATTATTCTTAATTCCTGCGCATGTCGTGGGTTCTGAGCACGCTTTTGTGTGTTTCAGCACAAGACTACGGGCCAGATCTTTCACGAAGATACCTCTGTCGACAGGAGCTTCATCTGATCCACTGTTCTGAAGAAAATATGCATTTACTGTGCTGTCCAAAAAACTGTAGAATAAACACATCGACCAACGTCGAGTTGTTCGACTGCAGGAGTATAAGGAGCACTTTTTGTCCAGTTCATCGACCCCAGCTTTAGTGGCGTTTTAGTATGATATTACTGGTTTCTGAGAAGTCAAATCCTCAGCGAGGCTATGATGCATAGAAGGGACAAGAAGAACCGCTTTGTTTGTCTTTGGCACACGCGACAACACTGGTGCCTTGCTTAAAACCGTACAAAGACGAACCAACTGGCCTATGCTTATTTGGTTAGAAGGCATGCGGAATGTTTAAACTCTTCTACAGCCTGTATTGAGCTGAACTCATTGTCAGCAGTAATGCTGCGATTACTGCCATAGATTAGTTTACACGATCGCGACAGACTGCATAGGTATCAGTTTCTTATTGTCCGAAAAAAAATATTGCCGTCAGAACCTTTTCCACATTATAAAATTGACTGGTCCTTGCTTCACTCAAGGACATTTTTAAACCATATTTACCAGGCTACTTTGGCATGTAAAATTATCATTTACCTCAGAAGAAAACTAGTTGCTTATCTGCAGTAACAGATGTTCCTAAATTCAAATATTTTTGGAAATTTTTCTAAAGAGAAAAGAGGCTGCTGCCATTTTGTCAAACTTTTGTAGTTCTAAAGTCATCAAAACGTAAACAGTTCAACAACATTAGGAAACATTTCCTACACATAACCCATTTGAAAATTTCCCGATCTGAGCCATCAGTTGCAAATATATAATTTACGTTTTCGTGGTTGGATTTGAAGAGACAAGAATATATCAGAAGTCCTAAAAAAGCTTGAAGTCCATCCAAATCTGGGTTCTAAAGTACGGCTTTGCTCTTTTGAGAGTACTTCTGCCCGACGCAATCTACTTTAGCATCTGTCCATAGTAGGATGTGATCAAGAACAGTCATCAAAATAGAGATGCCATAACGAAATTGGGTATTTTGGATCTCCTGTAGTCAACGTGGTGGATGGAAATTTCGTTATGACGAGGAGTTCTAAAAGCACGGACCGATTCTTGCCATAGAAGTAATCGCTTCTCCGTTGCTCATCACATGGATCACTACTTTCAGAGAAATTTTCTGTTGCCCTTTGTTGTAACTGTCATGCTCACTCACAATGAGTTCAATTTCTTCAAGATTGTTGTCAGTCACTATCGTCAGATTCCTCCAACCATCTGGTCAGTTTCCGTGCGCAGACGGCCGCTACAATTGGTAGGGAACTGGGTAAACTGCAATTGTTAACGAAAGCGCGCGGTTAAATAGACTGCACCACTAGTTAAAGCAAAGTATTTTGAAAACTTTTTTACATGGGCCCGTCCTCTACTTTTCGGCAACGAAGAAAGGTGAGAAAAAAATTGCGAGAACTGAAGTGTGTGTGTGTGTGTGTGTGTGTGTGGGGTGGGGGGGGGGGGGGGGGGAGATCGGGCTGCCATCATACTAAGTTTTTTACTATCGCAAAATAAGGAGCAGAGTCACGGATTTTGGGTGGCAATCACTAAAGCTAAGGCGACTTCCGTTGCGGTGAAATCTTTCACGAGATTTCCATCAACTTCTCCGTGGAAACATTTCGATGTCGCCAATCTACACTGGGAAAAGTGGTCATCGTAATAGAAACAGAAGCAATCAGAGCTCGTACAGAAAGGTTTCTTCCACGCGCTATGGGAAGTACAATGGTGGATAAATCTGAAGGTCCACAACGGTGACGGTCAGGATATATCGCGACGGATCGCAACCCTAACCGCAGGATCACGTCGCTGCAATCATCCTGGAATGCTCCCTTCAAACAATGCGCCACTTGTGTTCGCAATAGTCACTATGACGACTGTATCACTTTCTGAAGTCCTATCCGGAAAATAAATTTGTTGTACTTTCCTCAGTCACAGCCACTGTTTCACTGGTGTGTTTACTGACGTTCATGTCCAGAACTTACGTCACTGGCATACGACGGAAGGTGTAATGTTTCTCAGGATCTACACGAAGTTATTGTGAAAGCAACGGAAGGCTTCTAACTTCATCTAGAATTACCTATTGGGAGAAGTTCCGTGTTATGTTTCTTCGTAACGGTAGGACTTGCTTTGTGGAAGTTTTCTTTAACGATCTTACAATAACTATCACGTATAAAAGGATAAGTTTAGGACATTAAACTTTATTTAAGCCTCGCTTCCACTTACTGTCATTACCGCATTCGTGCCGACTAACTAAATCTACATCTACATCTACATCCATACTCCGCAAGCCACCTGACGGTGTGTGGCGGAGGGTACCCTGAGTACCTCTATCGGTTCTCCCTTCTATTCCAGTCTCGTATTGTACGTGGAAAGAAGGATTGTCGGTATGCTTCTGTGTGGGCTCTAATCTCTCTGATTTTATCCTCATGGTCTCTTCGCGAGATATACGTAGGAGGGAGCAATATACTGCTTGACTCTTCGGTGAAGGTATGTTCTCGAAACTTTAACAAAAGCCCGTACCGAGCTACTGAGCGTCTCTCCTGCAGAGTCTTCCACTGGAGTTTATCATCTCCGTAACGCTTTCGCAATTACTAAATGATCCTGTAACGAAGCGCGCTGCTCTCCGTTGGATCTTCTCTATCTCTTCTATCAACCCTACCTGGTGCGGATCCCACACCGCTGAGCAGTACTCAAGCATTGGGCGAACAAGCGTACTGTAACCTACTTCCTTTGTTGTCGGATTGCATTTCCTTAAGATTCTTCCAATGAATCTCAGTCTGGCATCTGCTTTACCGACGATCAACTTTATATGATCATTCCATTTTAAATCACTCCTAAAGAGTACTCCCAGATAGTTTATGGAATTAACTACTTCCAGTTGCTGACCTGCTATTTTGTAGCTAAATGATAAGGGATCTATCTTTCTATGTATTCGCATCACATTACACTTGTCTACATTGAGATTCAATTGCCATTCCGTGCACCATGCGTCAATTCGCTGCAGATTCTCCTGCATTTCAGTACAATTTTCCATTGTTGCAACCTCTCGATACACCACAGCATCATCTGCAAAAAGCCTCAGTGAACTTCTGATGTCATCCACCAGGTCATTTATGTATATTGTAAATAGCAACGGTCCTATGACACTCCCCTGCGGCACACCTGAAATCACTCTTACTTCGTAAGACTTCTCTCCATTGAGAATGACGTGCTGCGTTCTGTTATCTAGGAACTCCTCAATCCAATCACACAATTGATCTGATAGTCCGTATGCTCTTACTTTGTTCATTAAACGACTGTGGGGAACTGTGTCAAACGCCTTGCGGAAGTCAAGAAACACGGCATCTACCTGTGAACCCGTGTCTAAGGCCCTCTGAGTCTCGTGGACGAATAAGGAGAGCTGGGTTTCACACGACCGTCTTTTTCGAAACCCATGCTGATTCCTACAGTAGATTTCTAGTCTACAGGAAAGTCATTATACTCGAACATAATACGTGTTCCAAAATTCTACAACTGATCGACGTTAGAGATATAGGTCTATAGTTCTGCACATCTGTTTGACGTCCCTTCTTGAAAACGGGGATGACCTGTGCCCTTTTCCAATCCTTTGGAACACTACGCTCTTGTAGAGACCTACAGTATACCGCTGCAAGAAGGGGGGCAAGTTCCTTTGTGTACTATGTGTAAAATCGAACTGGTATTCCATCAGAACCAGCGGCCTTTCCTCTTTTGAGCGATTTTAATTGTTTCTCTATCCCTCTGTCGTCTATTTCGATATCTACCATTTTGTCAACTGTGCGACAATCTAGAGAAGGAATTACAGTGCAGTCTTCCTCTGTGAAACAGCTTTGGAAGAAGACATTTAGTAATTCGGCCTTTAGTCTGTCATCCTCTGTTTCAGTACCATTTTGGTCACAGAGTGTCTGGACATTTTGTTTTGATCCACCTACCGCTTTGACATAGGACCAAAATTTCTTAGGATTTTCTGCCAAGTCAGTACATAGAACTTTACTTTCGAATTCATTGAAAGCCTCTCGCATAGCCCTCCTCACACTGCATTTCGCTTCGCGTAATTTTTGTTTGTCTGCAAGGCTTTGGCTATGTTTATGTTTGCTGTGAAGTTCCCTTTGCTTCCGCAGCAGTTTTCTAACTGGGTTATTGTACCACGGTGGCTCTTTCCCATCTCTTACGATCCTGCTTGGCACATACTCATCTAACGCATATTGTACCATGGTTTTGAACTTTGTCCACTGATCCTCAACACTGTCTGTACTTGAGACAAAACTTTTGTGTTGAGCCACCAAGTACTCTGAAATCTGCTTTTTGTCACTTTTGCTAAACAGAAAATCTTCCTACCTTTTTTAATATTTCTATTTACGGCTGAAATCATCGATGCAGTAACCGCTTTATGATCGCTGATTCCCTGTTCTGCATTAACTGATTCAAATAGTTCGGGTCTGTTTGTCACCAGAAGGTCTAATATGTTATCGCCACGAGTCGGTTTTCTGTTTAACTGCTCAAGGTAGTTTTCAGATAAAGCACTTAAAAATATTTCACTAGATTCTTTGTCCCTGCCACCCGTTATGAACGTCTGAGTCTCCCAGTCTATATCCGGCAAATTAAAATCTCCACCCAGAACTATAACATGGTGGGGAAATCTACTCGAAATATTTTCCAAATTATTCTTCAGGTGCTGAGCCACAACAGCTGCTGAGCCCGGGGGCCTATAGAGACATCCAATTACCATGTCTGAGCCTGCTTTAACCGTGACCTTCACCCAAATCATTTCACAATTCGAATCTCCGTCAATTTCCTTCGATACTATTGCACTTCTTATCGCTATAAACACGCCTCCCCCTTCACTGTCCAGCCTATCTCTGCGGTATACATTCCAATCCGAGTTTAGCATTTCATTACTGTTTACGTCTGGTTTCAGCCAACTTTCTGTTCCTAGTACTATATGGGCGTTGTGACCGTTTATTAATGAGAGCAGTTCTGGGACCTTTCTATAGACGCTCCTGCAGTTTACTATAAGCACATTAATATTGTTATTCCTTGTTTCATTTTGCCTACTGCCTTGCCGCGTCTCAGGAGGCGTCTTGTCGGGCCTAGGGAGGGAATTCTCTAACCTAAAAAAACCCCATGTGCACTCCACACGTACTAAATTAGTGAGGAATGACTGCCTAGGCCGCCCAAACAGCCCGCCGCTGTCTTCAATCTGGCCCCTGCACTAGGCATGTAGGAATAAACGACCGGTTAAAACCGGTACTGTCACGTTAGCTTTGAGTAACCGGTATTTTCTGTATTTGTCATAATTTTCTTGTTACTAATGAGAGTAAAAACCTATGTATCTAATAGCCAGGGAAATAAAAACCTAAAATTATTTGAGAACAATTATAATGAGTTGTTTTGAGTCTCGTTAACCTGGCTTGAAAATAAAATAATATAACCAAAAACCAGTTGCTTCAGAGATAACCTCCATCCCTACCCTGCGCACGATCCGTGTGTCATCTACAATTTCGAAAAATATTTTGGAACTCGTAACCGTAAACTTTCAGTAAGGTACGCAGAAAGCAACAATTAAGGCTGAACGGAATGCATTTATAAATCAAGAAACAGTGCACATTTGTATGCTAACATTCTCAGTAAAACAACTTCCTTGTGTTAGCACTCGCAGTCGGGGTACTCAAGTCTAACGAGGAAATTGTGTGGTGATCAAGTGGGGTACCGTATGCCGTTTACGGTCGTCTCGCAACGCGCTTCTGCCGCCATCTAAAGCCGCAGTTAGTTCACCGACTAACTTTACGTGCCTGTTCTATTTTTGGTTTTTCCAAATTTGGATGAACTTGCAAACCGATTTGCCAGTGCCTTAATGGTCGTGAGTGTGGTTGTCTGCTTCTATTTGCTTTCTTGGCCCGAGTTTCCGTGAAGCTCAAACAAGTCTTTGTTGACGGCTTCCGAATTTGTTATTTTTCTTTTATTGAAGTTCCCACTGCTCTGCCTGCCTTATTTGGTATTTGCGTATTCGTTTACGTATGAAACGATAACGTTGTAGCGCACTTTGCAACAAAATGTACCTGTTCAAGCAAAAAGTTACTGAAGGATTGTGGGGATGTGAGCAGGTGTTCTTGTGACGCATCGTTTAAGTCTATCGGGAAGAAGTGACGCTACTAGTGGCCTTAGGCTACAGACGAAGTTATACAAAATGTATCAGATACGCCTCAAAATCGGATGGGAGAATTTGGAGTAAATAACATTAACTGTTGGGGGACAACTTTATATCAGGAACATGCAAATTCAGCACCAAGTTTAAGCACCTTCGGTAGATGACATTAGCTGATGTTCTTAACTAAAAACAGAAACTATGGATATTTTGTCTAGACAAATCTAGAAGTTCCGTGACAATTTTTTTGTAAGTGCCAAAATTTTACGGAATTATTCAATAAAAAACACTACTGCCTCAAAGCTTTTTTAACACGAGTAGTTGATCTTACTTCGTATTACAGCATGATAATTTCATTAGGAATTACTGAAATTCGTAATTGTTTCTACACAGTTCCAGGCCAAAATGCCAACGTCGAAAAGGTTGTTTCATAAACTAACGCTAATTTTACACCGACAGGTACCATGTGTAATTTAGAATTATCCTTTCAAGAGTCCCAGGGAATCATTTTCAAGAAAAGTAACGTTCTTGATGAAGTGAGTGGTACTGAACTACAGATATTTATTTCTTTGTAAGTCTAATTGAAATGACTTACGTTATACGTTATCTTTTAGTTTTCCCTCCAAGAAGACTAGATAATCGTTCATTTTGTTTAATGAAGAGGCTCTAGTTTGGACATAAAATTACCTTCTTGATAAGAACGAGCAGTTACAAAGTCTCAGCATGTAGTTGCCACAATTGCCAAATTATAATGCTGTTTACTGTCTTTCTAGTCTAACCGTTAACTACATTGTGAGGTAATTTGAGTGTGATATTTTTGAAGTATTGTTAGCAAGTGAAAACGCATCGGATACATCAGATTCTTTTCAAGATACAGCCTAGTTTAGCGACAATGGAACAGAAAACCCTGATCATGAAACAAATGGACGACGTAAACAAAACTAATAATGCTTGGCGAAGAGTATGCTAAGCTGAGGGTTGAAAGTGAAAACCGAACAGTGAACATTAGCAATTTTGTTTATTGCTAGTTATAGCTTTAAATGATTTTTATATCTTAAATTTTTGGTGAAATTTCTTGCGTACTGCAAAGGTGAAAAAGCAGCTAATAAATAATTCTGCCTTACAGTATCTACACTATATTTCTCAAGACACACCCTAAATGTGAGAAGTCTCTCCACGTAACCATTGCTACATGGAACCGTCAATACCCTACTTTGTTAGGCGTTTCTTCTCCGTTTAAAAATGTTTTCCACAGAAGCCAGTTCGAGGACGTGCGCTGGCAGGCGATAGAGCACCAAATGGATGTTAGCTTTTTTTTGCAAATTAGTGATTTGAAAAAGGTTCTAAAAAATACCGAACCACCCACACTTCGGTAAGGAACACGGGCCTGAATTATCAAAGAGTTCGGTAAAAACTGAACACCTGGCAGCATAGGTCACACATTGTCCAAAACTGCCCCAGCACCGTCTATAACATTGAAGTCCACCCGGTCCCTGAAGCCCACTAGTGGGAATTCCAGCTTTCGTGGCGAATGGGTTTTAAAGACATTTTCATTGCGTTTTCATGAACTTTTGACAAAGTATTATATGTGTGATGTCACCGCCAGACACCACACTTACTAGTTGGTAGCTAGACGTCTGCGAGGATGCGGATATCCGCAGATATATCCGCGGTATTTGTTTCTTGGTGGATACAATCTCGATCGGCGCGGATATCTGCGGATAATGAGCAAGGCATCTGCCCAGTACGTATGTTGCAATGTTAGTTGAGAACTTCAAGTCTGTTGACATTCTTGGAATCTTGCAGGGCCTGGGTAAAGCGGATGTCTGTTGTCCTCAGCCCCTGGCTACGACCGACGTAGCTGTACCCAAGAGACCTGCGCCTAATCCGTTTCCGCGACCGTGTCTTGTGTGGCCTGTGAGTGCTCTCACTGCCTACCACCAGATGGTTAGAGCGTCTGCCATGTAAGCAAAAGATCCAGGGTTCGAGTTTCGGTCGGGGCTCACATTTTCATCTGTCCCCGTTGGCGTATGTCAACGCCTGTAAGCAACTAATGTGTTCATTTCAGTGTAATTTCATTCTAACGAGCTGCATGGTCACCGATAGTACCTGTTCTTTCGGACATGTCCGAATGAACACAGACTATCTTAGTATATATAAAAAGTAGTTAAGTTGTCGCAGAAATGGCACCCTGACAATAACTATGTCATTACACATGATAATTCTAAGTACTGCTGTCTGTTACTACTCATCACTCATTCAAAACTTAAATATCTGCGGATGCGGACTGCACTTTTCGTATCCGCGCAGACCTCTGGTGGTAGCCTTTAAATCGGCCGCAGTCCGGTAGTATACGTCGTACCCGCGTGTCGCCACTATCAATGATTGCAGACCGAGCGCCGCCACACGGCAGGTCTAGAGACACTTCCTAGCACTCGCCCCAGTTGTACAGCCGACTTTGCTAGAGATGGTTCACTGACAAAATACGCTCTCATTTGCCGAGACGATAGTTAGCATAGCCTTCAGCTCCGTTGTTTGCTACGACCTAGCAAGGCGCCATTATCAGTTATTATTGATATTGTGAACCATGTACCGTCAAGACCGACGTTCGTCATTAATGGATTAAAGTATTCCACCAGCTACGTCCGTTTTTCTAAATTCTAATTTCCTTGTCATGTTCCAGACCTCACGCCAGCCTGCGTGAGCTAAAACGCGTGCCTTTCGGCCTCATCTAGTAATACGGTGTTGGCTCTCCTGCCAACCACAACAATATGCTTTCATTTGTTTTAACTGTGGCTTCACAAACCTTGCACCGTTCCGTTAGTTGTCTATTTGGTAAATCACCATTACATAGGAAGCAGTAAGCCATAATCTATATTCTGCAAACTACCGTAAGGCTCATGGCAGAGGGTACGTTCCATTGTACCAGTAATTACAATTTCTCCCAGTTCCGTTCTCATACGGATCGCGGGAATAACGATTCACTGAATGCCTGTGTGCGTGCAGTAATTACTCTAACCTTGTCCTTGCGATTCCTGTGTGATCGTAAGGGCTATAGAATATTCCTAGGCTCATCATTTAAGGTCGTTTCTTGGAACTGACTTTCTCGGGATGGCTTAGGTCTATTTTCAAGAGTCTTCCAGTTCAGTTTCTTCAGTACTTCTAACTCTCACGGATTAAAAGAACCTGTGACCATTCGTGGTGCTCTTTTCTGTGTACGTCCAATATTCCCTCCACTGGTACGGGTCCTACACACTATATTCTGTTCCGGTCGCACGAGTGATTTTCAAGCAATCTCCTTTGTACATTATTAGTATTTCTCCAGTACTCTTAACAATAAGCCGAAGTCTACCACCTGCTTTACCCACGACTGAACCTGTCATCATACGAAGTGCTACAGCTGAGTATGTTAATCAGTTGGACGATTCCAACAGCGACTATGTTATAGGATACTACGTTTTTTCATTTTGTGAAGTGCACAATTTTACGTTTCTGAACGTTCAAAGAGAGTCGCCAAAGTCTGCACCACTTCTAAATCCTATCAAGTTTACATTGGATATTTATGCAGCTTGTTCCAGGTAATACTTCATCACAGATAACTTAGTCTGAAAGAAGCCTGATTTTTCCATTAATATTGTCATTAATATACAACATGAGCAGCAAGGGAACGCACTTCCTGGGATACAACCGATATTACTACACGCGCGAACAAAGTTGACACGCGGTGTGGTGTCTGATGGAAGGCACTGTAAATGCCAAAAGGCTTTACGGTCGCTCCCATCAGTAACCGCGCCGAGTATCAACTTAGTTTGCGCAGATGGCACTTCTGACTTATCTATCCAGAGTAACATGCTGTCCTCTGTCAGAAAGTCCTCAATCTAGTCAGAAATTTCACTTGTTACCCCATATGGTCTTACTTTTGACAATAAGCATAGGTGCAGGACTTCGTCAAATACTCCACAGAAATCAAGAAATGCTGCATCTAACTGGCTGCCCTTATCCGAAGCCTTCAGTATGTCATATGAGAAAAGTGCGAGTTGGGTTTGACATGATCGATGTCTTTGAAATCCATGCTGGTTGGTACCGAGATCATTCTGTTCAAGTTAACTCGTTATGTATGAGCTCAGAATATGTTCTAAGATTTTACAACAAATCGATGTCGGGATACTGAACGATAGTTTGCTCATTTACTACCCGATCTGGATACAGGTGCGACCTGTGCATTTTTCCAAGAACTGGGCACGGTTTCTTGTAAGAGGAATCTAAGATTGTAGTTCCAAGAGGGACTAACGTAGCCAACCTGGCAGGGGTTCCATCGGAGCCTTGTGCTTCGTTCAGCCGTAATGATTTCAGCTGTCTCAACACTACCGACACTTATTTCATTCATCTTTTCAGTGCTACAATGATTAAATTGGAGCACTTCTCCTGGACTTTCCTTTGTAAATGACCATTTGAATTCTGTTCTAAGCACTTCTGCTTCAACTTTTCTACCCTCAGTATCAGTTCCTGTTTCATTCGCTAGGAACTGTACACTAACTGATGCCACTAACAGCCTTTACATACGACCAGAATCAGTTCACAATATTCCGCTACAGCAGTCATCGAAGTCACGACACATGGCGGTTTTGACAGGCAAACTCGTTTCGATCAACATCTATAGCTCTGCGCATTGTTTTATGCCTATTATGCAGTAGTTTCTTTAGAAATTTCTATTTATTGTGACTGCATATCATGGAAGTTCCTTCCATGAACTGTTGTACTGGATACTTAGCTATCCAGTGCATGGTCGCCTATTATTTAAAGCTTGAGCCAGAGTTCATCTACACACCTGACCTGTGCTGAAAGTTTCTAGTTCCTCATTGAGAAGACACTACTTATCTTTATCTAGTTTACCCAAGAGACATCTTTTCCTTGTTTTCTTGTCCTTTGTAATTTGGTAATCATTCTTACCACAACTGCATCCCTGTCACTGGTATCAGTTTTGATGTGGACATCCTCACAGGTCAGATCTGAGTCGCCATTAGATCCAATACATTTTAATCATAAATGGGTTCCTAACTATTTGTTCTAAGTAGTTTACAGAGAAGGCATTTAGTGAAGTTACACAGGATGTCTTGCTACGCCCACCATTAACAAAACTAATTTTTCCTATTAAATATTGGATGAGTGAAGTCTGACTGGGGAACTTCGTACAAATGGACTGAGGTTCTGTCTCAAATTTTCGGTTACATCAGGAGACGTGTCTGGTGGGCGGTGGAGACCATTTATCATTTTATGCCCATCCTTTATACAGTCTTGCCCAAGTGCACAAATGCAGCTTCAATTTTTATCTGTCGATTTGAGCGTCTACTGCGACGAATACATTACCTCCATTTCCCATTTTCGATGAACAATTTGTCCCCAAATATCTCGCTATCAGCTTCAAGCTTTCTGTGCCTATTATTATGTGAGCTTCACTGCTTTTCATAAGCACTTTAAACTCTGGCACTTTGCTGCAAATGCTTCGGCAGTTTACCATTAGGATTTTAATACTCTCAACTGCGGGGCATTGCTTTTAATCTTACACCGATGGTTCTGGACTTCCTACAGCTATCGTTATCTGTATTGGAAGGAGAGTCGCCAAATCTAAGAAACCCTTTTGTGCATCCCACACAGCTGCCTCTGGTTTAGTGCGGATCTGCTTAGGAGGACCCTATAGTTCTCAAACTGATGCAAATCCAGGAAGTTGCAGCCTAGCTTTTCGCAGAAAGTTTGGAGTGTGTGGTTTAGTCCTTCCACTCGACTCGGCACCAAAGAATCCATCAGTTCTGAGAACAATGCTGCAGTTTGTGCGCCTCGTTGAAACGCCACACACAAAGCTGGTCGTCCACCTCTGTCAATCACTGGATTGACTGAAGGATGACTTCTGGGTCCAGACGACAGGCATTTTTTCCAACAGGCCTCAATCTGCAGTTGGCTGCCCCCTGTTCCCTCAATGGCTGCTGGAATAGCTTAGCCTCTTCAACATATTGAATGACGCCCCCAGGCATACACAAATAGTGCACCTGCTGTCTTTTCCTGTCACTTGCTTCTATTTCCCTAGTGGGTGCTATCATTCGCCGTACGTCTGAACTGCCGACGATGCCCTTTTGCATTTCCGTCCTTCAGACTACTGGATAGGGGAACTGATAACACTAAGGCCCTCTGGACCCCGTCCACCCTTACAGGTCGCACAGACCTATCATTGATAGGCCACTCGCAGTCCAATCAAGTGGATGGGTGATGACAGGTCCTGTACTTTTTGCAGAGGAGACAGGATCGTCAGAGACGATGGTACTTGAGGTACCTCTGGTTCGAGTATCAGAGGGACAGGACTCTGGAGCTCTTCCAGCGCACAAATTCTCAGTAGCTGCCAGTCGTTTAACACTAGTTACGGCGATTTCAGAACGTCAAAAAGCTCACCAGGTGTTTGATCACAGCATACATAGTGGGGGCTGGGTAATATGTAAGGTTATTCCTCTAAGTGAATAGATTTAACAGTATGTTAAATTTGCTACAGTACTTAAATTACCAACGCCGATTTGGTGCGGACTGCTCCTAGATTATGGAAAGGACAATAGAGTCCGAAAATTCTCGAAAGCGCATGTTTATTTGCGTTTATGCACAATGAAATTCAGTGGTGGTGACATTTTTGGCTGAGCGGCTAATCACAAACGCTGATTTGCTACGAAATAACGTAGCAAATTACGTATCCAAACCACTCAGACCAGTAAATTACGAAAATTTTTCGTAAGCGCCCGAAAATTCTCACGTATTTGCCTAGAACAGGCATTATCGAAGGCCATGCTGGAAAAAAGCTGAGTTGTCACCTACTGAGTCATGGTCTTTGCTCTTTACCGAAGATATATAGGGGAGCACACAATGAAGAAACAACGGAACTTTTTTCGAGAGAGTGCGACCTCACTTTTAGAAAAGTGAGAGCTGCTTATTTCCTGCTCTAAACAGCCGCGCTGATGAAGTTGAAATGAAGACTTGTTCTTATTGGTGTATTCAAACCCAATACTCAAGATTTACGAACCTTATGGTCTATTAACGGAACCGGATGTGTGTTCACAGCTGTAAGGAGTTACAGATTAACTCTTTTGTCCGCTTTGAGATCTATATAGTCATGTGAAGCCCGAAGGGAAACATCGTCTACCTCCCATTTCTTACGTGTTTGCTAATACTGAGGGAAACTGCAAAACCAAGTACGTTTACTCTGAATATGCGACTGTAGATGAAATGTTATCTTCCTGAAGGTAACGTTTTTCTATCGAGTATATTTGGAATCAAAACATGGAAAATACGGTTTGAAAATTATGTGCCTATGCGACGCAAAAATTACTTTTCTTTCGTATATTTGGGCAGCGGGTGATCGAGAAAATTCAGTCCTTGCAGCACCATTTTAAGATTAGCACAACCTATTTTTCGAACAGAAACATAACTGCTAACGATTTGTTTTCGTTGTTCTGTTTAGTAGGTGCTTTGAAACAATTTTGTCTTGGGTTGGAGCAACGCGAAAAAAGAGGAATCCTCAAAGAGTTTCCGTCTCGGAAGTCCAGGCGAGTTGAGCCATTGTTTGGATTCGTGCATGATAAAAATCTAGTACCTCATGTGCCAAAAAACTAATATACCCGATGCACCGTTCACCAGAAGTTAGTTCACTGTCTGGCAAACTTGCCATCACCTAATTTTTCAATACGACCAAAGGCGGTGTTTATCAAAATGTGCTAATTATTCGACTGAAAGTTTGCAAAGTAATATTTCAGAGCTAGATCAGAAATGTAAGTACTGTGGTACGAAAGTTAGCATCTCCAAAACTCAAGTAATGTCAGTGGGAAAGAAACTGATTGAATGCCAATTAGGAGGAACAAAGAACAGGTGGACGGTTTCAAGTACTTAGGATGCATATTCTCACAGGATGGCAACGTAGTTAAGGGACTGGGAGCGAGGTGTAACAAAGCTAATGCAGTGAGCGCTCAACTACGATCTACTCTTCTGTAAGAAGGAAGTCAGTACCAAGACTAAGTTATCTGTGCACCGTTCAATCTTTCGACCAACTTTGTTGTATGGGAGCGAAAGCTGGGTGGATTCAGGTTACCTTATCAATAAGGTTGAGGTTACGGATATGAAAGTAGCTAGAATGATTCCAGGTACAGTAGATGGGAACATGACAGGAGGGTGTCCACCATGAGGAAATCAAAGAAAAACTGGGAATGAACTCTATAAATGTAGCAGTCAGGGCGAACAGGCTTAGGTGGTAGGGTCATGTTACACGCACGGGAGAAGCAAGAATAACCATGAGACTCACGGGTTCAGCAGTAGAGGGTAGGATGAGTCGGGGTAGACCAAGGAGAAGGTACCTGGATTCGGTTAAGAATGATTTTGAAGTAATACGCTTAACATCAGAAGAGTCACCAGTGTTAGCACTGACTAGGGGATCATGGATGAATTTTCTCAGGGCGACTATGCCCCAGACTGAACGCTGGAAGGCATAATCAGTCTTAAATGACGAATGAATGATTCAGTGCTGAGAAGATCTAGGCTTTGGCCAACAACCGTGTTTTTAACTTTTAACACTTACAGTAAACAGTATCATCAGAGGGGAAGCATCAAATAAGAATAGCGAGACTGTGCGTCGAGATTGCATGAAACAATTCTGCAGGGCACTGCTCGAAGCAAATATCAAGAAAGGAAAATGAATCAAATTTTCTTATCGCTTACATAATTAAGGACCAGCTTCATCTCAAATTCTGAAAATGATAGCAGGGTCGGCGAATCTGTCGTTGAAGTCCAACCGGGACCGGATCAAAAAGTCGCTATGTCATTTAGTCCTACGTTAAAGACACTAAAGCTAACAAAAAACGTTCTAAATTCAAGAACTCCTGTGCAAACAGTTTCATTGACAAATATCTTCTTTACAGCTTAATGCATCAATATTTGATCTCAGAACATGTTTCTGAACACTGATGAAACATTTTTTAACGGCAAGAAACTCATGTCTTTATGTCAGAGCATTGACTATTTTGAGAGTTTGGCTACAGCGCTCGTACACAAGCTCTGGAATCTAAGATATTGTTGTTGCGCTTCGCTGCGCACGTATTAATTAGTGGCAGTTTGGAAGCCAACGTAGGAGCCCGTCTGCTGTGGTGCGCAAGTGTTGGGCGAGGGGTCGTCGCCGAGCTGCCGTGACCGCCAGCAGCGACACAGGATTTGGTATTGAGTTGATATTTTTTATAATTTGCAGCTCGCTTATTAATTTAAAGAAAAGGGTTTGTGTATGTGCGTAGCAGCATAGGTTAACTTTGATAATGATAAGAGTTGAATTGTTAAGGGAAACCATTGTTAGGCGAATAGATTAAGTATTCATTTTTGTCATTGATTTCTTTTGTAATTGTCAGGGAATTGTTTAACTATGTATTTAATTGAGAAGTATTTCAGTCTGTCTCTAAAGGGTTTGATTAATTTGTAATATTGCTTTAATGCCACTGGAGGCAGATTTACATACGAAGCGATTGTTCAAAGAGCTTCTAGAGTTTTGTTAATTGAATGAGAAACAATCGCTTTCACAATAGTTTTGAAAAAAGGAATTACTTGTTTGGGTTATTTATCGAGTTTAAATTTGACCAAACCCTTTCTCTTGAATTGTATGTAGTTGTAAGCAGCAGCAGCCGCAATACAGAACATGCATCGCACTCAGCATGAGTAATAGGTTTTTTAAGTTTTTATTTAATGGAATGCAGCAGATCAAGCAGTGGCAGCAGAAAGACCAAGTAAGTTATTTGTTGCGCACAGGACCAATAAAAGTTTTGGCCATCTCTGTAATAGTAAAGTTAACAAAAGTACAAGCAAGAGATTTTCAATAGAAAACGTGAGATAAGATAGAGCTCGCGACTTTCAGTTGCGAAGACAATGTTTCCTCGAACACAAGCATTTATCTATTTATTCCTCAACGACATTAGTGTGACAGGGGTATCAAATTATTTTTTTTAAAGATGGGTCGAAAACTACGTCACGAACTTACTGAAGTCAATCTGAATACCAGCACGGCTGATAATTACCGTCCAAAAGAATCCCCAAACAGGATAACTAACAACGATACTTTCCATCTAAAACATGGAACAAATACGGCAAGAAAAGCAATAATGAGAATCTCTTCTGATGCAATAGGCAACGACAGTATCGGTATAACCATGATTAAGAATGTTGCCGATATCTTAGTACCTGTCTTAACTGACATTTAATTTTTCCCTTATGAACGGAATATACCCCACCACATGGAAAAGCATAATTCGACCCGCAACTGCCTAGTGATTACCGACCAATTAGCATACTGCCTGCAGTTTCCAAAGCACTTTAATATATTGTTCATGACCAAATCACTGAACACTTGCATGAATTCAGTCTATGTGACAAATTTCAATCCGGTTTCCATAAACATCACAGCACAAACACTGCTCTAATTAAAGTAACTTATGACCTGAAATATGCCATCGACAATCGAAAGGCAACAATATTGACGCTACTGGACTTCAGCAAAGCTTTTGACACTTTGACATATTGCTCAGAAAAATGCAACAGCTTAATTTCTCTGTTAGTGCAATGAGATGGTTTGAAAGCTACTTAAGACAGACAGCAATGTGTTGTCTGCGTAAATGAAAAATCTTTCTGGACACATGTTTCTTCGGGAGTGCCACAAGGATCAGTCTTAGGACCAATTGTTTTCTTTATATGTCAACGATATTTCGTCGGTTTTGTCCTCCTGTAAATATCATTTCTATGCCGACGACCTCCAGCTCTACCTAAGCGTCAGACCTGAAGATGTAAACACTGCAATCGCTCTGATGAATGATCAGTCTTCAGTAGTGACATGGGCGAAAAACCTGGGGCTTAAATGCAAAAAAGACGCAAGTAATCTTAATAGCCAATCAGAAATTAATAAGTTCAGATTTCCGCGAACGGCTACCTCCTATTCTGCTCGACGGTACTCCAATACCATATCAGAAAACAGTGAAGAACTTGGGTGCAACTTTGGACGAGCATCTCAACTGGGCGGAGAATACAGTCGCAGTGTGCCGAAAGAAGTCTGCTTGTCTCTATGCTCTCAAAAAGTTTCGGAACATATTTCCACAGGACTTTAAACGCAAGCTCGTGCAAGCACTCGTTCTACCGAACCTCCACTATTTTAATGTGATTCAACAAGGCATTAATAGTGAAAACAAACGACGGTTAGAGCTAACCGTGTATGCCTGTGTGCGTTACACCTTCAACATTCGCCAATATGATCATGTTAGTGCTTCATACTCCGAGCTAGGGTGGCTGCGGCCGGACAAACTGCCTGACTACCACACTATGTCTACTTCACCGACTCCTCGTCGCGCAAGCACCCCAGTACCTTGCTTCAGAGGTTAAAAACCTGTCATGCCATCATAATCGAAACACGAGGTCACTCTTATCTGGTATCCTAACTGTGCCCACTCACAAAACAAAAACTTTTGCAAACTCCTTAGTTGCCACTGTCCGTCTCTGGAACAAACTGCCCTTTACCTTGCGCAAAATTCAATTTCCTGCTGCTTTTAAGAAGAAGTTGAGTATTTCCTACTATCATCCTCGTAACATCCTCCATAAAATTAATGTACAAGGCCAATCCTCTCATCTGTCAAATAGCAAAGCTAGCGTCTCCTTTCTTGCTCCTGAGATGCCTTCCTCTTCATCTATCTCTATTAGCCACGCAATCTTTTTTTCCTTTATATTTCCTTAAGTATGTTTCATCATGTCTATTCTTCTCCTCCCTTCACCATGAGTCTCCCTCATACTCCCTGCTGCCAGCACTCTTCTCTAAAATCTTTCTCTTCAATAATGTATTTTTCCAGGTGTACCTTTCTAATTGTTTATTTCACTTTTTGTATTAGATGTAGTTTAACATGCATACTAAAACATATGAATGTAAAATAAGTAGAATGCCTGGTTAGATGTAAGAGAGGGCCTGATGGCCCTAATCTTGCCAGGTTAAATAAATAAAAAATAGCGCGTGTAGTTGAGGATTAAGCATGTTTGATGTTGATCTGGCGCCAAACAATGTAGTTAGTTAATAATAGGACACTAAAAATATCGGACTTTATTTAAGATGTCCGGCTTTTATGGCACAATGTCCAGCTAAATACAACGCCGAGTCCAGTTTTTCTGCTTCTGCAACTGGCAACCCTAAGCCACTCACATGAGTGATTTGCCGAACAACTTTAACCATAATTACCAAAACAGTTGTTTTGATTTCTGACCTCGTTTCGAAACGATTGTCTTGGAAATTTAATGTTACATTAAGAGTGTAAAGAATTTTTCGCTAATGCCATGTGGGTTTTGTACGCCTTTTTAACGTGCTTATGTAACTTTTTGATTCCAACTTTGTGATTTGGTTTACATTAGTTATTGATACTTGCCTGATTTACAGAATGTTTTTGCAACCTGTTTACAGAAATGTCAGTAGCACCGTTCAGTTACAGCAACTTATCATAAATTTTATACAAGAGTACATGCAGTAAGGGACTTTAATGTAGCTGCACAATTGGCCTGAATATCCCCTTAATACTATGGTACATCATTCTCTTCAAAAGTTAAATTGTTAATGCGTAGTTGCGTCATAAGTAATTTAAAATCTTCAGATGGACCCCATGGCTTTCTTTAATATTTGTGAGCTTCCCATCAATTCTACAACAAAAACATCGAAATGGTAATCGCTACAGAGTGCATTTTGTGTTAATGTAATCGGCTATTTCGACCCCATATTTACTTGTCAGAGTGGTTCTATTCCAAGAACAAAGAAACTAACGTAAAGTTTACACTCAAAGTGGGCAAAACTGAAGAAACAAAATGATACAATCACTTAAGTAGATGATCTGGTCACAGCCATATTGGCACCCAACAGCCATACTGCGCACGAATCTTAGGCGATCAGTCAGATTATTTGGGACTTCCTTGCACTCAGAGACCGAGCGCTGTGATCACCCGACACGTGACATCAATGAAGCCAACTCATACGTATGCAATGGAGCGCTGTGATCCGTTTACTCGTCTGCGAGACCCTTTGGAGACCAGATTTCAACTGCGGAAAGGCCAACAGTGAGGGAACGACTGCAGCTGGCTTTTGTAGGCCTAGAAGGCCTCTCAAAGTGCACGTGTCGTGCGTCTCTATCAGCACACACATCATTATGTAGCACTCCGCCATCTGTCAGGAAGGTGAGCTACATTTACACACAATGGATGTTCGTTTTTGTATGAATGTGTTCCACTTCCACGTCTCAAACCAGTAGACCAATTTCAACCGAACACTGTAAACATGGCAGTACTTTAAAAAGGATCGCTACGTAAGTAAAACCACTTATCACATATGTGGCGGTGGGGTATTTTAGAATGAGAGCACTAAAGGAAATTTTTCACAATTTCAAACCTTTGCGGATGTTTCTCACAGACGACCCTTACGAAATCATGAAAGGGAGAAAGGTTTATCGCTTGGTAAATTTTCGCTCTTGATACAGTGGAACTGCCACTTTAAACATGACATTTTAGTAATTCTTTACTACTAACTATTCACAACATTTTGCAGACAGTAGGCATATATACCACTCCATGTACCTGCAAAATTTTATCGTACGGCAGTTCAGGACATATGACGCCATGTACATCCAGATGCATGAAAATTGAACAGAGGGGAGAAATTTGTACGAATACGTGTGAAATGTTTGACGTGTACGCACGCAGGTTAAGACAAGGTTATAAGCTCATTCTTAACCCCTGAAACTTATGTCGGTCAACCTTGGCACACACACTAGTTACGGTCGGGAACCGTTGTGGTATAAGAACCACCAGCCTCCTAGCGGGGCAATGTGGGTGAAGTAGTGAGAGAAGGAGAGAGGTGGGGTGGAGATACGAGGCTGGCCGAAAGAGGGTGAAGGCGAAAAAAAAACTGGCGACTTTATATGTTCAGAAAGTCGAAACTGTGGACTTCAAAAAGCAAAGAAACGTATCCTATGACTAATGTCAACGAGTTGAAATCAGCCACGTCATACAAATAACCGGGGGGTGGGGCACCACTTTGTAAGGATATGAAACGGACTGATCAACAGATTCAGTCACGGTTAATGCAAGTGACACACTTCGGCTTATTGGTAGAACACTGGGGGAGTGTATACGCAGGAGAGAAGCTTAAGGGCCCCTCGTGCGACCAGTTATTAGACCACCAGTTTGTCAAAATAGTCTTCGGTATTTCTTTAGAGGATGGAGAAGTGGCTCAAATTGCCGTAAAACAAGTTCGGCCAGTTTAATGCTTCCGCATATTCTGACCTAGAGCAGTTGAATTGCTAAGTATTAATTTTACCTATCCTTAGCTTAGATTCTTAGTCATTTTGAGTGAGTTTGTGTCGAGCTTACAGGAAACAATACTGAATTCTTCATTCAAAAACGTGTATTATAATTTTAACATTTTAGGTTCAACAACAAAAACGCTCCATAAAATGCGACTGAGGTTTCTTAGTTATTAGTCGCCGCGGTGAGTATTGTTTATTTTTTAACCTTTCCGCTACGAGGATGGTAAAATATAAGTTAGACGAAGTTTCAGCTAAAGGAGTTTTACGACCCACTTTAGAAAGATACAATAGTGTAGCGCATTAGATTTAGCTTTCAACTTGTGGAAAGGATTAGCTTTTCGTTTCAAATCACGATAGTTTTACGAATTTATTGGTTCCAACGACGCGTTAAGATATTAAGCAAATTTCTGAAAAAGCCTACCACTGAATTTGTAATATTTTGTCCCTTAATTATTTTCTTGAAGGGAATAATATTCCCATGGGACAATATTGACGTCTGTATCGATGGAGTGGAAGCCGTAAGCGGTACAATTAATGGGGCTGTCAAGCTTTCAGATATTGCCAGGGACTACAATAGCCATTGCGTTATTTTTGTTACTAAAAATCCTGTGATTATAAGAATGCACTTTATGAGATCAAAATCAGAGTTTAAATATGTCACTAATTGTTTATTCAAATTGGCCTCGTTGACACTGAATATTAGGTTCAACTTACTGAAAAACAAACACTTGGTGCTCTATGGGGAACGTTTTTTAACAGTACTTTTGGTTAACACGAGATGTTCTCCGCACGAAAAATACTGCAGGACGAAATCGGCTAGCTGCAGCCTGATGCACAGCCATGCCTCCGGTGTGGAAACGGCCTTACGCGTCGCATTTACCTAATTCAGAGACGTCTGACCTAATTCTGGTTTGGGGATACACAAAGTTCGTTCGTTCTGGAAGAAACGGATGCCAGTTCTGTGTGCGTACATAAAACAATTACTAGTTAGAGCGAACTGAAGGAAATTTAAAATCACGTGCGTGCTGTATGCGCAGCGTCCAAGTGTGAATCCTGAAATAAGCTTCACCGTCAGACGCGATGGAAGCCGGACTTTCTGTTCGTCACGTCACCTATGCCACGTAACAAAATTTCTCTTCCTTTTAAAAATGACTACGTATTCTCAACGACACACTACTGTCAAGTACTACCCGAATGACTTAATGGCAAGCATGCCGACACTTTAAACATTCTCGCGCTTTCACTGCTGTTTCCTTTCTTCTTCCTCCCCAATCCTATTCCTACTCCTACTCCTGACCCCCCCCCCCCCCCCTCCCATGCCATGCCAATAAGCTCGCTCACCGAGCTATTTTAGAAAGGCACTTCAAAACAACGTCTGAAGCTTTAGAGTATAGTTAGCATTCATAGCAAACATGATTTTGTCGCTTATGTATTCCTTAATCTTGAGTTCGCCGCTGTGTACCAAAGCAGTATTTTAGAAACAAGATGAAATATTTTTTAGCATATTTTTCACACATTTTAATGACACCCGTGTAACTGTCGCAATTTCTCTATGCGACGGGACGTGTAGGTTGCCACGAAAATTGTACGCAACTGTTTTTAAACTGCCTCTTAACTTCGGTTGTCCGGTAGCTAACTACCAGGGATCGAACGCGCACAGCTGGGCGGTCTTGTCTCGGCTGCGACATGCGCGGCATTTCACGAGGGGATCTGAACGACAGTTCTTCAAACTATGAATAATCTTTAATTGGAAGGCACAGCGCAGTAATTCCACGTTCACCTTGTTCAAAATGGTTCAAATGGCTCTGAGCACTATCGGACTTAACATCTGACGTCATCAGGTCCCTAGAACTTAGAACTACTAAAACGTAACTAATCTAAGAACATCACATCCATGCCCGAGTCAGGATTCGGAACTGCGACCGTAGCGGTCGTGCGGTTCCAGAGAAGGGCCTAGAACCGCTCGGCCACACAGGATGACTCACCTTCTCGATCGCCGCCCAAGGTATTATGGTATACAGAACTTTATTATGAGAGCCGGAAGTAATTCCGTCGACACTGTGCATTGCCTGAAACATCCTGTAAGATACGTTTGCGTAAAGATATTCAGTCGTCTAAAAATCTTATCTCTTACGCTACCGGTACGGTCGCAGGTTCGAATCCTGCCTCGGGCATAAATGTGTGTGATGTCCTCAGGTTTGATAGGTTTAAGTAGTTTTAAGTTCTAGGAGCCTGATGGCCTCAGATGTGAAGTCCCATAGTGCTCAGAGCCATTTGAACTTTATCTCTCAACTCCCCGAGAAGACACTTTATGTCGGCTCAGTCGGTGCTGTATTATTACACATCTTTGAATCCAGAATGTTACACTTCCAGTAACGTACCCAAGAGCATGCGCGTGTGCGCGCGCGCTTTTTATGACAGATTCCGGAGAAGCACGAGCTTGCAAAGAAAAACAAGAAGTTTAATATTACTGATTTTATAACAGGCTTATCCGAAATTTTAATTGAGGCTCCTGAAATTCTAACTTCTAAACAGTCACCAAGAGTGCTTGGTGACAAAGAACGTACAAAATTTTGTGCAGCTACGCAGTTAGGAAGAAAACTGTCAGATGTAAACCAAACCATGGCGTGATCTGCCTTCTACATGGCTCACTTTTCATCTTTAAATTGGCTGAAGCAGATACGTTGTAAACATTTGATATTCATTTAGTCTCGGTATCTGCGATGTGTGGAGATCGCCTCTTGACCAGATCTGTAGTTTTTCTCCCACAGAACCGCAATCAGCCTATCATTCAACTGCAGCTATTTACTGTAGTTGAATGTATTATGTCGCCTGAAGATATCTAGGGTAACAATGTCGGAAATAAGTAGGCCGGACGATATTTCAGCTAAAACACTCCGTAATAAGAGTGCGGCTTGTTAGCTGCATGATGTTGCTCCGACTTCAGTTGCTCGTGCAGTGCCAACTACCCCCATGAAGTAGCGGTGTTCACCTGGACGAGCAGCGAAGACCACCTCGAATAGTCTACCACAATCCTTTCCACATAATCCACGAAACCGGTCATGGCAGGTATCAGCGAATTCTGATTATTTGTAGAAAGAAAATCAATCTGTTTTGTATCTTTTCCCGATGGACGCACGAACTGTCTTTACGTGAAATTAGTTACAACGAACTTCAATCCCAAACCTGTCCACTATCTCTCGTCACGTATTCTGTTCATCACCCCAACCAGCTCCACAGTGTAGAGAGATACGGACCAACTTTGACATCCACGACATAAGCGCTACACGAGACGGAGAACTGTGCAAATGAAATGGGTAGGCAGAGTGACGTTGGGGCAACACCGCAGCACGCCACGAGAATGACGCGTGCGTCTAGTACTATGCAACAGCTTGCGGCAGGTTTTTATACCAAAGCAATAGAATGTGCCGTACTGAGTGTCTTGCAAGACAACGGGTGACCAAGTGGTGACAGGGGTGGCTCACTTTGTCGCCGCACATGAAGCTAACAATGGAAACAAGAATCAACGGAAAACAATGATGGAAGAGGAGAATATATGAAGAAAGCATACGGACGAAGTGGAAGTTTCTTCACTGCATAGGTCCGATAGATGCCAAACCTGTCCAAGTATGTTGGAAGCAAATAAAGGAAACATTAGCATTATGCTTATGGGAACTTCACTTTGTACGTGTTGGATGTACGGGTCGTATCTGATGGCCTTTTCAAGAACACTAATACAGAATAAACATTCCTCACTGACAATCTCTTTCAAGTAGAGAAAATTTGAGACCATATTATTCTGTAGCACGTGATGCATTTCCATCGACCAAAAATACAATTAAGCCATACGTTGGTCAATTAGCCAAGCCACATGAGATAATTACTGACTTTCTAGAGCACGACATTGTGGAAAATGCATTTTGAGTACTGTCCTATTTACAGAGATTTTAGGAAGCCTGTCGCCTATAGTACAGAATGCCGTAAAAGTTACAAAAGCTTTTATAAGTCTACACTTTAAGGCAGAATGGAACTTCCAGAATAAGCTATTCAGCTCCAACGAGTTGACACGGAAGAGGTAGTTGAGACTAAACAGAAGCTACTCGCGATTAGACAGATTTACGTAATTCAGCCGAAATATCGCCGAGTGATGCGCAGCTGTACGTACAAGTCTAGTCCAACCAATATGTCACGACACAATAAAGAAAGGTTGAAAACGCAGGACATGTACCAGTAGAACCATACAATGTATTACACTCAATATCAATTTATGCAAATAAACAATTATATAATGAAAACCTTTTTTAATTACTTTGTGACTAAAAACTTGTTCATGTGGTACACTTCATCTGTCTATTATATATTTATTCGAATGCATATCGCAGGAGGCGCAATAGGTAGGCTACTGATAACACTATTTTAACAAAGATTCGCCGGCCGAAGTGGCCTAGCGGTTCTACGCGTTAGTCTGGAACAGCGCGACCGATACGGTCGTAGGTTCGAGTCATGCCTCGGGCATGGATGTGTGACGTTCTTGGGTTAAGTTTTAGTAGTTCTAAGTTTTAGGGGACTGATTACCTTAGAAATTAAGTCCCACAGTGCTCACAGCCATTTGAACCATTTTTGATTAAATATTCTAGGAACAATAGAATTTTACAAAAATACTTATTGATAATTTTATGATCATGGATTGGCATACTACAGCAATTGTGAAATAGTTATAGTTACTGAAACATAGTAGCAAGTCAGCTGTCCATTCCTGCACGTGGTTTCGTCTCATGGAAAATAAATTGATGATTGGTATGCGAACCATTTTCTTTCCATATTACGCCCTCAAGCTTTGTTTCATTCGTCACTCTGGAGTGCTCACGACGAAATGCACTTCTCAGATTAATCTTCATAGCGCTCTCGTCAATTTTATGCTTTGAGCAGAGGCTCCGTATAACTTCTCTTTACTACGTTATTTTCATAATTGTTTTGACGTACGTTCCACAGCAAATCAGGTTTTCTGCAGGCTATGAACGCATACTGCGTTGGACTACTCCATTTTTTGGAATTTAGCGCTGCCATTATCTACTGAATATAGCTCGCAGTTTATGTCGCAAAGGAAGTTAAATGTGGCACGAACGCTTACATTCGTCTATGCTGAAGGTCAATCTTACAACTAATGCATTTAGGATTTATATCACTCAGGCGCCTCGTTTACGTTGGAGCAACATCTCGTGGCTTACAACAGTTCCGCATTCTACACGACTCATGTCGTTCAGTGTGTCATGTCCCAAGCTGCGGACATGTGGCGCATCCAGCTCCCCAGCTCAGTGGGTTCGTGTTACTTCTGTGCGACAGCGGTAAATTCGAAAATATGGAGTGGTCGAGCGAGAAGTATTTAGCATTCATAGATTACAGAAATCCGAGGTTCTGTGGAACGTATGTGAAAGCAATTATAAAAATAATTGTAGTGAAAAGAGACGTTTGACAAAATTTCGCTTTAAAATATGAAGTCGATGAAAAGTTCACATATAAATCAAAATTCATCTTTCATGTGACGGAACCACGTGCAGGAATGGACAGCTCAATTTTAAGTATCTATTTCAATAACTATTCATATTTCGTAACTGCGTACTGTAGTATAACGATCTATGACAACAAAATTATCAGTAAGTACGTTTTTAAAAGAAAATTTTATTCTGTTCTCAGAAAGTCAATTTTTTAGAATTATTGTAATAAATAGGCTACATATAGTACCTTCTACCTGATGCTTTCGAGTAAGCATGTAATCGATAAATGTAAACAGTAGTTTCAAAATACATTTTCCTATACTGGACCACACAAACAAGTTTTAACTAAGAAGTTTTCATCTAGATAATTCTATTCATTTACGTAAATGAATATATAATTTAGTACAAACATGATTAATATACATTGACGCAGGAGGATACTAACGGTATCTCTTGCCACTGAACCTTTTCATGTGGTGTCAAAATGTTCTTTGAATTCCTCTCCTACTGCCTGTGCATCATAGGAAGGTCTTCGAGGTACATTTGATAAATTCGTTAAACCTGTACAGTTGTTAGTAGCTTTTCTCCAATCTCCAAGAGTAATTACGCCATTATATACGTCTTCTGGGCGTTGCGCTTTATCTTAAATTATGGAGATATACGTATAAGCTTTTGTAACTTTCAGCATTCTCAACTTTTAGTAACAGTTACTTCCTAAACACACTAAAAACAGAAAACATTTCGAAAGTTTTTTCGACAGTACGTCGTGCCCAAGAAAGTCTAATTAAATGTTCTATCCTCCGCCCTGGGTGATTGCCCAGCATACAGTTTCATCATTTGTGGTCAATGGGACTGCCTCGTCTGCTGCTAAAACGTAGTGTCGAATTCTCTCTTTCTGGAAGAGATTCTGACGAGGAATGAATTTTCCGTTAACGCTTTATGAAGCTAAGTGTTCTAAAAAACTCCGTCTGATATGCGGTCCTAACGACCAACATGTACATATTGAAACCATTAATTTGCGTTTGCGATGGCCCTAAGGACTATGCTGAATTTTTTGTAGTTATATTAATTTCCAGCATTGGCATGACAATTTGCGTATGTTTTCCACAGTGATGGAAGTTCCCTTCTCTCCGAAATTTCTGGCAACATTCTTTCCTCCTGCAGTATCCTTCGGAATCTGAAAAGTAAAACATTATCATTACTTCCCTATTTTTTCAGAATGCGGACAGACAAAAGAGGAAGATGCCAGTCAGTATTCTGAAGGAAACGTGCCTCGAACACCAACTACGTCTCATGGGGAAACAGCGGAAGAACTACTAAACCCAAAAGAACTTAGGAAATGGAGATGCTCGAGTTGAGGAAGTTTACCACATTTTAAAAACTTAAGATAAATGGACTGTATGGACATTTCATCGTCAGTGCAATGAGAAAATTTCCCCCGACAACATACATGTATGTTAAGCACGTGCTGTTCAAAGCAGCGTTGGGGGAGTATGAGAAGCGAACGCCCAGCTTCACATCGTTACCGTTTGTCTTATCGGAGACCAGTACAGAAATAAGTTCAGACGATGGCTGCGAAATTATGTACACTGACGACACTGGTGAGAGAAGAATTCGTTAAAGTACCAGGTACATCAGAAGAAAAGCTGGTTCAAGAGACTAAGCACCATGGGACCTAACATCTGACGTCATCATCCCTTACATCAGAAGCGCTTTATCAATTTTTGCGATTTAAAATACACATGAAATACCTTGTACCGATGATTTAATTTCGATTATAACTGTTAAAAATGAAAATAAAATTTTTAATGAAGTACATATTTGATGTATACTTCTCTTTAATTCTTCCACACTGATGAAATAGCTTCACAAACTTCTGCGACTGAGGGAAGTAGCAAAATATTGAGTAAGTACGTTAATGACTTGTGCGAATCCTCAGAGGCTAAAAATCGTAACGCGATGGCCAGTCGAATTCTTCGTGAAATACTTCCTTGGAAATTGGTATCTTTCTCTAGAATTAGAAAGAATAGAATAAATAATCGAAGTCTTCATTCGATATTCTAAAATTACTAAATAATGCGCCATCTGCTGCTATATTTCCTAGAAAACTCGTCCGTGGGCTTTTTAAAAAATATTCTCTCCACCATCGTTTCCTCCTCTGTTTCTGTTTAGTTTCATTTCCATTGTTAGCTGCATGCGCGATGACTAAGTAAGCAGCCGCCGTAATCACTTATCCCCTTCTCCTTGAAGACCGACTCAGTGTGGCACAAATCCTGTTTCTTTGATGCAAATTAACTTTCCACAAGATGTTGCCTTCTGTAGCACACAAGACGACGCACGCCACATTTTCGTAGCATGCCAAGATGTTGCAAGGTGTCGCCCCATCCTAAACGAGACTCAGTTACCTCTGTGGTAGGTTACAGTTAATGATGCGTCCTGTGAAATATATGCGGAATCTAAATTGTTTTCATCCAGATATATTTTAAAAGACACGCTGAAACAGGTGCATGTTAAATACGCAAGAAAATTAAGATTTTCCTTTTACTTTAGGGAGATTTAGCAATTTCTGTTGCTAATTTCTTCGATCCGGAAGAAGAATTCGAATGCGTTCCCCTCTCCGAGAAGGATTTTCAGGTAAATTGCTGTACTTAAACCTAATGTTTTCCAGCTCAGTTGGAAATTCGTTACATTTGCTTTCACCATAAGGTAGCGAATATATTTTCTGTTATAGTATGGAGGAAGTTTTCAGACACTCCAAAGCTACCCTTTTCTGCTATTCTCGTAGGGACGACATTTTGTTTGGTCCTCGTTACCCAAGGCACCTACTTATTTTAGTACACAATCACGAACTTCCGCGTAAGGGAGCGGTCAGTTTGACATTTACACAAAAGAAGCCCTAAGATGTTCATGTTTTCAAACTTTTTGTTCAGTCTCGGTGAGAACGCCGATGATTAGTCTTAGTTCTACTGTACAGCAGTAATTACTGTATTTCCTTTGGAGACCCAAATGATTCTCGTATCTCAGCAATTATTACGACTCCGACAAAACAGTTTATCTTTTGACTAACGCTTTTTACATATAATGCAGGAACACTGTAGTGCGGTACGATGAGCGTTTCCACGAACAAAAGAAGTTATCTGCATTGATGACTTCCTACGTGTGAGGTGCACTAGTACAGCTACTGACTTAAGACCTAACAACTTATGTAAAGCTGTCACGGTGAGGAAGTATATCAGAGCTGCAAGCAAATGCAAGTTTCTTCAGCCTACAGCACATTAAGAGCAACTATCTGGTCACTAGGCACCGTAACACTAGTGATAAGCCCACGACTGCCTTAAATTAGATGTAGCATTCGATTCAGAGACACTCGGTATTTCCAGAATGCATGAAGCATTGCTGCTGCGGTAGGAGAGGAGAGGAGAGGACAACGTCACAGCGCTGAGTGGTCTGCGCGTTTGGCCCACATTCTGAAGACAATGGGTTCAGATCCCGATGCAGGTTCACTGCGCCTTACCTAAATCGTTCGAACGGACGCAAGGACGAAGTGCGCAGCCTCTTGTTTCCTCGTCCCCCACACTACCAGCGCTCGCGGCACTATCTACTTGACTTCATCGTCAACGGAACTGTAAATCCTAGCGTTGCCACAGTAGCAAGCCATCAGGGCCACCGCTGCTGTAAAATAAAGATCTCGTCTCTGACGTCACAGTCATTAGCAACAGAAGCTAGGGGAACCGCGTCCTGACTGTACGCTCGACGTCCACCAGGTGTCAAGTGACTTGAAGCGGCCCCTCCTGCTGCTCCTGGGAAGTCGGTATGCAGCGAAGGAGAGGCCCACCAGGAGTTGAAGTGGGCTTGGCTTGCCACGGCTGTTTCGCGTGTGACAACCGCTGACGTGGCGCGGTTTTGTGAACGCCGCTACAACGTCTACGGATTTCGTAAACATTTTTCAGTACAGTTTCTGGTTGGTCCCGTAAATAAGCCAACCTCTGTTCTGGAAGTCCGTTTCTAGCTGCAGGCTTTCCATTTCCACTCTCAGTTTTCTCTGCCATGTAATGGCAAAATCGCATTTCCAATGTGCGTAAACCGGGGTGACCAGCCTACAACGTGTATAGAGCAAAGCCCTCCACTGAAGTTTCCACGCTGCCTCTTACTAGAATCACCACTACATGAGGAAACTAACACCATTACTAAAAACAACCATCAAAAACGTAAGGCGTCAGTTCTGTACGACAGTGGATAGATTCCGTGGTACAGTCACAGGTCTACAAGCAATTGTCAAAACACAGCCAAGAAGCTTGTTTCACTGTCTGATCCCCTCACTGTATCTGAGACATGACCATGGTTGAAAAAAATTATCTACCATCAAACCTAAACAAACACCTCCAGTGGATACAGACATATGCATCCAGACCCGGAAATACGGAAGCGTTCGATCCCGCCCGTCTGCTTTGACCCATGATTGACAAATATGGCGGAAATGACCAATATGGCGCATATATAGTCGTTACGTACACATTATGTCGAAAATACATCAAAAAAACAAACACTTTCCACAAAAGCCTAATGATATTAAAGGCACAAGCGCGGGAAATGGGGTGTTTCTGGGTGGGGACAAAGTAAATATAAACAAATTTAGACACCCACCCCCATACAAAACCACAAAAGACGAAAAAACCACCATCACAAAACTCCCCAAATACCGATAAACAAGATCTGGAATCGGACATTTCCCTTGACTATATAGCTTAACAGCAGCTCCCGATCATATAAATTAGGATCAAACACTTCCCTTGGCCTGTGTGTCTCAGTAACTACTCCCGATACCAATACCAACATACACAGCCACACATTGGGATCTAACACTTCCCTTGAACTGTGCACTTAATTTTATCCGTCATATCCATTTCTGAACAAAAACAACAACCGGGTAATTTTACTAAAATTACCACACGACGTACAGGGAACAAAACTAAATTAACCTTAACACAATATCGTTAACTCACTGAAACGAATTCCACTACAAACACAGCCGACACTAACAATTCTGGATAATGAGCAAAAACAAACTGAGCCCATTACACCACAACGAAAACCCTGAACATACCACCAGAGAGTACAACAAACCAGAACACGACATCTACAAACATGCCACACTCCCAAACCAAACTCCGCGCAGTCATGTCACACAACACCCTTACGTCACGGGTCAAAGCCGACGCATGAGATGGGACGTTTCTGTCGACCCCCAGACCCTTAAGATGGACAATAAACAAAAGCGACAGAAAAAACCACCTCCGTAGGACTGGACTGATACTGTTTAAGTCCCACGAAGCGTACCTACAGAGCAAGTAGGATTTAAAGAATCAAGTCGCCACCAACTTCAATCAGATTTACTTGCCGAACGGTACTCAACTCAACTACATATTAAACTCGAGAAACTGACGAGCCAACTATGCTTAGAGCTAAACTTTCTTTCATAATTTCCGCATTGAGCGGACTTTTACCTCTATGCTACCTTGACAGGTTTCGCTGACGTTAAGGCATCAATGATTTTCCCATTTGTTTTCTGATACTCAACGTAGAAATTAGCGTTTTACTATCAGTCCTTGTGGTTTTTAAATAGTCGTGTCTGGAAAACTATTTTTTTCCTTCTACATACCATGTAAAGACTTGCTGTGGGTTCTGTGACTTTCTGTACTTGGCAGTGTAACTGTACCAGATACTGAAATTTGTGATAATGTTAATGAGCTATTAAAATTGTGCTTAAATTCGTAAGTGATCAAAAATTGAAATCCTGGATTTACCGATAGTAAATAAGCGTATTTCAATAGAAAACTAAAACATCCTGATTAACTTCAGCGAAACACGTCTGGGTGGAAGAGAAGTAGTTTTGCATGAGGCGAAATCCATTAGGAACCCGTTTATTTGCAAGCAAACCTGAATCTCAAGATGACTATTTCGGTAACTAAGTTCCTTCCACTGCTTATACAACATTTCAGACCACTTACCATCATTCTGCAGATTTAAGCCTTACGCAGCTCAGCAAAAGGAAACGAATGAGGTACGAAATTTGAATGTTGACGAAACTACTGGTTTCGCGTACTGTTCTGGTTGAGGACAGGCCTCTCGCGAAAAGCGCACTAACCACGAACCCGGTTGCCGCCACCCGGCACGGCACAGCCACTACTGATCTTACGCTGCGCCACTCAGCCGTCGGGCAAACAGCCGCGAATCGCGCGACACCTGGTGGCAGGGAAGGCGACGCCACGTAAACCGCGCACAGCTCGCTTTTTTGCCGTTCCACATCCACTCAGTTGTCGAATCGGCAAATAACGCCCGCTGACTGCTTGCAGACAATGAGTGAATGTTTTAATCGATTTTCTCTTAATCACTCTCCACGTAGGAAACAGGAATTTTATTCTGACGAAACAACTAACCGATTGAGGCACAAATTTATTGGTCGACCGATCGACCAATTTCGTGTCAGCCCACACACGTGCCCATCGACTGCACTCAGCGATTACAGCACCACCGTGATGTTGTGATTTATTTAGTTTATTGTGTTTACGTTCTATGGCAACCCGCTAGGTTTTACATAAAAACAAAACGGAGGTTTGCCTTGGCTCTTTTAGAGGTAATAAGGATAGAAAACCGAGAGAAAGGTGTGGACAAAGAAGTGAGTAATGCAAGAAAAGAAATTCGCCCATGTTCTATTACTTAGGCAGCTGGGATCCGATGATTTACGTAATCATCGAAGAATGGCTGAATCATGCATTTTGGAAGTGCTGGACATCATCAAACAATTCTTAACCAAAAAGAATATAGTTATAAGAGAGGCTTTAAGCTGCGAGGAGAGGTTATTGGTTACTTTGTGATTTCTAACGACTGGCTGAAGTTGCGAAGACGTCAGATTCAGCGCAGTTGTGTCCCCACAATTATCACCTAAGATGATCCCTGAAACTTGCAACGTGATTTACAGTTGACTGACGAAATAAATCAGACGTTCGTGTAAACGTTATTAATTTATAAATGTATGTAGCATAAATGATAATGTGTAAGTTTAAGGAATTCATTTCAAATTCGAACTATACTACGCAAACTATACTACGCAAACAAATACGCAAGAACTGAAGCATTTAGCAACTGTTAGACCCGTAAAAAAGTCCCAGAGTTTAGTCTTCATAGGAGAGGGCTTGGATATAGAACACTAATAACTATGAAGCAAGTATATTTTACGAATTAACATCTGTTGAATGTCGGTATTCCGGTTTTTAGATTTCATTTGCGATAAGTAGTGAAAATAAAACCTAGAAATGGAAATACAGAAGGCGGGCGGTCTTTTATCCTGCAACACGAAACTATTACGGATTCGTTAAAAAAATGAAAAAAAACTACTTCATTTCTTGTATCTGTATTGCTATACTCCTCGCACGACATGTCCCACAAACATGTACAGTGTTTAAATTTCTCCAGAAACTCTGGTCTCAATGTTTCGTGCACCTCGCAAACAGCATTTAATAACGCGTGCAGTGACAAAAGAAGAACTTTCGTCGGGTAGTTGGGTGGGCTTCGCTGCACATAGCACAGTTTGTTGGGCGCAATGGAATGTCGGCTGTCGTGTCACCCCTACCCGCCCGGCATCCCTAAAAGGACTCTTCGTCTGCCGGTCGGTCGCTCAAAACGCCTACACACGCCCAATTCGTCTGTCGGTTGGTCGGTCTGTTGGTACCTGTGTAGGGCTCCTTATTGCAAACGGACACAATTCCAGTGTAGGGTTCACTCAATACCGTGACATGAATATCGTAATAAACGTACTGGGAGTCGTTGATTAGTTATGCTCGGCAGGATTCCTTACGCGTATCCGTTCAGTCTGACGCAACAACAGCAGAAACCCTGTCAGCAGTCTCCTCCTACCCCAATATGTGCGTGCTGAAACCGACGTGTCTTTTGTCCTGGCTGGTTTTTGTTTTTACAGAAGCTAATCCATTTGCAATTAGTCATACAAATGAAATGGTGGGCGTGACGCTAACGCCCGCGCTTGGTCCGCAGTTCATCAGTTACTGCAAGGAAAAATAAATAAAGAAAAAGAAGCGTAACTTACGATTTCTCCCCATAAGTGAAACACGAAGTGTCTCCGCGCATTACTTCCCTTAATATTCCCCTTAGACGCCCTCCACTAAAACTATACTACGCAAACTTTGTTGTTTTCGTAGTCTATAGCTACAGACGTCAGCCCCCCCCCCCCCCCCCCCCCCCAATCCATTTATTACGAGTCGACCTTCACTAGCCAGATCGATTAGCTATACGCTAAGACTACCAGCCGATCGCCAGGCAGTTCGAGAGTGAGTACTGCCTCTTAGTGCAATATGGATGCCTTCTGTCCGAGTGATGTATATTGTCAGAGGAGTATGGACCGCAGGAAATGAAATCTTTTACTCTTTTCATCGAGTGATGCAAAGTTGATCCAGTGATATCAGGTCGAGTGTGTTTGGAATTTTGGGCTGCGTTTTGGGGAAACAACCAAAAATAATGAAATTTAATCTACAGCCTTTTATCACTCTAAATTTTTCTGCAATTTAGTGTGGTATGTGGTTCTGGCGTTTCAACGGTAATCATGTGTGTTCACATGACATTGTTAGACGCAAGTACGTTAGTGAAGGCGAGAGTACCTTAGGTTCGACACCTAAGCTCATTAATGGGCTTTTAAGCTCTTTAGAAACCGGCAGTTGTCATACCAATGCGACATTGGTACCGAAGTCGGTATTTATGATTGAAGTCTCTCTCAACAATTGGAACAGTAACATATTATTTTGTCCCATAGCTCTCTCTACCTCAGTCGCTGAAGCTACCATTGAAGGAAATAGATAGTTGGGGTTTATTAATGACTAATTTGTCCATCCTCAGTACCCATCTCGTAAGAAATACAAGCTATTTCGTATTCTTGAATGCCACAATGTGAGTTTATCCAGCAGAGAATATTTACCTGTTGAATGGAAAAACAAACATGCCATCGAAGGAAATCGGTGATTGAAGTACAGTGAACTTCTTTTTATTTTAGACGTAGTCACTTTTTACGACAAAATCGTTACGTGTCTCGGTCTACATTAGGCATCTTCAGATGCTATTAGACCGGGCGGAATCTGGTGGACAATACGCTTATCACACGCGATAGATGCTGTGCAAAGATGTTGGCAGTGCCTGTACTACGTAGCATGATGTCGCTCTGCGAAGTGGCAAAGAGGAAGAAACCCTGTTCGCATGCGCAACACGATGGGCACGTCCTATAATATTGGCATGACTTTACAGCCGCATTTAACATTTGTCGGTCCCTTCGGACACGTTTGAACATATGGTGTGTGCGTGAAGGTCGGCGGCCCCGGGGAGTAGGTTGCGTGTCGGCGCCGGCTGCCACCCTCTCCGTCCTCCCACACTGTCGAGCGACTAGTAAAGACACCGCGAGATCAAAACAAATTGCAAAACGATTTAGAAAATTTTGGCGGTTGTCCCTAGATAAGGAAAAGTGTGATATCTTGCGCATTAGTGCTAAAAGGAATCCGTTAAACTTCGGTTACACGATAAATCAGTCAAATCTGAAAGCTATGAACTCAACTCAACACCTAGGAATTAAATTTACGAACAACTAGAATTGGAAAGAACACAGAAAATTTTGTGGGGAAGACGAACCAAGACCGATTTCTTCGCAGAACACTTGGAAGATGCAACATATCTACTAAACTGCCTGCACTACTCTTGGCCGTCCTCTTCTGGAGTACTGCTGCGCCGTGTGGGATCCTTACCAGGTAGGATTAACGGAGTACAACGAGAAAGTACAAAGGAGAGCAGCGCGTTTTGTATTATCGAGAAAGTGGAGTGGGAGTGTACCGATATGATACAGGACGTGGAGTGGACATCATTAAAACAAAGCACGAAATTTGAATCACCAACTTTCTCCTCCGAATGCGAAAATATTTTGTTGACGCCGACTTACACAGGGAGAAACGATCATCATAATAAAACCAGGGAAATGAGGGCTCGCACGGAAAGATGTATGTGTTCGTCCTTTCCGCGCCCTGTTAGAGCAGAGACTTATTATGAAAATGGTTCGGTGTCCCCTCTGCTAGGCGCTTAAGTGTGATTTGCAGCGTATCTGTGTAGAAGCAGATGCAGAATTACGTTACAAACTCGACCCATTAAGGTATAACCTACACTTGAGCACATTGCTCTCATGCTTCGCGAAGGGAACGTGCCTGCGGATGCGGAGGTTAGGGAAAACCTTTCCAGTTATGCGGGTCAACCTTCCTTTACGGTCTCCATTCGTGCCATGGCTATCATTGCGGCCGTCTGGTTGGCTCGCCGTCCGGGAGCTTTTGTGGCGGCTTGAGTAGCCGGGCTGGAACGTGACGGGGCGGACTTCTGTAAAGTATACAACAATAGCAGAAAAATCCCCACGTTCAATGCATTTTTTCTCCGCAATTCATTGTCAGTCTAACAAATGATGCAAATAACTAAATTTGCCTGATGCAAATCCGCTATTCTCGTCCTTAAAAGTAGTGTGCCGGTAGTCTAATTAAGAACAAGTGGATGCCTTTACCTATGTAACTGCGAGAAACGCGGCGGCCATTTTTCATGACTAGTATAGTTAAAAAGTCTAACGAGTCTAAAGCTATTTGAGGTGAAACGTTTGGGCGTCTCTCCCTGTACCTACGTGGACAGGTGAGAAACCTTTCTATCTATTTGGGGAGTTTGCATTAGGTTGTTAGGTCTCCGACCGTAAAACTGATTTACGATACGTTTGGCGGAAAGACGGCGCTCTGGGATCAGTGAGTGTAGTCTGTGCGAAGGCACATCTGCTTCTGGTAACTTCTCGTCGCAAACTCCGCGACGAGGGTACGAAGACACCGGCTCAGCCAATATTTTCAAGTAAAACACGGGCTTGTTAGCTCTGACTATTATTTAGGACTGCGTTTGCACGGTGGCAGACAACGGTCGTCAGACAGCATCGCCAGAGGTCGCCTGATAACAATGCGTCCGATCTGTTTCGTCAGTTTTGAGAGGGTCAGGCAGGTCTGGTTTCAAACCGCAAGGGTGGGGTAAACACCACACTGCCTCTGCACATGGAGACGAGTGCTGCAGTGCGAGTTTTGTTATTAAAAATATGATGAATGCATGAGAATGAGCGACATCTGTCTCGAAAAGAATGTGACAAGTACTGTACACCACTCTATCTCCAGTCACTGGAATTACTATAGAAGTTGTACGAATAAGTGAGACAAAGGGCAAACGTTCTGTTACGTACTCGAGATGATTCATAGCAACCGTGAAAAGCAAAATTACAAGCACTCTTTTGCTGAATTTATTTGAAGTTGTACAGATATACGTCACTTAACCTGCAATACTGCCATTCAGCATACTCGGTGGAAGACATAGTTCTGAACACCTAAAGCGTTGATAAGTGGAAAAACATATACCATTTGCAAACCACTTCATGTAACAGAATCATCACCTTACTGGCATAAAAACGCCAGTTAGCAGTAATCATAATTTGGAGACAGCTAATGTCCATCTACAATAACCAAAAAAAGATCCACTACAGTAGCATTAAGCGTAAGGTAATTACACGATCCCTGTCACAGGAACAAATATTTTGGGTTTATAATTTATACCTAAAATTTCCGATACAGATTTTGTCTACTTGAGGTTTGTAATAAACCTGCAGTTTCATTCTCTAATTCCGAACTATATCCCGATTATATTTTTCATTCTCAGGATCCCACAAAGATCTTCTTTGACTAAACCTATCAGTTTCTCGCACTCCATGTTTCATGCTGTGTCGGCCAACATGACCGTAGAAAACAAACTGACTTAGATTCACCGCCTGTCGTCCGAAGTCTACACGTTTGGGCAATGAGATCTGCTAAGACGAGACCGCGCACTTGGTGGCATACTGATTTGAAAAGATCGGGTCTTCGGCCCATGTCGGTTGTCAGCGGGAGTCACCGAGATGGGTGCCACGAGGTTCGTTTAAACAGCTGCCAGACAGCTTGAAACGTATGCGCAGAGCTGAATTGGCGTAAAAAATAAGCAGCGCCTCTTCCCGATTCTGGCTACTCGGAGTGTGACTGATGGATAGGCAGTGAGAGTAAGCAGCCAGAATCTATCCCAAACAACTCGCGCATGCGCATAGCTGCGAGGTACACTACACGTGACAAGTGTTTTGTTTGTGGCGCGTTTTTCAATCGTTTCGAAGATATTGCGTTCGGCAATTTCACGTTCACACTTCATTGTTAATAGCAAGGTAAGCAAATTAGATGTCTATCCATCACTACACGCGGGAATCTAACCAGAAAAGGGACGACAAACGTTTAAGCATTGCAAATACCAAACATGGATTTCTATATGATCGTAGTTGCGCATGCGTACGGAAGCCTTTTTTTTCCCTCAAAAGCGCTTCATAGTAGCAGCATGGCAGTTGCTTAGGTTCTGACTACAACCTAAGAGTTTGTCTGCATCGGTTTTACAGCCTTCCTCAGACAGAAAGACGATGTCAGGCGGGACCAAGGAACACCGAAATTCGTTCGGGGATCGGAAGGAGGGGAGCATGAATGTTGGGGCACGACCAGCGGTCCGGCCTCTCACACACATCCAGCGAAGCTTGGTCAAGGATTTCACTCTGTCTACAACTTTTCGTTTCACGGAGTAAGATGCTTGTGCGGGGAAGTGCAGTATGGTGCTGAAAATCGATTATTGCAACCGCAATCCCACTATACTTAAGTATCCCTTTGTCTGATTTAGGTGTTTTAACATCCCCTTCACGTCTGACATATTTGCAACAATTTTGTTTATCACGTCTGTGCCGTAGTACAGTAGATTACTTTGTGTATTGTGCAGCGAGAAACAATACGAATTCATGAATCTGGAGATCAATTCGTTTGGAGTACAGTCATAGCCTTAAAAACTGCAGCACTTCTAAAACAGAACAATAGTGCTTAATAAAGTATGGTACAGCATGGTGGAACGACGTCTTTCTGAATATTCATCGAAACTGTGGTGCTACCCAGAAGAAGTTGATGGGCGACTAAGTTCACTGTAATGAATACTGTGTGATCACGAGGATGAAATATGTGGTTTCTTGCACAGTTTGTCCAACATTTCTTGATAACTAGTAGGATGGCGTCTGGGAGGAATAGAACAGCTACTGTATCAAAATGCTATATGCTAACCCATGATATTAATCTTTGATTTTTGAAACACAAGCTTACTCATTTAACCAAGGAAACAGTGACACAGTCATGTACTATGGTAGATGAAAAAATTGTATGTATTTGCAGTGAGAATGATATTAGATGTAGGAGGTGTATACATATTTTCTTTCTATTATGTCATATGGAATCATATTCTAGGTAACTTATCAAACCGAGCAAAAGTGTGTAATGAGACTCACTTGTGATGTAAACTCAAGAACAACATGTGGAAACCTGTTCAAAGAACTTTGTATTCTAACCACTGCTTCTCAGTATATTTATTCCTTAATGAAAGTTGTTGCAAGTAATGTATCTCTGTTTCCAACCAATAGCTCAATACATAGTATCAATAACAGGAATAAGAACAATCTACATAAAAACCTAAAGTCACTTACCTTTGTCCAAAAAGGGGTCCAATTTCAGGGACACACATTTTCAATAAATTGTCAGCAACCATTAAAAACACAATTTCAGATAAAGCACAGTTTTAATAGAGTTTGAAAGATTGTTTGATAGGCAACTCCTTCTACACTGTAGATGAATATCTTAACTGGTACTGTTAGATCAGCTCAACTAGAAATGTCTGTTAGATTTCAGTCTTGGCAGCACTTGGTCACAACAGTCAAGATTATATATTCTGTGTATGATAAATTTATTAATAGTGCATAACAATATTTCCTTCTTACAGTGTATTAATTCTGTAAATATTAGCAGTTCCAGTTTGCTGTAATGTATTCACCTATTTTGAAATTGCGCTGACAAATGATCAGGGTAGTAAGTTTTATATTAAAATGTTTTATGTTTTTTATGTTATTCTTTCTGATATGTTCCACACTCATGAGAATCATCTTTCTTGGGTCTATGGGACAAAAACTGAATCTAATCAAATCCAACCAGATATCAAATTTACTTCAAATTTCATAGAAAGTTAGCAGTTTCGACTCTGGTTAGTTGGTTGGTTGGTTGATTTGGTGGAAGGGACTAAACAGTGATCTCCTTGGTCCCACCAGGTTAGGGAAGGATGGGGAAGGAAGTCGTCTGTACCCTTCAAAGGAACCATCCTGGCAGTTACCTGTAGTGATTTAGGGAAATCACAGAAATCTTAAATCAGGATGACCGGACGTTGGTTTGAAACATTGTCCTCTTGACTCTGGTTAGTATTAATGTATTAATATGTAATATTGTTTCACACAGTGCTAAATAGTCATATGAAATTTACAATTGTTGGACTATTTATAAGTCTGAAGCAGCATTCATAATTATGAAGCAGCTGTGAGGAGGTATCTTCAGTTAAACCTGTTTGTGTTTTCCAAATAAATGGATTATGCTGGCACAGAACAGTGTACATACGCTAGCAGTACTGGTTAAATTGACATAAGGAAAAATTCAAAAAGAGTTCTTCTGATTGTGTCTTCTGTCACCATGAGTAACATTCAAATTAATAGATAAGTACCCAGTGGAGTAGTAGTAGTGGTAGTAGTAGTAACTTTATTCATCCGTAGATCTATTTTTACAAAGATATAGGACATGGAAAAGTATTTACAAGTTTAGATCAATTTAAAATAAGCCAATTCGTATACACATATGTATCAAGACTTCTAGTTAGAGACAGTATTAGATTTACTCCTTGTATACAATTCTTTTTTTACAAATAACTTATTCAATAATGTAATGCCACACTTTTCACTGATATCTCATTATCAAACTGGTGATCTATGGGCCATTTTCTGTACCGCAACTTCCCATTTCCTATTCTGAAAAAACTGAGTCTGCATCCCTTCATAATAAGTGAGGCGTTGAGCTCAGAAAGAGGAAGAGGTGTTAGTATTGTGCTATGCATAGTTTGGGGGTAAGTATTTCTAGAAAGGAAAAAAGAAGGGAAAAAAAACATAAAGTGAAGGTGTGATGTGGAATGTTGGATGTTTTATAATCATTATTATTATTATTATTATTATTTATTTTGTAACCCCTACTCTGTTTTATCTAAGTAACCCTTCAATTTCTTTAATCTCTTTTGGTAATTTATTGTAAAGTTTTATTCCTTGGTAGGAAATGCTGTTTTCAGTTTATTTCTTCTTGGTAAATGTAGTTGAGTCTGTCTCTTGTTGCATGGTCATGGACAGAGCTGTTTGTGCAGTAATTACCAATGTTATTTTTGATGTGTACAACTGATTGGTAAATGTATTCACTCAGAACAGTTAAATCCTGTGTTTTGAACAGATTTTTACAGTGACGTCGACTACTATTTTTGGTTATTATTCTTATGGCTCTATTCTGGAATTTAAAAATTGTGTTCATATTTTGTGCATTTGTTCCCTAAAAAAGAATTGATTGTACATATGAATAATATGTGACTAAAAGACACTGCATGTTACTCACTGATGATAGGATTCTAAGGGCATAACATGCTGATGACATTCTGTTTGCAAGTAGCTTTGTGTGTTCACACCACTTCAACTGAGCATCGATATTCATTCCTAGAAATGTTGCATTTGTTACGCAGTCTATAGAGGTGCCATCTACATTTAAATTAAAATTGTCATTTTTCCTCTTCAAACTGAAATTCATGGCATTAGTTTTCTTTATGTTCAATGTCACTTTATTGCTTCTTGACTAATAAACTTCCTTGATAGTTTCATTTGCTTTCTCGAGAAGGAGTTCTCTTGTTTTCTGAGTGACTATAATATTGCTGTCATCAGTGAAGTGCATTTTTCACCATGAGTAACAATACTGGGAAAGTCATTGATGCATATCAGGAACAGTATTGGTCCTAATGTGCTACCTTACAGAACCCCTATATTAATGTATTTTGATTCTGATAAGTGTATTGCTAAATTTTTAGATCTATTCGAAGTATGTGTTACCTCTACTCTTTGTACCCTATCTGTTAGGTATGGTCAAAACCAGTCATTAGCTACCCTTCCTATTCCTAATGCTTCTAATTTATTTAATAAAATCTTGTGGTCGACTATATCAAACACCTTACAAAGATCCAAAAATATGCCTGATTTATGTTTATATTTATGCAGACTATGCATACTGTGGATAGACATGTATAAAACTACATACAAGTACACCATCATAATTTTCAAAAGTATTGGGGAGGAGAGAATGGAGCAGCTCACCCAGAGCCCAGAATAACTGGGGTCCACCAGTTGTAAGAATGATGGAGTATTTGTTTATGTGATCATATTATACGTGTTACATTCAGGAGTTTTGAGAGAAAACCCTACATTATTTTATTTTTATACTAACCCAGTTTTGACTGAGCATGTATGTATTCCGTTCTTCTATTGATCCATCTCCTCCTTATCACTCTCCTTGCTCCCTCCTCTCCATAATTATTCTCTCCCCTTCTCTTCCTATCTCATCCCTCCTCCCCACTGTCTGTCTGTCTCCTCATCCTCCCTTCTCTCTGTTGGTGGGTGTTACCCCTACAATATTTTTTTCCAGGTTTTAATTAATATGTGTACCAAATTTGACTGAAATTATTCCAGGGGTTTAGGATGAGCTTTATACCCATGTGTTTGCCAGAATACACAAGTGTAAAATATATTTCACACATATTCAACGTATATTATGCACATTTGTACACATATTCCACCTCTATATCTAGCAGATTTTGCCATGCAGTTTCACTTTCATTCAGCTCAGTGTTTGTGACATTGTATCTCTTGAACGATTTGCTGTACAATGATGTAATTGTGCAGGTGCATCTATTGGTATATACGCCAGCCTGCGAAATGTGTTGTGAATAGAGTTAGTTGTGAAGAAATAACAAATTAAAGCATCATGCACAATGCCACAATTTCTCATGCATCTCAGTGTCTACGACATCACATCTCCCAAACTATGTGTCATATAGTGATGTAGTTCTTCTGTTACATTAAGTGGAATGTGTGAATACTGCCTGCAAAATGTGTCATGAATACAGTTAGTAACAAAAAGTAATAAATTGAAACATCATGCTTCATGCTGCAGTTTTACTGCACGATCAGTGAAAGTGTAGTAAGCGACAAACATTTTTTCTTTCATCAGTTTGATCAGTTTGTGGGGGTTGTCAACAAGCAAATTTTTTGTGAAGGTTTGAAATTATGTGTAAAGTTGCTTCAAGTCTCTAAGAGCTTCCATTCTCAAATACTGGATGACTAAAGTATGGGTATTCTTAAGTCATGGGCTACACTGCTTTCTCACCTCCAAACCCTAGATAGATGGGTGGTTCTTACACTCACAGTGATTCTCTCCAGACAGTAAATTGTGTGCGTACCAAGTTTGGTTGAAATCGGTTCAGTGTTTACGAGGAGATGTGGAACAAATATATTTATGTACATACATCAATTTTTATAATTTGCACAGGTTTTCTCACAACACTGTTCACAGCTCTGTCATGTGGTCCAACCAGCCAGTGGTAATTTCCAGACTTCCAATACAAAAAGAGAGGATACAAAGAATCATTGTATAATCTATAAAATATGCGAAGTAATTAACTATGTAATAATAAAAGAAGAAGATAACCATACCTACAGGAACATCATGAAATGGTTTCCATTGCATTTTCGTTATTGTATTTTCAGTGTAATCCTGTAGGTTTGATTTTATTCTTATTTATGATTACATAGGTAATTATGTGGCATATTTTATAAAGCTACATCTGGCTCTACATCTGTACTCTGCAAACCACCGGATCCCTATATGAGCAATATGTAGGGGGTTGTAGTATATTTCTAGAGTCATCATTTAAAGATGGCTCTTGGAACTTTGTTAGCAGACTTTCTTGGTATAGTTTAAATCTGACTCAAAAGTCTGCTAGTTCAGTTTGTTCATCAGCTCTGCAATGCACCTAACAGTGGTGTGCAAAGTATATATGTAGATCTAGAAGTACATAGCAGAGGGTATGTTCCATTGTACCAGTTATTACTGTTTCCTCCCATTCCATTCCTGTATGAAATTTGGGAAGAATGATTGCCTGAATACCTCTGTGCAGTAATTATTCTGATCTTGTCCACATGATTCCTATATGAGATATATTTTGCATGGGTTGTAGTATATTTCAAGTCATCATTTAAAGACAGTTCTTGAAACTTTGTTGGTATTGTTTCTTGGTATAGTTTACATCTAATTTCAAAAGTTTGCCAGTTCAATTTCTTAAGCATTTCTATGATACTCTGCCACAGTTCAAATAAACCTCTGACAATTCATGCTGACCTTGTCTGTATACATTCAATATGCTCTGTTAGCTCTATGTGGTGTGGGTCCCACTCACTTGAGCAATAGACTAGAATGGGTCACCCGAGTGATTTGTAAGCAATGTCCTTTGTAAACTGATTTGACTTCCCCAGTTGTACAATGATTCTTTATGTTCGCTTTTTAAATGTTAGAGTTTGTAAATAACCACTAGCTGGTCAGCTCTGGTGAGAGCATTGTGAAATGCTGATGTGATTGCTTCATGAGAAAATATAAAAATAAAATAATCTGTAATTGTATTATATTTAATGTATTGTCAGAATATTTAAATAATTGTTAACTGTTTGTAGTTTTATATCAAGAGTTTCTATTGTGTTTAAATGAGTATGTGACTTGAAAAAAGTATAATCCTCTTAGCAACATTATTATGATAGTTGCTACTCACCACTAGCAGAGATGCTGAGTCGCAGATAGGTACAACAAAAAGACTGTCACAAAACAAGCTTTATCAAAAATAGACAACACACACACACACACACACACACACACACACACACACATGAACACAACTCAAACGTGACCACAGTCTCTAGTAGCTGAAGCCAGACAGTGGGTTCAGCTGCCAGAGACTGTGGTCATGTGCATGTGTGTTGTGTTTGCATGAGTACATGTGTCTGTTGTCTATTTTTGACAAAGGCCCTGTTGGCTGAAAGCTTATTTTATGACAGGCTTTTTGTTGTGACTATCTGTGGCTCAGCATCTCCACTGTACAGTGAGAGCAACTATCCTTGTTATAATATTGTTGCATTCCATCCTGGATTTTCCATTGTATAATCCTCTTAGAAGATTTGCTCGACTCCAGCTGGTACACTTGATATATAAGTATGGTTGTATCATCAAGATCTCTTCAAATTTTGATAAGTTAATTAACATTTCTGTTAGACGAATATAAATGCATGAGGAATTTCCATATTTTCTATCAGGAGACATGTTACAATGACTAATTTTGCTGGTGTGACTGTGATGACTGGAAACACACAAGGACAATAAAAGTGTTGTGAATGTGTTTTTGTCTATCTACTTGTACTATCATTTGTTGATGATATGCCCATTACTTTACTGCATTATTCTTTTTTAGCAGATACGTTTTGGAGTTGATCCTTCATTTTTCATCTTTATGTTGTGTTAAAGGTCTCTGTTCTGATTGTTTCTACTGATTGTTTCCCTGCCACTTTGATTTGTGGGGTATTTAAGGTTTTAAGCTGTAAGTGTCATGCTATGCGTCTTTTGTGTGGTCCTGTGATGTAATTTACCTTTTGTATATGGTTTATATATTTCTGTAAGTTTGTCTTTTGGTTTATCTAAGTTTATTTTTTATAATTGGTTGTATTGAAATGTGTTGCCTGTTCTGTGATTGTTGTGGAGACTAGTTTGCTTAAATATTTCCATGCTTTCTGTGTTGAGTGGTCTCCTAAGTCACAGGACACTATGTGTTCATACATATCATGCTTACTATTTTTACATTCTCTTGTAGTGTGTGCTGTACAAGGTATGTAATAATTACAAGGTATAGGGATGCTGATTGTGTTATACTTATCATTTTTTCAGATATTTTGTTTAGTCTGTAAACTGTGTGGATGTCATAGTAATGCACCTCAGATGAGAATTTTTTCATTATTTACATTTCCTTTTGATAGCCTTGTGTGATGAAATGTGTTTCAGTGGAGTGTGTTGTGGCTGGAGGGCTGGTTCTACAAGCATTCACTGCAAATGACTGTGAAGCATGATGCATAGGGTACTTGCCACCGTATGACATATCTTTCCATTCCATTTGTGTGCATGCAGTCAGAAGAATGACTTTCTAAGGGCTTAAATACCTCTGTAGACTATAAGTAGTCTAATCTTCCCTCCATATGGGGGTGATACGTAGTGAGCTGAAGTGTTTTCCTGGTGTCTCCACTTAATACTAGATCTTGAAACTTTGTCTTCTTTCCTTTTCCCCAAACTTATCCCACATCTTCATAATATCAGCATGTTAGTCTGGATTTGACAATATTAGTGGTAGAGAGTGGCCAGGTGCCCTTCCAGTCATCACCCCTTACCCCCTTCCTGGAATGAAATTTGTGTACTCCACCTATCTGCATCTAGTGTCATGCCATGTGAATGTGTGAAAATGTTTGCTAACTGTGTAAGTGAGTCATGTAGTGGGTATATTCATCTAGCCAGCTGTGGGAAACTGAATCATTAATTTGCCATGCAGATTTGATACACGATTGATGCAAATTCCCAGATCCCAGAAGCGACATGCTGACACATGCGGCTCCCTACTTGGGCCATTTGTGAAACCTTGAAAGTAGGCTTTTTCCAGGCTAATTTGTGTCTTCTTTCAAGTGCCTGCCAGTTCAAATATTTCAGCATTTCGTGACACTCTCCCATGAGTTAAATAAACCTGTGACCATTTGTACTGCCCTTCTTTGTTATACATTCTATATGTGCTGTTAATCTTATTTTGTATTGGTCCCACACACTTGAAAAATATTATAGAAAGGATTGTCTAAGTGTTTTTTGAGCAGTCTCCTTTGGAGATTCACTACATTTTCCCAGTGTCCTAGCATGAATCAAAGTCTTCTGCCTGCTTTACCTACAGCTAAGCCTATGTGATTGTTCCATTCCATATCTCCACAAAATGTTATAGTCAGGCCAGTTCTAACTGTGACTTAATGGATATTATAGTTATAACACTTTCCTGCATTTTCCAAAGTGCTAAGTCTTACATTACTAACAATTTAAAGAGAAGTGCCCATCTCTGCATCACTTACAAAGATCTGTGTGAATATTTCTGCAACCATACTTCATTACAGATAACTGCATCATTTGCAAAGTGTCTGATGTTACTGTTAATACTGTGTGCCAGGTCATCAATATAATACAGAAACAGCAATTCTGCCTTACCAGTAAAAGTTTAATGTCACATATGACCATACTTTCATCAATAATCATGGCTGTCATAATAAGTCAAATACTTTTCAGAAATAAAGAAATGCTGTGTTTACTTGACTGCTTTCACGCTGCCCCGGTAACTGAGTGGTCAGCGTGACGGAGTGTCAGTGCTAAGGTCCCGGGTTCGATTCCCGGCTGGCTCAGAGATTTTCTCTTCTCAGGGACTGAGTGTTGTGTTGTGTTGTCCTAATCATCATCATTTCATCCCCATCGACATGCAGGTCGCCGAAGTGGCGTCACCAGGCGAACGGTTTACCCGACGGGAGGCCCTAGCCAGATGACATTTCATTTCATTTCATACATGGCTTTCAGGTGTCACATAAGAGAAGTCCTAGTTGTGTTTGCAGTATCTGTGTTTGCAGATTCCATGCTTGTTGACCTGTAAGAGATAATTCCAATAGAGATATTTCATTATGTTTGAGTTTAGAATGTGCTGTTATGCTACTTTTGTGGATAAGTTCAGTTAACCTTCTTGTAGACCAGTGTGACTTGTGCTCTCTTACAACTACAGGGTACATTTTCTTCTGCGACAGACATGTTGCTCTAATGCAACAGCATGATGTTGCTCACATCAGCTGAGAATTTGCATGTAGTTTTACATAAAAATAGGGAGATAGCTGAAAGTACTAGCCCCTCGTTTAAAGCTAACCAATCATGCAGAGGACATTTATTTTAATCTAATGGTCAAAAAAGAGAATTGAAGTGTCAAACTATTGGGTCTCATAATAAACCAAACCCGCCCCCCCCCCCCCCCCCCCCCCATGAACCATGGACCTTGCCATTGGTGGGGAGGCTTGCGTGCCTCAGCTATACAGATGGCCGTACCGTACGTGCAACCACAACGGAGGGGTATCTGTTGAGAGGCCAGACAAACGTGTGGTTCCTGAAGAGGGGCAGCAGCCTTTTCAGTAGTTGCAGGGGCAACAGTCTGGATGATTGACTGATCTGGCCTTGCAACATTAACCAAAACGGCCTTGCTGTGCTGGTACTGCGAACGGCTGAAAGCAAGGGGAAACTACAGCCGTAATTTTTCCCGAGGACATGCAGCTTTACTGTATGATTAAATGATGATGGCATCCTCTTGGGTAAAATATTCCGGAGGTAAAATAGTCCCCCATTTGGATCTCCGGGCGGGGACTACTCAAGAGGATGTTCATTATCAGCAGAAAGAAAACTGGCGTTCTATGGGTCGGAGCATGGAATGTCAGATCCCTTAATCGGGCAGGTAGGTTAGAAAATTTAAAAAGGGAAATGGATAGGTTAAAGTTAGATATAGTGGGAATTGGTGAAGTTCGGTGGCAGGAGGAACAAGACTTCTGGTCAGGTGACTACAGGGTTATAAACACAAAATCAAATAGGGGTAATGCAGGAGTAGGTTTAATAATGAATAGGAAAATAGGAATGCGGGTAAGCTACTACAAACAGCATAGTGAACGCATTATTGTGGCCAAGATAGATACGAAGCCCACACCTACTACAGTAGTACAAGTTTATATGCCAACTAGCTCTGCAGATGATGAAGAAATTGAAGAATTGTATGATGAAATAAAAGAAATTATTCAGATAGTGAAGGGAGACGAAAATTTAATAGTCATGGGTGACTGGAATTCGAGTGTAGGAAAAGGGAGAGAAGGAAACGTAGTAGGTGAATATTGATTGAGGGTGAGAAATGAAAGAGGAAGGCGCCTGGTAGAATTTTGCACAGAGCACAACTTAATCATAGCTAACACTTGGTTTAAGAATCATGAAAGAAGGTTGTATACATGGAAGAACCCTGGAGATACTAAAAGGTATCAGATAGATTATATAATGATAAGACCGAGATTTAGGAACCAGGTTTTAAATTCTAAGACATTTCCAGGGGCAGATGTGGACTCTGACCACAATCTGTTGGTTATGACCTGTAGATTAAAACTGAAGAAACTGCAAAAAGGTGGGAATTTAAGGAGATGGGACCTGGATAAACTGAAAAAACCAGAGTTTGTACAGAGTTCCAAGGAGAGCATAAGGAACAATTGACAGGAATGGGGGAAAGAAGTACAGTAGAAGAAGAATGGGTAGCTTTGAGGGATGAAGTAGTGAAGGCAGCACAGGATCAAGTAGGTAAAAAGACGAGGGCTGCTAGAAATCCTTGGGTAACAGAAGAAATATTGAATTTAATTGATGAAAGGAGAAAATATAAAAATGCAGTAAATGAAGCAGGCAAAAAGGAATACAAACGTCTGAAAAATGAGATCGACAGGAAGTGCAAAATGGCTAAGCAGGGATGGCTAGAGGACAAATGTAAGGATGTAGAGGCTTATCTCACTAGGGGTAGGATAGAGACTGCCTACAGGAAAATTAAAGAGACCTTTGGAGATAAGAGAACCACTTGTATACACATAAAGAGCTCAGATGGAAACCCAGTTCTAAGCAAAGAAGGGAAAGCAGAAAGGTGGAAGGAGTATATAGAAGGTTTATACAAGAGCGATGTACTTGAGGACAATATTATGGAAATGAAAGAGGATGTAGATGAAGACAAAATGGGAGATACGATACTGCGTGAAGAGTTTGACAGAGCACTGAAAGACCTGAGTCGAAGCAAGGCCCCCGGAGTAGACAACATTCCATTGGAACTACTGACGGCCTTGGGAGAGCCAGTCCTGACAAAACTCTACCATCTGGTGAGAAGCAGGTGTTGACAGATGTGAAAATTACCGAACAATCAGTTTAATAAGCCACAGCTGCAAAATACTAACACGAATTCTTTACAGACGAATGGAAAAACTAGTAGAAGCCGACCTCAGGTAAGATCAGTTTGGATTCCGTAGAAATACTGGAACACGTGAGGCAATACTGACCTTACGACTTATCTTAGAAGAAAGATTAAGAAAAGGCAAACCTAAGTTTCTAGCATTTGTAGACTTAGAGAAAGCTTTTGACAATGTTGACTGGAATACTCTTTTTCAAATTCTAAAGGTGGCAGGGGTAAAATACAGGGAGCAAAAGGCTATTTATAATTTGTACAGAAACCAGATGGCAGTCATAAGAGTCGAGGGGCATGAAAGGGAAGCAGTGGTTGGGAAAGGAGTGAGACAGGGTTGTAGCCTCTCCCCGATGTTATTCAATCTGTATATTGAGCAAGCAGTAAAGGAAACAATAAAAAAATTTGGAGTAGGTATTAAAATTCATGGAGAAGAAGTAAAAACTTTGAGGTTCGCCGATGACATTGTAATTCTGTCAGAGACGGCAAAGGACTTGGAAGAGCAGTTGAACGGAATGGACAGTGTCTTGAAAGGAGGATATAAGATGAACATCAACAAAAGCAAAACGAGGATAATGGAATGTAGTCAAATTAAATTGGGTGATGCTGAGGGAATTAGATTGGGAAATGAGACACTTAAAGTAGTAAAGGAGTTTTGCTATTTAGGAAGTAAAATTACTGATGATGGTCAAAGTAGAGAGGATATAAAATGTAGACTGGCAATGGCAAGGAAAGCGTTTCTGAAGAAGAGAAATTTGTTAACATCGAATAAAGATTTATGTATCAGGAAGTCGTTTCTGAAAGTATTTGTTTGGAGTGTAGCCATGTATGGAAGTGAAACATGGACGATAACTAGTTTGGACAAGAAGAGAATAGAAGCTTTCAAAATGTGATGCTACAGAAGAATACTGAAGATAAGGTGGATAGATCATGTAACTAATGAGGAGGTATTGAACAGGATTGGGGAGAAGAGAAGTTTGTGGCACAACTTGACTAGAAGAAGGGATCAGTTGGTAGGACATGTTTTGAGGCATCAAGGGATCACAAATTTAGCATTGGAGGGCAGCGTGGAGGGTAAAAATCGTACAGGGAGACCGAGAGATGAGTACACTAAGCAGATTCAGAAGGATGTAGGTTGGAGTAGGTACTGGGAGATGAAGAAGCTTGCACAGGATAGAGTAGCATGGAGAGCTGCATCAAACCAGTCTCAGGACTGAGGACAACAACAACAACAATAAACCAAAGATTATTATCGGGGGCTGAGACATAAACTTACGTGCACACTTTTTCTATTACATAAACTAAGAAATTATGTTAGCAAGAATTTACTGCTTCTGTCATGTTGTGCCTTCTGTTATGGGGACACTCATCAGGATCAAATTAAATTGTATATTCACATGACAGAAAAAAGCAGTCAGATGTGTCATAGAATTGGGTCATCAAGAATCCCATAAAAAACTATTTCATAGAAAGTTTTGTTAAATGACTTCCTCAAGCCTCTCTCTCTCTCTCAAATGCACATTTGTACAGTAAAAGAAACAGCTGTAAGCCCGACATATCTTTTTTGAGGCTGTCTGTCACACACAAGAGCCACAAAAATTTAAACTTAAAATTTATAAAATAATTGTGACAAACGACAAAAATCTTAGAGGTATTAAGATACTTGGATTAAAATTAAAGCGTATTATTCAGTCAAAAGAATTACTTCAAAGTAATTTCAGTAACCTAAATACTGCAGTCCCTAATTCTTGCATATAAGTTTATCATGTAGCTACTGTTTACTTAATTAGATAATATGTATGTATGTAATGTAACTAGCTGAATGCAATGTAGATATATATTATGAAATTGGAGAAGAGAATGGTGTACTTGTTCACATATGTATGTAAACGTGTAATGAGAATCACTTGTAAATGTATGTACTTGACTGTAAATGTACTTGTATCAGTGTAAAGCACCTCCTGATGAAGCTAACTGCATCAAACACATACTGAAAAGCTAATAAACATTCTATTCTATTTCTGCTTATTTTAATTATTCTTTGTACTGTGATAATCATTACATCAGCATCAGGATCCTCAGAGAGGACACATCTATGTGCTACTGTTAGATCCAGTGTATTTCCATCAAGAATTGACTTCCAAACTATCTGCTTTGTAATTTTCAGAGAAGGCATTAAGTAATGTTTCATGAGATGTCTTGCCATACTCACTACTTTACAAAACTGTAACTACACCAATAAAATGATTAAATTTTCCTCCAATGATAACATTATGATGGGAGAACACGTATTCAGTACTAATAAACTGAGGTTTTTTTATAGTTTTCAGTTACATCTGGGGGTGAGTCTAATGCATGATAGAAATATTTGATTAAAAGCTAATGTCCCCCTTAAATACAAAGTCCTGCCTAAGCAGTCTTGCTTTCAGTTTCAGTTTCTCTCTGGATGGATTGGACTTTGTTATCTGCTGTGACAAATACATGCCTGCATTTGATTAGCCTTTCCTTTTGATATATATTTATGTTTTCCCCAAAAGTCTCGCTGCTATCAGTTCTGGATTTTAATCAGCTTTCTGTAGATAGTATTATGTAAGCTCCACTGATTTTTAGAAGTGTTCCAGGTGCTTCAGCAATTAATCACTAGGATTTTAATACTGTCAACTATAGGAGATATTTCTTTGGATTTTATACTGCTATCCTCAGGTCTTCTACAACTGTCATTATCTGGATTGGATGAAAAGCCATCTAACCCCAAAAAATCCTTGTGTGTATGCTGTATACAGCTTCCTGGCTAGCGGTCTTGTTGTGTAGTGCACCTGTATGCTCTGTGACATGGAGTGGACAGCGACCATGTGGTACAGATGTTTAGGACTATGTGTGTGGAAATTTTCTTGTTTTTGAGCTGTCGTGTGAAGCTGACAGCATCTAAGTTGCCAGCTGTCAGAATTATTGTGAGCAGTGTAATATAAATGAAGCTGGAATTGCTGGAAATTGATGCTGTATGATTAAAGGTGTGAATACCTCTTTTGATTGATAGTGAGTTTTATTAGTGTTTCTGTAATGAGAAGCACCTTTATGACAAGGCACACAACTGTCTCTGAACATGGCATTTCTATACTAACAATATGTTGAGCATTGTGGTGACTGTGGGATCAATTTATAACTGCATGTCAAAATATATTGACCTCTGAATCTATTATAAACTGCAACATATAAAAATACATTGAATTCGGAATCTACGATAATTATGGTTGCTCATTTTTGCTGTAGTGTGGTAGATTTGTTAATTATACAAGATACATCCATGGTCATTTGATATGGGTATTTAATATTTGTGTTAACACCACATTCAACCATTGAATTATTCAGCATGTTTCACTGATCTGATCAAAGGTGGCGAATCTTTGTGGCTGTGGAACCTGTCAAGGTGGACATTATCAAAAGATATGGAAACCACAATAACTTAATGTTTTTAGTACCTTAACAATAAGCTACAACTGTCATGCTTAATACTATTTGTGCTTTTGTTCCTTCTTCATCAGTCATATTAAGTAACTTCTGTTTATTTTATTACATGAAAGACTACAGACTTGTACAGGCTGCACTTTACTGGTGGTTATTATTCGCACAACATATATTATTAGTTTTGGAATCACGTTCCATCATCATGTGTGTCCAGGAAACCAATCACATTTATATCAATGCAATGAAATACATCCACACATGGATAGCTGATAACCACAAGTTCCCTGCCATATCACTTTACAATGCCGATGGGATTACATAAGTTACTGTGAAAACTGCTTTTGTTTTACAATACCTATGAAACCAAAACTAGTTTTGAAGTGTACTGGCCAAATCTGAATTGCAATAAAATTATTTTTACCTATGTAGTAAAGTAGTGTGTCAGTAAACTGGTGATTATTGGCTGTCTGCCTGTGCATGGACATAGTTTCTTGAGTGGATGTAAATGTGATTTGTTTCTCAGATTTGTCACATGATGAAGGGCGTACTCCAAAATAAGTTATGTACATTGTATGAATGATCGTCAGTGTGCAATCTGAAGAAGTCTGTAATCTTTCCTGTAATAAAATACATCTGGGCTATATGATACTGAGATGAATCATCAACATTGATGATGAGATTAAGAAAAGCTATTGTTTGCCTTCTGTTCCTGACTTAATATTTACTTCGTTACAGTATTGTTATTAAACAAAAACAGTTACCCATGCATCACTGCTATCGTTGGCACTATTTTGCTTCCATGAATCATGTGTCACCACCACACTTTCCTGGCATTCTTCTGCTGTACAGCTGTGTTGGATGCTGTCTGACCACTGTCCAGGCAGTCGGCATTCAGAGCTCATAGTTTGCAGTTCTCAGAGCTTAACACCAACTGCACAAATTATCTCTTAATTCAACAAGCATGACAGCCACATCCATGGTGCACCATTTGGAGCACATGGCCTCCCGACCACACTGAAACCATCAAGTCATAGGTAGCTGCGTCAGCCATGGATGTTGTCCATGTTCAGATATTTCCCAGCCATGTCAGTGATACACTATTCAGACAGACCAATATGCTTCACTCAGTGACCACACCTAGCATAAACAATATGAAATGGTTTTAGGTTGAATTTGCTGGATGTGTCATGTTAATAAGGTTCAATTGTTCTAAGGCTACCTGGAGCCATCCATTCATTAACATTTACAATATGCAGATAACTCTTCATCAATTTCACAGTGAGCACTCCATACCCTAGAAAAGGAGGAAAAGGCTTCATGAACTCGTATTCGTATTGTACAGATCACAGTTCAGCTCAAACTAAGTTATTATCAGCAACAAAGGCCATTAAGAAGGGAATGTACTGGGTGGGAACTGGAAGAAATGCAAGATCTCTGGAAGATGCGGTTATGTACCATACACAATGTTATTAGCATCCCTTCCTTCTAAAAAAAAAGTACTTTATTTGCTTACAGTGCACTGACCCAGAAGATTATCCCAGAAGAAAATAAAAAGTATACCATATTCAACAAAAATGATGCTGAGAACAAGGTAAGACTTGTAGGGGCCAGTTACAAAGATCATGGTTCATTCACTTAGAATTTTAATTTTAAGAATGAGCAGTTGTTGGAATCCTTGCTGGTGTTGTATTACAAAATCATTAGCCTTATAGGCAAATGAAGTGGTCTTGATGAATGTTAAGTATTGAAGATAGTGATAGGTTAAACATTATTATTAAAATTTGATTTTCTTTGAGAAGAATGACTCTCTTTCTTAGAAATTAATTCACAGAATTCCAGGGAATGGATGTATGATGACAGAGATGTTGAAGATACAATGGTGAGAATACAATTAGTGCCAACAGTTTCAAGTAGTAAACTTGCAATTAATGACTGTTGAAATGTGTATCACACCAATACTTAAATCTTCAGCTCCAAGTTTTTGTGAGCAGCATTTACTGTTGGGCTATATGAACGTGTCTGCACAGTCCCCCATCAGTTCCATTCCTTCAGTAGCTGTATTCCCATATGCACTATGAGAGAACTTCTGATTGCGGTACTTGCAGACTACAAATAGAAGAATTAGTGACTATCAAAGTATGAGTAAGGCCTAGATGTGTGCTAAATGTTAATTGCTGAGTTCACTGTTGTGAAAAATCTGAAATCCATTTTTGAGTCCTTTTCTTGCACAGAATATTCATTGTCACAACATATTCATTACATTGCATTGATATTTCAATAGTTCTGGCATATTATATATTATCTTTGTTTGCAACACATGTTCGGTCACCTGTTAGGTTTGTTTTGATGAGCGTTTACCTTTTCAGACTTGGTGAATGACTGTAGATGTTAACATCTAATGGGAAATTTTATTTCCAGTTTATAGATGTCCCATCCATTCCATGCATGGAAGAATAAGTGACATTGAAACTGTGAATGATGCCTTGAGAAATGCTCAAATAACTGCTATAATTAAGGTGATGGTTGAGTTGTGCGAAGCCTGTATCTATGTTTGAGTCTCTGTATTGCACATGTTATAACTGTAGTAGAAGTAGTAGTAGTAGTAGTAGTATTAGTGGCAGTGGTGATGTTGCCATATATCGCATGGGGTGACTCTCACCTTACAGTACTTGCAGTTATAGGTGGAATAATGTGTGACAATGTATGTGTCACATCTTGAGCTGAGCTCAAACAACCGTAATTACGAAGGTGAAATATGTGAGAAACCAGTGTCTGGGATTGAGTCCTGGTCCTGCACACATACTGTTCACTGTCACACAATTTTTTTAAAGTTCTCTGATATTTCAATGGTTGTGGCAAATTTGACTGTGAGACATATTTGATGTCCTAAGAAATCCACATTTACCAATATTTTTTTATTTTGAGAATATGTATATGAATATTACTGTAATGGTGATATTGCCTTATACACTGTGGGAGACACTCACCTTACACTGCTCCAGTTCTTCTGTGGAGTAATGGGCGACAATATGTGCAGCAGGCCGTGAGCTATCCTCTAACTGTAACAATTAAGGTGACAGATGTAAGAACCCAGTGTCAGGGTTTGAGTACATGTCTTGGACATATTGTCCACTGTCACAACACATTCTTTAAATTTCACAGATATTTTAATGGTTGTGTGAAACTTTTAAATATCTTTGAAAACAGTCAATTATTGCCAAAATTATTTAATTGGATAGATAAAAAAATGTACTCACCAAGCGGTGGCAGAACACACACACAAAAGACGGTTGTAATTGGCAAGCTTTTGGAGCCAGTTACTCCTTCTTCAGGCAGAAGGGTTGAAGAGGAAGGAAGAGGGGTGAAGGAAAAGGACTTACTTTCTCATCCCATATGGTAAGTCTCGCCTCACCTGCAGTTCTGTGTAGCTTTCCCAAAATCTGCTCCTTTTCCTAGACCTCTCCAGTCTTTTTCCTTCACCCTTCTTCCTTCCTCTTCAACCCTTCTGCCTGAACAAGGAGCCACTGGCTCCGAAAGCTTGTAATTACAACCATCTTTTATGTGTGTGTTCTGCCACCGCTTGGTGAGGAGATTTTTTTTCTATCCAATTAAATAATTTTAAATATCTTTGATTTATGAGGCGTGTTCTGCATCCAAAGAGATTCACTTTACCAATATTTTTCCTTTAGAGAATATGGTTGACAGAAGATACCAAGGTCACCTGAAATTTTTATTTATATTTTATAATACAGGGAGCGAAAGGCTATTTACAATTTGTACAGAAACCAGATGGCAGTTATAAGAGCCGAGGGGCATGAAAGGGAGGCAGTGGTTGGGAAGGGAGTGAGACAGGGTTGTAGCCTCTCCCCGATGTTATTCAATCTGTATATTGAGCAAACAGTAAAGGAAACAAAAGAAAAATTTGGAGTAGGTAGTAAAATCCATGGAGAAGAAATAAAAACTTTGAGGTTTGCCGATGACATAGTAATTCTGTCAGAGACAGCAAAGGACTTGTAAGAGCAGTTGAACAGAATAGACAGTGTCTTGAAAGGAGGGTATGAACATAAAAAAAAGCAAAACGAGGATAATGGAATGGGGTCGAATTAAGTCGGGTGATGCTGAGGGAATTAGATTAGGAAATGAGACACTTAAAGTAGTAAAGGAGTTTTGCTATTTGAGGAGCAAAATAACTGATGATGGTCGAAGTAGAGAGGATATAAAATGTAGACTGGCAATGGCAAGGAAAGCGTTGTTAACATCGAGTGTAGATTTAAGTGTCAGGAAGTCGTTTCTGAAAGTATTCGTATGGAGTGTAGCCATGTATGGAAGCGAAACATGGACGATAAATAGTTTGGACAAGAAGAGAATAGAATCTTTCAAAATGTGGTGCTACAGAAGAATGCTGAAGATTAGATGGGTAGATCACATAACTAATGATGAAGTATTGAATAGAATTGGGGAGAAGAGGAGTATGTGGCACAACTTGACTAGAAGAAGGGACCGATTAGTAGGACATGTGTTGAGGCATCATGGGATCACAAATTTAGCATTGGAGGACAGTGTGGAGGGTAAAAATTGTAGAGGGAGACCAAGAGATGAATACACTAAGCAGATTCAGAAGGATGTGGGTTGCAGTAAATACTGGGAGATGAAGAAGCTTGCACAGGATAGGGTAGCATGGAGAGCTGCATCAAACCAAGTCTCAGGACTGAAGACCACAACAACAACAAAGACTCTTTCTGTAAAGCTTCTGTTGCCATATACTCTAAGAGAGACACAAATTAGTGCTGCTATTTATAGGTGAGATAATGGTGACAATGTATGTGTTTGGCTTTGAGTTGTGCTCCAATAATAGTAATAAATAAGATGACAGATCTGAGAAAACAGTGTCCATGTTTGAGTCCCAGTCTTACAGATACTTTCCACTGTGTTTCAGATAAAGCATGGTTTAAACAGAGCTTTAAGACTTTTTGATAGGCAACTCCTTCTACTCCATAGATGAATATCTTAACAGAGACTGTTAGGTCAACTTAAGTAAAAGTATCTGTTAGATTTCAGTTTTGACAGCACTTGGTCACAACAGTCAAGATTAGGTATTTTGCATATGATAAATTTATTAATAGTGCATGACAGTGTTTCATTCTGACAGTGTGTTAATTCTGTAAACATTAGCTGTCCCAATTTACTACATTGTATTAACTTAATTTTGACTATCTCCTGACAAATGAGCAGTAAGTATTATATTCAAATGTTTTATGTTTTTATTTCATACTTTCTGACATATTCCACACCCACAAGAATCATCTAATTTTTTGGGTCTGTGGAACGAAAACTGAATCTAATCTAATCTCTAATCTAAATATTCCTTAAATTTCTCTGATGATCCAGTTCATAAATGTAATTGACTCAGGAGACATATTCTACATCCAAAGAGAACTATGTTCACCAATATTTTTTCTTTGAGAATGTGTGAGTGACAGAACACATTAAGTTGAAATGTAATTTTTATTTATGTAATATAAAACTACTCTTGACATAGTGATATTGGTGTACACCCTGTGGGAGACTCTCAGCCTATGGTGCTTGCAGATCATAGGTGGAATAATGAGTGGCAATGAATGTCATAAACACAGCTACTGCTGACCACTGTGGGCTGTTAATAGAGGTATCAGACAAGAAAACAATGTCAGAAAACATTTTTAAAGAGTGGTAATGAACAAAGCAAACAAACCTATGGAGGCAACAAAAATTAATGCATTATAAAGACTGGAGCAACATATACCAAATGGAAAGCATAAATAAGGGACCAGAATCATTCTGCACAACATTATCCCTTCACATAGATCCTGCATGTCCATTGGTCAAAGGAATACAAATGTTAAGTGCAGTAAAAATTGGATCACAGCAGATGTAAAATAGAAGAGAGAAGAGCTAGAAACTGTGTATGAACAATCTCAGATAAACCCAAACAAAAGGTAATGCCTACAGAAGCAGAGGCAAGAAGAGATCATATAAAAAAATTGACAAAAGAAACCAAATTCAGTTATTACATAAACACAACTACAGCTTCTAATATTATCATAAAGACCATGCAGTCACCCAAATGAAACATTTAACAGTATTTGTAGGTAAAGATACATTGAATCTGAGTGTTTATGGTGCAGTTCTTTCATTTAATGATGGCAATGTGTGGAGAGTTAATCTACTTCAGAAGTTAGGCATACAACCTGGGGAAAATATGGTGATGGCATGTTCCAAATTGGATGCTGTCCATGTGAAGAAAGCAGATTATGAAGTAACTATTATAGCTACGAAGGCAAGAAAGCACTCAAGGAATGCTAAGAGAGCCAGGGAGGATGAAAATAAATGCAGATGACCCAGGATATGGTGCAGGGATGTTCTAAGGTCAGTAACAAACTATGTTCATCTTTAAACCGGATTCCTGAGATTTCATTTTTTTGGGAACTTACCATTGTAGAACAGAGAAACATATAGAACTTACAGAAACTGAGCTGAACATCAATGATGCATTTTTAAAAGAAGTTCAGTTTAACATTGTAGAAATAATGAATTGATAAAACTTAAATATGTGAAAAAAAGTTTCACAACTTGCAAAAAATTCTCTAAAAAATAAATTATGCAAGTAACTTATGTACAAAAATAGATCAATGAAGAGAGACTTCCTTCACTAACCATTACAATTCTGTAACATTATCATGAACTGTTCACGAGATAAATGTACCTTCAATTAACAAATTTAACATTGTAAATACATAATGTACAATCTCCACTTAATATGTTTCCCTTTGTAACTGTGCACATAACATAAAAAACTTTTGGAAAGCATAAATTGATTTTAACATTTAGTAATTATATATTTGTATCAGTCCACTGCTCATGGTCTTATGGTTGCGTTCTCGCATCCTGAGCTTGGGGGCCTGGATCAGGGTTTTTACCTGTCCCGAGATGACTGGGTGTTGTGTCATCTTCATCATCATCATTCATCCCCATTACAGTCGGAGGAAGGCAATAGCAAACCATCTCCATTATGACCTTGCCTAGTATGGCAGTGCGAGTTCCTGCATTGTTTCCCTACACTCTGTCAATAAGCATGGGGCTTCAATTCCATATGTATATCAATGTTTTTTAGATGCTTGTAATTTAGAGGCTATTTTTGAAGAAATCAGCCATTTTATTCATGTATGCATGCAGTTATGTATTTTAGAATTTTTTTCAAACTTCGTATAAACTTCTCCAACATTGTTGTACAGGAAGTCCATGGAAATAGATGAATAAATGTGTCAAGCCTTGAATTGTGCATGAATAACTGTACTATTTAAGGGTACAGATACAAGAAAACAGTGTCCAGGTTTGAGTCTCGGTCTTGTACAAATTGTCCCCTGTCACAACAAATTTTTTAAATTTCACTGATATTTCAATGGTTTTGTGAACTTTATGCATATCTTTTATTTATGAGACATATTCGATATCCAAAGTGATTCACTTCAACATAATTTTTGTTTTGAGAGTGTATGAGTGATAGAAGACATTAAGTTGAATTGAAACTTTTTTTAGGGTGTATAAGATTGGACCTCTAGAAGTGATACTGCCATACAACCCATGGGAGAGACCACTTTATCAAGTGGCAGTTCACAGATGGAGTGATAGGTGACAATGTATGTGTCAGGACTTGAGTTGTGCTCAAATAACTATAATAATTAAGGCAACATATTGAAACAACCAGTCTCCTGATATGAGTCCCAGTCTTGCATATATTACCCACTGTCACAATATGTTCTTTAAATTTCTCTGATACTTTTATGGCTGTGGAAAATTTATAAATATTTGTGATTGGTGACACATAATTCATTTCCCAAGATATTCACTTTCACCACTTATTTTACCTTGAGAATTGTGTGAGTAGCAGAAGACATTTAGTGAAATTGAAATTTATATTTAAGGTTAATAAGACTGTGTGTCTATTGGTTATACTTTATAATATCCTAAGAGAGACATTTAGCTTGCAGCTTCGTAGATGAAATAATGGTGATAATTTATGTGTCAGGCCTAGAAAGTTTGCTCCAATGATTGTGCTAAATAAGGGTGCACTTGGAAGAAAGCAGTGCTCCAGTTTGAGTCCCAGACTTGCACATATTAGCTACTATCACAACATAATATTTAAATTTCTGATGTTTCAGTTATTATGGCAAATTTGGAATAACTTTTGAGATGTGAGATCTATTCACTTTCCTCATAAATACACATTTGACAGTTCTTTTATGTTGAGAGTATGTGTTTGACAGAAGACTTTAGATCAATTGAAATTCTTATTTAAGTTCTGTAAGAATGCTGATGCAATGGTGATATTCCATATATGAGGTGGGAGCAATTAATAGGTGAACAGTAGGCGACAACATATTGCAAGGACTCGAGATGTGCTCAAATAACTATAATAATTAAGGTAATAGATGTGAGAAACCAATGTTGGGGTTTGAGTCCGTCTTGCACATATTGTACACTGTGACAATGTGATCATTAAATTTCACTGATCTTTTTGAATAGTTTTGCGAAATTTATAACTATCTTTGATGTATGTGACATATTCTGTTTCCAATTTTTTATCTTGGGAGTGTGTGGTTGACAGAAAACATTTACTTGAATTGCAATTTTTATTTAAGATTTATTGCATAACACTCTATAGTAGTCACTCACCTTACAGTGTTGCAACTCATAGGTGGAATAATGGTGACAGGGTATGTGTCAGGCCTTGAGTTGTCCTCAAAATATTTGTAATAAACAGGAAACAGATGCAAGAAAACAGTGTCAGATTTGAGTTCCACTCTTACAGATAATGACCACTGTGACAACATGCAAGGTCTGTTCAAAAAATTCCAGAACATTCGCCCAAATGGTGTGTTGCAGCCAAATGCAGTTGGCATGCCTGCACATGACTATGTTTAATGTGTAACTGTTGGAAATTTCATTGCTGTATGTCTATTAGTTATTGTTCAGTGCTGTATTGAGTAGAATGTTGTGTCACACAATTTGTAAATTTCGAAATGGTAGTGTTGAGGAGCAACACATCTGTATTAAACATTGGGTGAAACTCCAGAAAACTCATACAGAGACACACTAAATGATACAGGAAGCCTACGGTGATGGGTATTTAAGCCATACTCGGTGTTATGAATGGTTCACATGGTTTAAAAATGGCTGGACAGAAGTTAAAGATGACCTTTGTTCAAGACACCCTACGATGTCTACTGACGATGTTCATGCCAGGAACATCCATGAAAATGTGCATTCCAGTGAAAGACTGACTGCCCAAGAGATTGCAGAAGATTGTAACATTTCAACTGGATCATGTCATGAAATCCTGAAACAGCATCTTGAAATATATCATGTTGCCGCCAAGTTTGTCCCATGGTTCATGAATGAAGACCAGAAAGACCTTCACCTCAAAATCTGTGAAGAGTTTTTTGGATCACAAAATGAGAGTGAGATGTTCCGTAAGAGAATCATAGCTGGTGATGAGAGGAGGTCTGTGGTTATGATGTTGAGACCAATGTTCAATCTTCACAATGGGTTAGGAAAGATTCTCCAAAACAAAAAAAAAGCTCCTCAGGTCAGGTCAATTGCCAAAGGCATGCTGATAGTTTTCTTTGCCTTTGAAGGATTAGTTCATCATGAAGTCATGCCATGGGGAGAAACTGTTAATCGATGGTACTATTGGGACGTGTTGCAACACCTGTGAGAAAATGTGAGACAATTCATGGCTCTTGCATAATGATAAAGCACCTGCACATTCTACTCTCTTGGTGTGAAATCACTGTGCTGCTTCAGCTCTCCAGACCTTGCCTCTGTAGACATTTTTTTTTCATTTCCAAGGAAAACTACACTCCTGGAAATTGAAATAAGAACACCGTGAATTCATTGTCCCAGGAAGGGGAAACTTTATTGACACATTCCTGGGGTCAGATACATCACATGGTCACACTGACAGAACTACAGGCACATAGATACAGGCAACAGAGCATGCACAATGTCAGCACTAGTACAGTGTATATCCACCTTTCGCAGCAATGCAGGCTGCTATTCTCCCATGGAGATGATCGTAGAGATGCTGGATGTAGTCCTATGGAACGGCTTGCCATGCCATTTCCACCTGGCGCCTTAGTTGGTCCAGCGTTCGTGCTGGACGTGCAGACCGCGTGAGACGACGCTTCATCCAGTCCCAAACATGCTCAATGGGGGACAGATCCGGAGATCTTGCTGGCCAGGGTAGTTGACTTACACTTTCTAGAGCACGTTGGGTGGCACAGGATACATGCGGACGTGCATTGTCCTGTTGGAACAGCAAGTTCCCTTGCCGGTCTAGGAATGGTAGAACGATGGGTTCGATGACGGTTTGGATGTACCGTGCACTATTCAGTGTCCCCTCGACGATCACCAGAGGTGTACGGCCAGTGTAGGAGATCGCTCCCCACACCATGATGCCGGGTGTTGGCCCTGTGTGCCTCGGTCATATGCAGTCCTGATTGTGGTGCTCACCTGCATGGCGCCAAACACGCATACGGCCATCATTGGCACCAAGGCAGAAGCGACTCTCATCGCTGAAGACGACACGTCTCCATTCATCCCTCCATTCACGCCTGTCGCGACACCACTGCAGGCGGGCTGCATGATGTTGGGGCGTGAGCGGAAGACGGCCTAACGGTGTGCGGGACCGTAGCCCAGCTTCATGGAGACGGTTGCGAATGGTCCTCGCCGATACCCCAGGGGCAACAGTGTCCCTAATTTGTTGGGAAGTGGCGGTGCGGTCCCCTACGGCACTGTGTAGGATCCTACGGTCTTGGCGTGCATCCGTGTGTCGCTGCGGTCCGGTTCCAGGTCGACGGGCACGTGCACCTTCCGCCGACCACTGGCGACAACATCGATGTACTGTGGAGACCTCACGCCCCACGTGTTGAGCAATTCGGTGGTACGTCCACACGGCCTCCCGCATGCCCACTATACGCCCTCGCTCAAAGTCCGTCAACTGCACATACGGTTCACGTCCACGCTGTCGCGGCATGCTACCAGTGTTAAAGACTGCGATGGAGCTCCGTATGCCACGGCAAACTGGCTGACACTGACGGCGGCGGTGCACAAATGCTGCGCAGCTAGCGCCATTTGACGGCCAACACCGCGGTTCCTGGTGTGTCCGCTGTGCCGTGCGTGTGATCGTTGCTTGTACAGCCCTCTCGCAGTGTCCGGAGCAAGTATGGTGGGTCTGACACACCGGTGTCAATGTGTTCTTTTTTCCATTTCCAGGAGTGTATTTACAATAATTGAAATTTTTATGTAAGGTTTATAACACTGCACCTCATACAGTGGTGTTGCATAACACCACATGGGAGAGGCCCACCTTATAGTGCTGTGATTGATAAGTGGAATAATGGTGATAAAACATATGTCAAACCTTGAGCCATGCTCAAATAACTGTAGTAATTAAGGTGACAAAGGTGATAAACCAGTGTCAGGGTTTGACTTCTTGTCTTGCACATATTGTCCACTGTCACATTCTGTGCTTTAAATATCAGTGGTATTTCAGTAGTTGTGGGAAATTCATTGAATATGTGTCAGGCTTTGAATTGCACTCAAATAACTGTAGTAGTTAAGATGAGAGATGCGAAAAAACAGTGTCCGGGGTTGAGTCCCAGTCTTGCAGGTATTGTGCAGCGCAGAACTCATTACTTAAATGTACTTAATATTTCAATTGTTGTGGGATATTTATAAATATCTTTGATATATGTGATGCAATTGGATACATAGATCTACTCACTGAGGGGCAGCAGGAAAACACACATATAGAAGGTATTACATATGCATACTCTGACCTGCCACCATATAATTACTGATACAAATTAATTATTTAAATTCAGTCTCTCCTGATTTACAGGGCATACATATACTTCGTCCTGCTTAACAGCACACAGAACAAAGAGGGTGTAAAGTTCAGAAATGTTGATTGATCAAAATAATTGGCACTTAGCTGATTCTTCTTTGTTGTTTCTTATGGTTCACATTCAGTGGACTTTCTTTTAGGATATTGACAAAATATTTGGATTTGCAGGAGTTCGCAGGTTTAATCAATTCAAATCAAAACAATGAACATGTTTCGGTTTTCACTTTGTTGATATATACTTGAAATCATTTCACAAATGTAAAATAACAGTTTATCTGTGTGGTTAAGAATTATAAAAAAAAAATACATTTGGGCATTGTTATTTAGACATAATGGGCAACACTCATCCATCTTCGATCACATGTGGCCATACATAACTTCTCTCCACAAACTACTCCATAGCAACTAACTTACTTTACGTATGGATAGTCCATAGATTGTTAAATACAAAGATAACAACATATTGGTCAAGATTATTAAATTTCGCCATACTCACATACTTCTCTTATGTTTACATTCATCAAAATAATCAAGACAACTTTTTTAAAGAAATATTTACAAAATGTTTGACAATTAAAAAACAGGGATCGCAATATGCATAATGAATCAACTTGTACCATAAATTACACTTGGTACATAGAACATGATGCAGTCAGACTGGTTTCATCATGCAAAGCCACCAGTCAGAATGTGAGCATTAGAATGACAACAGGCTGATGAAAACAAAGGGAACTGGTCTGCCTACAGTTTTACACTTTATACAGTAGAGAACAGCATTTTTTATTTTTCTTCATGAACGGCTCATTTTTTTGATCTCTTGCCCATGACAATGCAAGTTTCTCTTGCTGCAGTTCTTTAACATGATTGGTAATAAAGGCACATCCCCATACTGCTTCACCATCATTGCCTGTTTCTGGAGATAGCTACAACAGATATAACACTTTGTCACTAAATAGCAAGATAACAAGCCACAAACACAGAAGGGTTTCAGGATGGGATGTCAAAATGAGACACAGTGGATTGTAAATGAAGGAAGTTGTTACAGAATGAGAGATAATACAGTAATGACAATAGCATAAAAGCACACAACATAAAACACATAATAAAACAATACAACACAACTTAGTACTAAGAAAAATGAGAAACTTTATGATGCTGTGCTTGTGGTTTCATAAACTGCTTGGTTAAATTTTTAGTGTAAGTATAGACATATTGCTTTGTACATTTTAGTTCATTAATCAGGAATATTAGTTTCTGTCTACCTTTTAAATTCAGCCAGCATGTGGGCTAATTGTGACTATTCATCTGGAGTCTGTTATTCTGTATTTCAACTCTTCATTTTTTAAAACTGTGTTGACACTTGCATTTTTAAGTCTATCCTCCTCTACTTTGCTATAACTATGTTGTAATACCAGAATGCAGAAAAGATTCTTCATAATTTATTTAAGCTTCATTTTCTTCACCCTATTCATAAAAAATTATCTCATCTCACAAACATGCGTGCAACCAGCACCAAAACATCATCAACCTACTAAATACCTCAATACAATATTTTTTCACCGTGACAACCCAATACATCCTCTCTATCTCAAATTCAGCTCAATATCACATTTATTACTTTTTTTTGCATATAGTAAACAACAAGTTATTTGTCTCCCCAGTGGTTTTAATCTTCGGTATACACAGCTTTGAAAAATATTACTTCCTTTTTCTTTCCATTCTCACTGCTTCTCTATGCAGAGGTATATTTAGTTACAAGATTATTGCCGAGCAGAATGACCTCTCTGCTGCCTGACAAAAGCACTAGTTTTACAACAAACAGCGGTTCCTTATATTTATTCCTGACAACAATATGATTTTCACTGTGGTTTTCCAGGGTAGTAAACATCTTACTGAGTACATCAAATGAATATGTGTCATTTGCAACAGTATTAAAGTGAAAGCATATTATCTTGGATATGAAGAGAAAAATAATGTGGTTTTCATTACTTATGAATAAAAGCAAATGTGTTTTATTGGTATATGTTTTACCCTAATTAATTGTTCATTAGTTAAATAAGAGACAACATTGCAAACAGAATATTAAAACACTATAGAAACATAAATTTAAAGAAATGGCTTTTCATTAATAGCCCACAAAAATGTACTAGTGAAAAGCTTAATAACTAGTTACATGGCTCTGAGAATTTATTAGATATTCAAAATGTTCATTCATCATTATTTACCAATAAACATGAGAAAATATATACACTACTGGCCATTAAAATTGCTACACCATGAAGATGACATGCTACAGATGCAAAATTTAACTGACACAGATGCTGTGATATGTAAATGATTAGCTTTTCAGAGCAATCACACAAGGTTGGCACCGGTGGCGACACCTACTACGTGCTGACATGAGGAAAGTACCCAACCGATTTCTCATACACAAACAGCAGCTGACCAGCGTTGCCTGGTGAAACCTTCTTTTGATGGAGGAGAAAAGCATAACATCGTGTTTCCGACTTTGATAAAGGTCAGATTGTAGCCTATCGCGATTGCAGTTTATCATACTACAACATTGCTGCTCGTGTTGGTCAAGATCCAATGACTGTTAGCAGAATATTTAATTGGTGGGTTCAGGAGGATAATACGGAATGCCGTGCTGGATCCCAATGGCCTCGTATCACTGGCAGTCGAGATGACAGGCATCTTATCTGCATGGCTGTAATGAATAGTGCAGCCATGTCTCGATCCCTGAGTCAACAGATGGGGACGTTTGCAAGACAACAGCCATCTGCATGAACAGTTCAACAATGTTTGCAGCAGCTTGGACTATCAGCTCAGAGACTATGGCTGTGGTTACCCTTGTCACTGCATCACAGACAGGAGCACCTGCGATGGTGTACTCAACTATGAACCTGGGTGCACAAACGGCAAAACTTCATTTTTTTGGATGAATCCAGGTACTGTTTACAGCATCATGATGGTCACATCTGTGTTTGGAGACATCGCAGTGAATGCACATTGGAAGCGTGTATTCGTCATTGCCATACTGGCGTATCACCCGGTGTGATTGTATGGGGTGCCATTGGTTACATGTCTCGATCACCTCTTGTTCACATTGATGGCACTTTGAACAGTGGACGTTACATTTCAGATGTGTTACGATCTGTGGCTCTACCCTTCATTCGATCCCTGCAAAACCCTACATTTCAGCAGCATATTGCACGACCGCAAGTTGCAGGTCCTGTACGGGCCTTTCTGGATACAGGAAATGTTCCACTGCTGCCCTGGCCAGCACATTCTCGAGATCTCTCACCAACTGAAAACGTCTGCTCAATGGTGGCAGAGCAACTGGCTCATCACAATATGCCAGTCACTACTCTTGAGGAAACTGTGGTATCGTGTTGGAGCTGCATGGGCAGCTGTACCTGTACAAGCCATCCAAGCTCTGTTTGACTCAATGTCCAGGCATATCAGGGCCATTATTGTGGCCAGAGGTGGTTGTTCTGGGTACTGATTTCTCAGGATCTATGCACCCAAATTGCGTGAAAATGTAATCACATGTCAGTTCTAGTATAATATATTTGTCCAATGAATGCCCGTTTATCATCTGCATTTCTTCTTGGTGTAGCACTTTTAATGGTCAGTAACGTATATATAGCTAAAGATAAATGTTTTCAAAAATGAGATAGAAATTGTTATATTAAATAGTGAAAATCCCTTGAAATAGGTAAATGTATATACAAGTACACAGTTTATGATGTATAGTGTCCAGTGACCTGTTTTGAGATCAGATGCATAAGTGATAGACTTACCAGAGCTCAGCCCTGAGACATCTTAAGATGTCCAGGTAAATATGTAAGTGTTACTTCATGGTTGGTGTTTTCATAGTATTGACAATAGAAGAATACATTGATAGGTTCAAAGATAGCAGAAGAAGCTGTAATGCAACTGCTAAGGCCTTTGTGCTCACTGAGCATGTAATGTACAATGTGTGCAATGTGTACTCTTAGGGTTACAATCATGATATCAAGACAACATATTTGCAGAGACTTTAGCAAAAATAGAGTTAAAAATAAGTGATTGAATCATACTTCATTTAAATTCATACTAAGTTACTTGTTTAGCATTTAATTTTCTATTTAGCAGTGAAAAAGTTAGTTTTTAATCAGTGATGTCATTATGAAGCACAAGACTTCAAATAATCTACTTCTTTCTTTCTTCAGTTTTAATGAGGTGATATTTCTCAACCAAAAAAGTTTTCTAGATTTCAGGTAAATCAGACGGTATGCATTAGGATGATGATTTTCAATGATTTTGAATGGACCAATGTATATGCCAAAGAATTTCTTTAGTTCTTCTTTTAACATTTTAGATCTTACTTGTGATTTCACAAATACATAATCTCCAGCCTTAAACTGTGGTACTTTTACTTTCTGTCATGTCTCCTTTTTGTGCCCTTTCCTGTTTCTTCATAGGTTCTCTGACAATCTCCTCTCTTTCCTGTGTAGACAAAATTGTACATCGTGGGTATTCAGTCAAAACTCATAGAATATTTGCAGGTTCCTTATGAAATATAATCTCAAAAGGTGTAACTCTAACAGAACTGTAATTTTTGAGAACATTTCTCTTGGAGAACAGCAGTTTATTTTACTTAAAAATGAACATGAACAGTCACAACTGCAAGAAACTTCTTTTATTATGAGATTACAGATTTCGGTCTGTTTTAGACCATCTTCAGACCTACCACCATAATGGTGGTGGTGAATGGAGCAGGCACTATGACTCCAGTTAGCATTTGTGAAGCTGTAGCATGTGCTCCGTTCACCACCACCATCTACCATCATGGTGGTAGGTCTGAAGATGGTTTAAACCGGACCAAACTGGCAACGTCATAAAAAAGAAGTTTCTTCCAGTTGTGACTGTTCATGTATGTAGACTGAAGCAGGCTGCTTCAGTCTGTACACATAAAATTATATGTGTGTGAGACCAGTAAAGTCTCTGAAATTGTGTCATTTCTTTGTATCAGCAGAACTGTATTGTAACCTATTCATGATGTGTTCAAACCAAGTAGGATCCTTATGACTACAATATGTATGACATAGGTGACCAATCTCTCTCATGTACCTCGCTGCAGGGTTTGACGATGGGTTATACACTGAAATCAAAATTTGTTTAAGTACTGATCTTTCAACAAATGTTTTCTAGTTGTTAGATATGAACTGTGGTTCATTATCTGCCAGAATGACTTTTGGTTTTTCTACATTTTTAAGTAAATGTTCTCAATCTTAGAAATAATCTCTTCACTTGGCAGTTCTTTGAATTTGGAAAAAAATCTCAACCATAGTAAAAATGTAACTGTGGCCATCTCTACTCTTTGATAAAGATCCATGGAAGTCGATGTTTTCTTAGGAATGATGTTCAGCATTTCATCCTGACATCCCTACTACTTATCTTTACTATATGAGATCTATCACAGGATCACAATTCTTTACTTGGTTTCTCCTGATTCTGTTACACACGACTGTAATGCCTTTCTCATCGTGAACACCCTTCATATATCTCATCTTAAACTCCTTTTCCTACTTCCGATGATGTAATTCAGTCTAAGGGTAAGCTAGATAAAGCATGTGCAACAACATTGTCAGTACCTTTGATGTAGACTACTTCATAGTCAAAATCCTTGAAAACATACCCCATCTTGTGGGTCTTTCATTGTGTAATCTGCACTCTTGAAGGTAACTTAATGCTTTATGATCTGAGTTATTTTTTGATTTTATGATCTGACAGATAATTTTGAAACTTGTCAAATGCCCAGTGAATAGCCAATAACTCTTTTTAAGTAATAATGTAAGAATTTTCTTGTTTTATAACACTCTACTTCCAAAAGCAATTGGACAATGGCTCTGGCTACATAGCCAGACTGGGTCTGACCAGAAACTGTGGTCATGTGTGTGTGGGTTGCATTTGCATGTGTGTATGTTTATGTTGTCTTGTTGGCCAAAAGCTTACTTCCTGACAGTCTTTTTGTTGTGCCTAATTGCGACACAGCACCACCACTATGTGCTGAGTAGCAACTATTCTTTTCATAATATTGTTGTATTCCATCCTGGATTTTCCACTGTTTTATCTTGTGAATGTATGTTTGACAGAAGACATTAAGTGAAACTGAAATTTTTATTTGTGTTTAATATATGTGCTAATTGATACTGATATGTTATTGTCATATACCCTATGCGAGACTGTAACTTAACAGTGCTTGACTTCATAGGTGGATGAATGAGTGACAATGTACTTGTCAAGCCTTGAGTTGCACTGAAATAAGTAAGGGTGCAGTTGGAAGAATGCAGTATCCGGGTTTGACTCATGGTCTTGCACATATTGTTGCAACACATTCTTTTTGTGTATCTCTGATTTTCTCAATTGCTGTGGGATGTTTACAAAAATCTGTAACTGATGAGTCATAAGCCATTTCATAAGAGATTCGTATCCACTAATTGTTTAATCTCGGGAGTCTACCATTGGCAGGAGGCATGAAGTTAAATTGATATTTTCATTTAATATTTATATGAATGCTCCTTAAAGGAGATATTTCCAAATAGACTGTGGGAGACTCTCACCTTACAGTGCTGTTATTCATAGGTGGAAAAATGGTTGATAATGGATGTGTGCTCAGGTAACTGTAATAGTACACTCCTGGTAATTGAAATAAGAACACCGTGAATTCATTGTCCCAGGAAGGGGAAACTTTATTGACACATTCCTGGGGTCAGATACATCACATGATCACACTGACAGAACCACAGGCACATAGACACAGGCGACAGAGCATGCGCAATGTCGGCACTAGTACAGTGTATATCCACCTTTCGCAGCAATGCAGGCTGCTATTCTCCCATGGAGACGATCGTAGAGATGCTGGATGTAGTCCTGTGGAACGGCTTGCCATGCCATTTCCACCTGGTGCCTCAGTTGGACCAGCGTTCGTGCTGGGCGTGCAGTCTGCGTGAGACGACGCTTCATCCAGTCCCAAACATGCTCAATGGGGGACAGATCCGGAGATCTTGCTGGCCAGGGTAGTTGACTTACACCTTATAGAGCACATTGGGTGGCACAGGATACATGCGGACGTGCATTGTCCTGTTGGAACAGCAAGTTCCCTTGCCGGTCTAGGAATGGTAGAATGATGGGTTCGATGACGGTTTGGATGTACCATGCACTATTCAGTGTCCCCTCGGTGATCACCAGAGGTGTACGGCCAGTGTAGGAGATCGCTCCCCACACCATGATGCCGGGTGTTGGCCCTGTGTGCCTCGGTCATATGCAGTCCTGATTGTGGCGCTCACCTGCATGGCGCCAAACACGTATACGACCATCATTGGCACCAAGGCAGAAGCGACTCTCATCGCTGAAGACGACACGTCTCCATTCGTCCCTCCATTCACGCCTGTCGCGACACCACTGGAGGCGGGCTGCATGTTGGGGCGTGAGCAGAAGATGGCCTAACGGTGTGCGGGACCGTAGCCCAGCTTCATGGAGACGGTTGCGAATGGTAATCGCCGATACCCCAGGAGCAACAGTGTCCCTAATTTGCTGGGAAGTGGTGGTGCGGTCCCCTACGGCACTGCGTAGGATCCTATGGTCTTGGCGTGCATCCGTGCGTCGCTGCGGTCCGGTCCCAGGTCGACGGGCACGTGCACTTTCCGCCGACCACTGGCGACAACATCTATGTACTGTGGAGACCTCACTCCCCATTTGTTGAGCAATTCGGCGGTACGTCCACCCGGCCTCCCGCATGCCCACTATACGCCCTCGCTCAAAGTCCATCAACTGCACATACGGTTCACGTCCACGCTGTCGCGGCATGCTACCAGTGTTAAAGACTGCGATGGAGCTCCGTATGCCATGGCAAACTGGCTGACACTGACGGCGGCGGTGCACAAATGCTGCGCAGCTAGCGCCATTCGACGGCCAACACCGCGGTTCCTGGTGTGTCCACTGTGCCGAGCGTGTGATCATTGCTTGTACAGCCTTCTCACAGTGTCTGGAGCAAGTATGGTGGGTCTGACACACCGGTGTCAATGTGTTCTTTTTTCCATTTCCAGGAGTGTATGTCTTATGCTATATACAAGATGATTATCCAGTCAACTACTATAGTGCCACCTGGCAGACATACATGTTGGTCATTGTGTTTACACCATTTCTCTCTCAGTTGCCAACTGGTGGTGAACAGAAATAGCTACTTGTAATCACTTGAATATTGTTATTTTTTTGTTTCTGTTTCTTCATAATATTTTTATATTTAACATGCCGATGTGTAGTGACCTTCATGATAGTGGGAAGTGCACATACAACATGAAGTAACTTGCATCATTAGTGGACAATGTGTTGTAAAATGTTTTAAAGAGTAAGTACCGTCAAACGGGGTGATTTTGGACACCGGGGCGAATTAGGACAGTGTGGCTTATTTTCTCTTTGCTACTGCATAGAAAATTACTGGACTATCAGTTTAATAAGTCACAGCTGCAAAATACTAACGTGAATTCTTTACAGATGAATGGAAAAACTTGTAGAAGCCGACCTTGGGGAAGATCAGTTTGGATTCCGTAGAAATGTTGGAACATGAGAGACTATACTGACCCTACGTCTTCTTAGAAGAAAGATTAAGGAAAGGCAAACCTACATTTATAGCATTTGTAGACTTAGAGAAAGCTTTTGACAATGTTGACTGGAATACTCTCTTTAAAATTTTTAAGGTGGCAGGGCTAAAATACAGGGAGCGAAAGGCTATTTACAATTTGTACAGAAACCAGATGGCAGTTAGAAGAGTCGAGGGGCATGAAAGGGAAGCAAGCAGTGGTTCGGAAGGGAGTGAGACAGGATTATAGCTTATCCCTGATGTTATTCAATTTGTATATTGAGCAAACAGTAAAGGAAACAAAAGAAAAATTTGGAGTAGGTATTAAGATCCAGGGAGAAGAAATAAAAACTTTGAGGTTCACCGATGACATAGTAATTCTATCAGAGACAGCAAAGGACTTGAAAGAGCAGTTCAACAGAATGGACAGTGTCTTTAAAGGAGGTTATAAGATGAACATAAACAAAAGCAAAATGACGATAATGGAATGTAGTCGAATTAAGTCAGGTGATGCTGAGAGAATTAGATTAGGAAATGAGATACTTAAATTAGTAAAGGAGTTTTGCTATTTGGGGAGAAAAATAACTGAGGATGGTCAAAGTAGAGAGGATATAAAATGTAGACTGGCAATGGCAAGGAAAGAGTTGTTAACATCAAGTATAGATTTAAGTGTCAGAAAGTCGTTTCTGAAAGTATTCGTATGGAGTGTAGCCATGTATGGAAGTGAAACATAGATGATAAATAGTTTGGCAAGAAGAGAATAGAAGCTTTCAAAATGTGGTGCTACAGAAGACTGCTGAAGATTAGATGGGTAGATCACATAACTAATGAGGAGGTATTGAATAGGATTGGGGAGAAGAGAAGTTTGTGGCATAACTTGACTAGAAGAAGGGATCGGTTGGTAGCACGTGTTCTGAGGCATCAAGGGATCACAAATTTATCTTTGGAGTGCAGCATGGACGGTAAAAATCGTAGAGGGACACCAAGAGATGAATACACTAAGCAGATTCAGAAGGATGTAGGCTGCAGTAGGTACTGGGAGATGAAGGAGCTTGCACAGGATAGAGTGGAATGGAGAGCTGCATCAAACCAGTCTCAGGACTGTAGACAACAACAACAACAACAACAACAACAACAACAACAACAGCTGCATAGAGACAAAGAGTTACTTATTTTAACTTCTGTGCACCAGTTATTTTAAGTGCAAGATTGCATTTATCACTTTCCACAACTTTTATTTTGCATCAATTGTTTCCCTAGGTGAATAATTGACCAACAGTTTCAGTGTTAAAAATTCATGCATTATCGTAAAGTGGAAACTTTCTATTGTTGTGCCGAGTGGGAAGTTATTGTAACTGTAATTGTCGATGCGCTCAGCAGATAACAGCATTTAGACAATTTCTGTACAAGTTTGCAGAGTTTCTCATGAAGGTTATAAAATAACGATGGTTTTTGTAAAACTGTGTACTGTGTGGGGTGATTTCGGACAATGCCAAGAACGTTTAAGAGCAGGAGAGGTGCTACAGTACGGTATTATTATGACCCAGAACTTTTAGATAAAGCTGTTCGTGATATTCAGAGTGGTAAATTATCGTACAGAAAAGCATGTGATTTGTATGGTATACCTAAATGAACCCTACAAAATAAAGTGCAGAAAGCACATAAAAAATGGGACAACCAGTGATAAATAAAGAAGAAGAAGAAGAAGAAGAAGAAGAAGAAGAAGAAGAAATGTTGAAGCAAGGTATCTTGAGGGCTGCACATTGGGGATTTCCCTTCACTAAATTGGATACGAGATATTTAGTTAAAGGCTTCCTTGATAAATCTAGCTGAAAAGAGAAGAAATTTTGTAATACCTTGCCAGGAGAAGAATGGGTGTATTTATTCCTCAAACGACAGTCAGAAGATCTTTCCATTTGCTTAAGCGAAAATATTAAATGAGCTCATACACAAGTGAACAATGTGACTGTTTATTTAAATTCTTGCAAAATAAAAACGTATCTGTAATACATAAAATTCATTATATCATTCCATATTACTTATTTGTAGGAAAGGGCTTCTTTAAAATGTGTAAAGTGTCACCAAAATCAAATAAAAAGCATGGAGAATTTAAAAAAAGGCAGTAATTGTCTGAATTCACCCTCTATATACTGTAACTTCGGACAGAGATTAAAAAAAAAAACACGTGTTCGAAATCACCCAAATCCATGGGGTGATTTGGGACACTTAATTTAACTACCTCAGATAAATATATCTACACATACACTTTCTGGTTCTGGGATATTTTATTCATTACACATATGGCCTACCACTTCCATAACAATCAATTTAATCTAACAATATATACGAAAGTTACAATCAAAATAACAACAAAATCGTCCAAATCACCCTGTTTGATGGTATGTTGTAATGCCATAGGTTATGTAACAAGACAGTTTTTCAACTTATAACATCATGATTTGCAAAAAACCTTCCTATCAACTTCTGTTTATCCTTTTGCAGATCTGCATAACAGATCTGGTCATCCAATAAAATGCTTTATTAGTGACCTTGTCTGGTGAAATTTTCTTCAGTAATCATAATATTACTAAGGCAAACTCTATATATCAAGGCTTTTTAAAGTGCTATGTGAGGAAACTGGTGGTGAACACAGTCAAATGCTCTTTTTTAGTTATTTTCGATGACTTTCAGTGGGTAAAGTACAAAAAATACTGTATGAACTGAGGAATGAGGTATCCTGTTTCTTAAAGGTGGAAAGTCACTCTCTAGCAGACTGTTTCTGCAACAGAGCTTTTCTACTGGAAATAGCTTATGAGAAACTCAGTATTCTTAACTCTTCACTTCGAGGTAATCATGGAACTTTACTATTTGGAATGAAAAAGTGAAGATGTTCATAAAGAAGTTAGAACTGTGGCAATACCAAATGGAAAGTGGCATGCTAGATATATTCACTACTATAGTATCATTGATAGAGGACACAGATAATCTGTTGATATTCTGTTACTTCCAATGGAGATAAAATCCTGTCTTCTGAATCATCTTGCAACACTGAAAGTTCACTTCAAAAGGTATTTCAGTGATGATTTTGATGAATTTAATTGGATTAAAACTCCATTCAAAAGTTCTGCTGGACTATTGAGTCTAAATATAAAAGAACTGGAAAAATGTATTGCTCTCATTTATGATACTTCACTGAAGAGTAAATTAATAAAGTGTCTTTGTTGGAGTTTTGCAGACATATTAGCAATTTTTTTGCTAACACTGAGGAAATGTTCACTGAAGATACTTATTCCTTCTGCAACAATGTACTTGCGTGAGACTGGATTTGCAGCTTTGGCACCTACGAAGTTGAACCACCATTCGAAGCTAAATGTAAGCAAAGACTTCGAGTGCCTGTTTCTGCTATCATGCCATATCTTGAGAAACTTACTTTTCAAAATCATCCCATTGAGCTACGTAATTAAAAATTTAATGATCTTGTAATTCATGTTTGTTGAATTGTAAATATTGTTCATTTCATATTTCTGAATGAATGAAAATGTGTGTTGTTGTGGTCTTCAGTCCTGAGATTGGTTTGATGCAGCTCTCCATGCTACTCTATCCTGTGCAAGCTACTTCATCTCCCAGTACCTACTGCAACCTACATCCTTCTGAATCTGCTTAGTGTATTCATCTCTTGGTCTCCCTCTACAATTTTTACCCTCCACACTGCACTCCAATACTAAATTAGTGATCCCTTGATGCCTCAGAACATGTCCTACCAACTGATCCCTTCTTCCTGTCAAGTTGTGCCACAAACTTCTCTTCTCCCCAATCATATTCAATACTTCCTCATTAGTTATGTGATCTACCCATCTAATCTTCAGCATTCTTCTCTAGCACCACATTTCGAAAGCTTCTATTCTCTTCTTGTCTAAACTATTTATCGTCCATGTTTCACTTCCATACATGGCTACATTCCATACAAATACTTTCAGAAATGACTTCCTTCAGAAACCCTTTCCTTCCCATTGCCAGTCTACATTTTATATCCTCTCTACTTCGACCATCCTCAGTTATTTTGCTCCCCAAATAGCAAAACTCCTTTACTACTTTAAGTGTCTCATTTCCTAATCTAATTCCCTCAGCAGCACCTGACTTAATTCGACTACATTCCATTATCCTCGTTTTGCTTTTGTTGATGTTCATCTTATATCCTCCTTTCAAGACACTATCTATTCCGTTCAACTGATCTTCCAAGTCCTTTGTTGTCTCTGACAGTAAATGTGATAATGGTATTTTTAGTTATAATAATTCATGTAGTTTTGGTTTCTGTTGTGTAAATTCCTCCTAAAGCGATTTTGTAAAACAGAGAACAAGGCAAAGAAAATCTTAAGAAATGAATTTTTATTAATTAACTAGACTGGGGGTTAGGAGAGGAGCCTGACACTGTTTCTCCTCGTGAAGGAGAGCCTGGAGGAAGAAAGTTTGAGAACCATTGATTCTTAAGCGTGCTTCTATAATGTTGAAGTTACCATATATTCTATTGGTGGAATAACGGGTGACAGTGACTGTGTCAGGCACTGAGAAGTGTTCAAGTTACTGTAAAAGGTGACAGATGCAAGAAATTACTGACTGTGTGTGAGTCCAAGTTTTGCACATATTATTCAAATACAAACTGTATTCTTCAAGTTTCTCTGATATTTTTTTGGTTGTGGCAAATTTATAATTTTTTTATGTGTGAGATATTTTACATGCCATAAGAGAATCACTCCCACCAATGTGACTGACAGAAGATATTGAGATCAGTTGAAATTTTTGTTTAAGGTTTATTTGACTGCTCTTGTAATGGTTATGTTGCCATACACACTATGGGAAATTCTGACTGTACAGCGCTTGCAAATCATAGGTGGAATAATGACTGCCAATGAATGTGTCAGGCCTTGGATGTGTTCAAATAACTGTAATAATTATGGTGACAGATGTGAGAAACAAATGTCTGGGTTTGAGCACCAGTCTTGCATGTATTGACCACTGTTACATCATACTGATTAAATTTTACCAACATTTCAGTACTTGTGTATGCTTCACCTAGTAGCTTAAATGTGAATAGAAGATGCAATACAATGTGTACAGTCAAGCTGCCACAACGGCTGGATGTGCCAACCTGCTACATGGCATGTAAGTCACAGGCACTAATTTATGTCCACACAGTTACATGCTCATGTGATGCCTCACACTGTACATTTCCACAGATGGGTACTTAGCTGTGCTCTTCACAGGGAGACCCAGTTATGTCCAGATCTCTGAGATACAAATAACTGCTTCAAGTGTTTGCTATGAGTCTCTGCTGTGGAGCACACCAGCCACTGCCAATCCTGCTGCACACCATGGTGTCACCTCACACTTGCACCCACTCTCGAGTGCACCTAATGACAGAGGTAGCTTGCGTCTGCCTGTGAGCTGCTAGCAACATAAGACTGTGTCACTATTAGTAAACTGCTTCTGATTCCTTGCTCCATAGGACTGAATCATCTCAGCGCTTGCTGCTGATTGGGTGACTGTCTAAGAGTTCAGTGCCTCATGAGACTGTATAGTTATTCTTTCCTGCTTGTCACGACATTGCTATTCTCAAGTTGTGTAGACATTACTCTCAGAAATTGTATTTAGTTTGGTTCCTGTAAAAAACAGATTTTATTTCATAGTGTGTTTCACTACATCCACCCACACCACTCAGTTAAGAACACATCAATTGTAAATTTATAAATTTCTTGGATTTCTGTGATATATTCCATACCATAACACATTCACATTCACCAATGTTTCTGTCTTGTTGTATGTGATTGACAGGGGACATTAGATGAATTGAAATTTTTATTTATGGTTTATAAGATTGCTTCTGTAATGGGGATGTTGCCATATACCTAATAGGAGACATTTTGCTTACAGTGCTTGCAATTCATAGGTGCAATAATGTGTGACAATGGTTGTCAGGACTTGAGTCATGCCCAGTTAAACATAATAATTAAGGTGGGACATGTGAAAAGCCAGAATTTGTGTTTGAGTTGTGGTCTTGTGTATATTGTCAAATTTTCCAGCATAATGTTTAAATTTGTATGATAAATCAGTGGTTTCTTTGATTTCTGATAAATAGTCCATGTCCTAAGAGATTAACTTTACCAGTGTTTTTGTCTTGAAAATATTGGATTCACTGATGACACTACGATCAACTGACAATTTTTTTATCTTATATAGATTACCGAAGCCAAAGAGTGTGTGGTGTGTGTGTGTGTGTGTGTGTGTGTGTGTGTGTGTGTGTGTGTGTGAGTGAGAGAGAGAGAGAGAGAGAGAGAGAGAGAGAGAGAGAGAGAGAGAGAAAGAGATAGAGAGAGAGAGAGAGAGAGAGAGAAGTTTGGAAAGGAGGTAGCTTGTATTGTGAATTAACACATAGAAACCTTTTATATACCTACCTACAGGGAGGGGGTGGGGGGTGGGGAGTGTAGTACATGATACATAAATACTCACATTTCCTTTATTTGGTACTTGAGAATGAGAGCTCTTAATGAGTTGCAACAACTTTATACATACATTCAAAACTTTACAGAATGTTATCTCATTGAGAGAAATTTATTTCTTCTTTGCCACCAGTTCTGTTTCTCAGACAGTATCCACACATATAGCTGAATGTACCTAGAAAAATATATTATTGTAAACCCATAGTTCTGTAAATACAATGTCATAATCATTGAGCTGCCTAAAAATGTAACTGCGGGCTGAAATTTGCTAGAGATAATAAGGGAAATATCCATGCAAATACATGTGAAATATGTTAAATATATGTGAAATAACTTTTATATGTGCATACATAGGCAAAACATTAGGCTGAAAGCTCATCCTAGAACCATGGGACAATTTCAACCAAATTTAGTTCACATATTGGTTAGAAACAAGAAATAAATACTGTGGGGGAGGGGGGTAATAACCACCAGTCTGCTCTGTGGCAGGGTGGGGTGTGATGAGATGGAGAGAAGAGGGAGGTGGACAAGATGGATAGACAGTGAGAGGGAAGGAGAATATGGACACAGATAATGGGGAGGAGCAGATGGACAGTGGAAGTGAAGAGAAGAAGATGGACAGTGGAAGTGAAGAGAAGAAGATGGACAGAGAGAGAGAGAGAGAGAGAGAGAGAGAGAGAGAGAGAGGGGGGGGGGGGGGGGGGGGAGAGAAGGGTGAGAGGGAGATCAACAGAGAGATAGGTGTGAAGGAAATGGGTGAAGTGAATGGATGGATGGAGGACATGGACAACTAGAAGATTGGAATAAGTTCATACCTGGGCATTTTTTTAATAAATAATTGTTTAACTGTGGCTAACACTGTCAGGCACAGTTAGTGGTTTATAAGACCACTTTTGTAATGATGATACTGCCATATACCCTTTGGGAGAATGTCACCTTAGTGTGCTTTCAATCCACACATGGAATAATGAGTGACAAAAAATGTTTTAGGCCTTGAGTTGTTCTCAGAGAACTGTAATAATTAACACAACATATGTTAGAGACAAGTTTCCAGGTTTTGGCCCTTGTCTTGCACATATTATATTATGATATGTCAATCATTGTGATGTATATACAGGGTGCCCTCTGCATATTTGGGCCACCACACTTATGTGTATATGTTGAGAGCCAGGTACTGCACCTGCCTCACCTAGGAGGTTGTCTACAAATAGAATGTGCAAGGTACTGTGTACAGTCAAGCTGCCACAGTGTCCAGCAACACAATCATTGCCACTGAGTGGTGTGCATGTTGCAGCACACAGCACTATCATCACTGGCACTAATTTATTTCTGCACAGTCACCTGCTAAGGTGATACCACACGCTCTTTCCTTCCACAGGTGTGTAGTTAGGTTGATGGTCCATCCAGGGAAGTCAGTTATGCTGCTTCAAGTATCCACTACTAGTCTTGGCTACGGACTACGCCTGCTGCTGCTATTACTGCACGGCTCGAGGTGTCCTTTCACTCTCACACCCTCTCCGAAAGGCGCAGCATTGCAGTGTTGGCTTGTGACTGCATACAGGTGCCTAGCATTCTAGGTCAATGGGATTAGCAGTGGACTGCCTTTGAGCTCCCAGTTCGCAGGACCACGTCATCTCAGTAATTGCTGCTCATCGAGTGTCTGTCTACAAGGTCGTGAGTTTGTGGGACAGTGTCATTGTTATTCTTTGATAAGCAAGACGTATTGTTCGAAGAAATTCACTTACACCAATGATTTTGTCTTTAGAATTTGTAAATGACAGAAGCTTTTAAGAAGAATTAAAATTTGTGTTTAGGGTTTACAAGACTGCTATTGTAACGGAGATATTGACATATACCTTATTGTTCTGCTTGCAGCAATTTATAGGTGGAATAATGAGTTGCAATGAACATTGTGGACCATGAGTTGCTTTGATATAAACATGATAATCAAGGGGATAGATGTGACAATCGATTCTTGTACATGATGTCCCCTACCACAACATACTCTTTAAATTGCTCTGACATTTTAATGGATGTGGCTAATATGTAAATTTCTTGTATGTGTGATATATATACTCCATGTCCTAAGATATTCACTTTCATAAGTGTTTTTATGTTATGAATATGTGATTCACAGAAGGCATTAAATGCAATTGAAAAAATTATCTGTGGTTTGCAAGATCACTTCTGTAATGGTGATGCTGTCACAAACCCCATGGATGAATGTCACCTTACATTGCTTAATATAACAATGAATATAATCAATTTTTGACAATATTACGTAACTGGATGGATAAAAAAAATCCACTGCTTTTTTATCTATCCAATTACCATCATGAATAGAAGAGATTCTATTTGCTATGCAATTACCTTACATTACTTGCATTTCATGGGTGGAATAATGAGTGACAATCAATGTGTCAGCCATGATTTGTGCTGAAATGATAATAACTAAGGCAACATATGCGAGAAACCAGTGTCTAGGTGTGAGTATGTATTTTCATCTGTCACACCATATTCCTCCAATTTCTCTAATATTTTATCAGTTGTCGCAAAGTTATAATTTGTTGTTGATGTATGAGACATATTCCATGCCCTAAGAGATTCACTTTCTCCTATGTTTTTACCTTGAGACTATGTGACTGAAAGAAGGCAAACTGAATTCTTTCATTAACATTTAGAAGAGCATTGCGTTAATTATGATATTTTCATATACTATATAGGAGAATGTCAGATTACGATGAATTCATAGGTGGAACAATGAGTCTAAATGAATGTGTTATAGCTTCAGTTGTGCTGATATCAATATAATAATTATGGTGACAGGTATGTGAAATGAAGGCCCGTGTTTGAGTCTCAATCTTGTACATATTGCCCACTGTCACAACATATTCTGCAAATTCCTCTTATATTTCAGTGGTTGTCACAAACTTATAAATTTCTTTGTTGTGTGAGACACAGTCCATTTGCTGAGAGGTTCACTTTTACCAGTGTTTTCATCTTGAGAAGATCCGAGTAACAATAGACATTAAGAGGAATTGAAATTTTTGTATGGTTTATGAATGCAGCAGTAATGGTGATATTGCCATATACTCTATGAGATACCATTTCTCTATTCCATCTCTCCCTCCTCTGTCTCCACGTCCAGCCACTCATCTCCCCTCTCACTGTCCACCTCCTCCTGTCCCTAACTGTGTCTGTCTCCTCCTTACCTTTCTCTGTCTGTCAATCTTCATCTCTCTCCCCCTTGTCTCTCCATGTTATCAACCCATCCTAATAAACACTGACAATATATCTTTCCAAATCTTTTTTTTATATCTGAGCCAAATTTTGTTGAAATTATTTCAGGGGTTTTGAATGGGCTTCTTACCCATGGCTTTTCTTAGGATGAACTTTTGACCTTTGGCTTTGTCCATGTACATACATGACAAACATATTTCACCTGTATCTGTAGCAAATTTCACCCTGCAGTTTCATTTCCACACATGTTTATTATGTGTCTCTTCAACTATGTGTTGTATAATGGTATACTTTTTCTGATGATGTAAATAAAATAGAAAGAAACTTCCACATGGGAAAAATATATTAAAAACAAAGATTCCAAGACTTACCAAGCGGGAAAGCACCGGCAGACAGGCACAATGAACAAAATACACAAACACACACACAGAATTACTAGCTTTCGCAACCAATGGTTGCTTCTTCAGGAAGGAGAGGGAAAGACGAAAGGATGTGGGTTTTAAGGGAGAGGGTAAGGAGTCATTCCAATCCCGGGAGCGGAAAGACTTCCCTTAGGGGGGAAAAAAGGACAAGTGTATACTCGCACACACATACACACACACAAACACATATCCATCCGCACATACACAGACACAAGCAGACATATTTAAAGGCAAAGATGTCACTATTATCACATTTTCCAACCACCACGCCCTAATAACATAAGTAAAGAGGTCTACCTCTTCCAAATTAATTGGTAGAGGATATTGGGAATTAAACTGTACCGTGCTGTAAATCGAATGGGTGCTCATTGCCAGTTATGGGTCAGCTGGAGGCATTTCTACCATGCCGCAGTAGATTCATATGAAAGTTCGTAAAAGTGACAAAGAGTAAAAGAAAATCGAATATTACTACCTCCTAACTCGTGAAGTGCAAGCGAAAGCCAAGGACGTCGCCAGGATTTTGTCAAGGGGGGGGGGGGGGGGGGGGGGGAATCTTTAAGAAAGCTCATATTTTTCATTTTATGCTGAAAGCAAATATATTTATTTATTACTTTTATGCACATAATTTGCTTTAAGGGACGCCTTCATACAAATAATATTTGGTCTATAAAATTAAGCAAGAAAATGACATATTATAAAAAGTATACAGGGTGTAACGAAAAGGTGCGGCACAAATTGCAGGTCACGTTCCTCACATGTTGCTGACGTGTTTGTTCGTGTCTGTTTCCCATGATTAACGAGTTGGAGAAAATCAGTTGAGACATGGAAACAAAGCCTTTCTAGACCCATGTTCGGAAAACATAATTTCTTCATCTACGTGAGAGGAATGTGTTCTGTATATGAGCTGTAAATTTTTGTTACACCCTGTATATATACAGGACGTTCATTTTAACTGAAGACATTGGCATATTTGCAAAACTACACATTGTATCAAAGAAAGTTGTAATCTCCAATAATTCCACACTCGACTCCCCACTCCGTGTGTGGGTGGCGTGAGGTAACTTTCAAATCTTCAATGGGGAACCCCGCTTTTTATTGCAGATTACGATTCTGCGGCAAAATCTACAGGCATTTTTTTGAAGCAATTTCTTCCTTTCGCCACGGACGGCACTTTAATCGGAGAAATAGAGATGCTGCAGTACACAAGTGTATTTTACTACATGTTACTCAATGGCCCTTGAAAATGCAGTGGCAATTTGGACCGCACCTTCACGATGCGATGGTAGGAGAGGCCCGTATTTCAAAACTTTTGATTGGAATCCCCATTCGCAACGTTGCAGTCTTCCGACATGCCGAAGTGAACGCTACTCTACTATTCTAATTTGAGTAAGTGTTCAAACATAGTACTGCCAACTTCGATACACTTAGTGATTCACTTTTCAAATGGCCGATGAGGTCGACGATGTCTTCGCGGCCTGTTCTTTTTTTCCGATTCCCCCCTCTGGGGAAGGCCGCCCTTAAAGCAAATTAAGAAACATAAAAGTAATGAATAAATACATGTGCCTTCAGCATAAAATGAAAAATATGAGCCTCTTTTAAGGGCCCCTTTAACAAATCTGACCCCCAGAAAGGCAGGGTGGTGGGTAGGGTGGGGGTGGGGGTGGGGGTGGGGGTGGGGGTGGGGGGGGGGTGGGGGGGGGTTGGCAGCAGTGTAACATGCCGCTCTGCAGCCTACAGAAGAGTTAAGAACATAACGAGTAGATAAAAAACAGTAGAGACAGACGATAAAACGACGACTGTTTGAAATTGTAACATGGCGAAAATTTGGGGAGTGAAAATATAAAAACGAAGGGTTGGTGATGCTGATTAAAACACATAGGAATTAGACAGGCACAATTAAAAAAACAACACTGCGACAGTCTGGTTTCTGTTCGAAAGATTTAAGAAACACACCTAACGACAGTATGGTATCTGCTCACAACACTTAAAGAAAAGGGGACACAGAACACTGAGCACTCGCGTAAATTGCACTATAGAGTAGACACGAAGGCAGTTGAGGGGGGAAATGGGGTGGAGGAGAGTAAAAGCAAAAGGAGGGTATCCAAACGGGAGGGGGGAAGGTCACTTATCTTTTAAATATCTCCACAGAAAGAAAACAGGCGACGTCAAATCCGTTGACCTGGCAGTTAATAGGGCCACGTCTGCCGATCCACCGACAGGTGTAAACACGGTCCAATACCTACCGTACTTGAGTGGCGTAATGAGCTAGGCAACCGTCATCCTGAAACCACACAAGTTGTCGAATGTACAGGTTCAAATGGCTCTGAGCACTATGGGACTTAACAGCTGAGGTCGTCAGTCCCCTAGAACTTAGAACTAATGAAACCACACTAAACTAAGGACATCACACACACCCATGCCCGAGGCAGGATTCGAACCTGCGACCGTAGCGGTCGCACGGTTCCAGACTGTAGCGCCTAGAACCTCATGGCCACCCCAGCCGACAAGAAAACGAATGTCCAGCGTAACATCCTGCAGTAATACCGATAGCTCCTGTTCCAAAAACGTTAGATATTTGTGTCCATTAACCGTGCCATCGATAAAATACTGACCAATGAGTTTGTTCCCAATGATGCCATACCGACCAAGGTCGTAGATGTTCAACTTGCTGTAACCAGTGGGGATTCTCTAGACTCCAGTAATTCTTGTCATACCGCCTAAAACTACCGTGGTTAGTAAATGTAGACCCAAAGAACGTAGAGGTAATTTGCATTTGTTGACATGCCCATTCACAAAACATTACCACGTTATGGACATCGGCGCCATGAAGTTCTTGATGCAGTATAGGTGGCACGGATGATATTTATGACGACGCAGTACCTGCTAACAAAAAAATGATTCAAATGGCTCTGAGCACTATGGGACTCAACTGCTGTGGTCATAAGTCCCCTAGAACGTAGAACTACTTAAACCTAACTAACCTAAGGACATCACACACATCCATGCCCGAGGCAGGATTCGAACACCTGCTAACATACTGGAATCGCGGTGTAATTGGTGAGCGCTTATCCGTGGATTGCACCAAACGAGTTGTCGCCGTGGTTAGCACACTGGATCTCGCATTCGGACGATGGTTCGAACCCCCGTCCGGCCATCCAGATTTAGATTTTCCGTGATTTCCCTAAATCGCCCCCAGGCAAGTGCATTCACAACCTTGTACCAGAACGAACGAGAGCTAGCTTTCTCTGGAAAACGCTCGGCACACTAGACAATAGCAGCCTCAACATTCCTCCTACGTTCTCCACAACTTAGGATAATTTCAGTTTTTTCCTTCTGTGGTTGCAACATTCGTCTAGTTGCACGTCTATTCGCTAAATGATAGCTAGATGTGAAGGCAATAAACACTGCACAAGTACCGCAATATTTATAGTCGCTATCTGGTCCACGTCTGCACAATATGTGAGCTCCAGTCGTAGTGCATACGCTGTCGTTGGCAACGCGGCCGCGGTGCCGAATCGAGGAGTCCCCTGTTGTATACGATGGAGGAATACAACACTGCAAATATGATTTCCAGTTAGAAGCTATGAAATACTGGCCTGTTTTACCCTTGTAGCAAGGAGGTGGTGTACCACGTGCCATTGGATATTCAAGGGCCATTGAGTAGCATGTCGTAATTTACGATTGTGTACCCATTTCTATCTCTCCGATTACAGAGCAGTCTGTGGCGAAACGAAGAAAATGTTTCAGACAAAACGTATGTCGATTTTGTCGTAGAACTGTAATCTGCAGTATAAAACGGGGGTTCTCATTGTAGATTTCAAACTTGCCCCACGCCACCCACGCATGGGTCGGGTGGCGGGTCGAGTGTTGTACCGTTGGATACCCCTTCCGAGACAAACATTGGAATTTAACTTGTTTTGATTCGATGTGTAGGTTTCGACGTATTTCAATGCCTTCAGTTAAATTAAATATTTCTTTATTTGGCAATATGACAACTTGCGAAACGAATTAAAATACATTAATGTATTACCTCTTTGCTAACAAAATTCAGTTCGACATTCTAATATAAGTTTCACAATCGCTGAGCAGAAGCAGCTAAACATTGAGCTGAAAGACTTATAAAGTGAAACAGGTTCAAAGTTCTTTTGACAGTGGCTATTTTTCTCCTGCTACGGCCGGCCGATTGGCCGAGCGGTTATAGGCGCTACAGTCTGGAGCCGCGCGACCGCTACGGTCGCAGGTTCGAATCCTGCCTCGGGCATGGGTGTGTGTGATGTCCTTAGGTTAGTTAGGTTTAAGCAGTTCTAAGTTCTAGCGGACTGATGACCTCAGAAGTCAAGTCCCATAGTGGTCAGAGCCATTTGAACCATCTTATGCTACAATCTCGTATTTAAATTTACGACTTATGTGAAACCAAGTCAGAATTTCTTCAGCACATCAAAGCAACCCATATTCCTCAATTCAAATTTTATTAAAGTATCTTTCATTTTATTAGAATCAGTTTTCAAGTGATCAAAATGTTTTAAATTATTATTTCAACGGCCAGCTTGATACAAAATAGAACACATAAATACTGTGAGCCACAGTTTTGGGATCTTAACACTGATTCACGCAGTACTTCCAACTAGACTTCAATTTATATGGTCTCATAATTGGGTTTGTGTTTACCCATGAGACTATGGTTATACAGTGTTTGATGCCAATAAACTCCTCTGAGATTTGCAAAAATGTTGAAATGTGTGTGAATTCCTAAGGGACCAAACTGCTGAGGTCATCTGTGCCTGGTCTTACACACTATTTCGACTAACTTACGCAAAGATCAACACAAACCCCCATGCCCGAGGGAGGGTTCGAACCTCCGGCGGGAGGAGGATTTGCAACATACATTGTCGTCTGTATGACGTTTATCTATAAGTACGTTAGAGTTGTGACGGCTGGAGTCACTGTTGCAAGGGTATTACGAATAACACATTTCACAGTACAATATCGTTCTTGTAGTTAAACTTGAAGACATGGCATATCGCAGTCCGACAAATGAACCAACTTTATTCACAGATACGTAGTATAAAATGACTATCGCTAGTTGCCTTCCAATGTAAATGTGGCTTTTAGTGCCGGGAGTCTCCGAAGAGATGTTCGGCTCACCTTCGCTGCAGCTATTTTCGTTTAAGCAGAGGGGCTGCTTCTATCAGGGAATGGTAATCTGTCAGGAATAAAGGGAACTCGAAAGGAATTGGCCGTAACCTATGGTAAGGGAGCCGGCCGCTGTGGCCGAGCGGTTCTAGGCGCTTCAGTCCGGAACCACGCTGCTCCTACGGTCGTAGTTTCGAATCCTGCCTCGGGAATGGATGTGTGTGATGTCCTCAAGTTAGTTAGGTTTAAGTAGTTCTAAGTCTAGGGGACTGATGACCTCAGATGTTAACTCCCATAGTGCTCAGAGCCATTTGAACCATTTCTGAACCTTATATACCCGCACCGGAGTCATTCTAAGTTGCAAAACACCGCAAAATCCCCTCAAACGGAAACTTTTTGATCATCCTTATATCTTTCAATTTCACTACACGGCAAATACGTGGTATGTAATGACAGGCAGGACTCGGACTCCTGCCGCCCCCCCCCCCCCCCTCCCCCATACGGCTACTTTCTTGCGCAAGCAGGTGGGGATAGATTGAGCAAGCGATTTAAATAATAATAATAAAAAGATTTTAGAGCTTCAAGAAAGCGTACCAGAAGGTAAAATCACCACATCTAATGTTTACGGTGACCAGTCAGATAATGAGTGGAGCATTTACCATCTTACAAGAGAACGAAAGAAAAATATGTGGCTAAATACAAAAACAGCATTATGGTTTAACGGTTGTATGTATATCTGTTGCACTAGGGTGTTACTACCTACTTTGTAAGAAACAGTGTCCGAAGAAGTAATAAATGCCATAATAAAAATTATGTCAAAGACACACGAGCCCGGGAGTAAACGGTATTCCCAACAATTTCATAAAACTTTCTGCTCACTCGTCAGGAAAGAGTTCACGGAAGCAACGAGACACGTATATTCGTATTATCTTTGAATGGTGGGAAGTATTTTATTCTACGTTTCATAGAGTACAAGCATGCATGTGCCTGGTGTAGAGGATGATTGAAATGGGCACTGATAATCACATCGGTTCGTGTCGAATTCCTGTAGATTTGAAATGCATGTCTAGCGTTTTTTTTTACAAAATGGTCAAATCTGAAAAGATCATCTTTCCGTCCAATTCTTGTTCCGTTGTGAGTTTGACACTCACATACTACATTATCGAAGTGTATTTGTGGTAATATTTACCGCAAGTCATTCCTTATCCTTTCCTCTCGAAAATGCAGTGAGGGACCTACAGCTGCCCTGGCTTCGTGAAACGTGTGATGGCGGCAGTGGAGTCAACCGCAATAATTCCAAGTGAGTTTGTCGTTGTGTGTGACACATTAACTGCGGGAGGATATGGTGAAAGGCAACAGACGTGCAGCTCTCACCAACCTCAGGCCTGCACTGCCTGTTCCGAGCACGACGGGGTATAGTGGGCGGCCGACGCGCACAAGCGCTCGCTCTGGCGCCAGAGTCCGTCTAGCTGCGAGTTTATTATTTTATTTTTTATTTTTGATTCCCTGCTCTGAGAGGGACAAAAGGGCAACCTGCTTGAGAGCTTTTTTATGCTCTATTCAGCCATGTGCATTTATAGATTTTATAATAATGTCATTTACATATACATTTTATTTTATTTGAAATTTAAACAATATTAGTAATTTTTTTTCTTGTTATCCGTGAACTTATATGTAGTTTTTACACATGCCACTGCTGTATGAAGTTATATCTACATCTACGTCTACGTGATTACTCTGCAATTCGCAATGAAGTGACAGGCAGAGGGTTCTTCAACCACTTCACGCCATTTCTCTACCGTCCAACTCCGGAACAGCATGCGCGAAAAATGAACACTTAAATCTTTCTGTACGAGCTCTGATTTCTGTTATTTCATTGTGATAATTATTCCTTCCTGTGTAGGTGGGTGCCAGCAAAATATTTTCACACACTGAAGACAAAGTTGGTGACTGAAACTTCATGAGAAGATCCTGCCCCAAAGAAAAACGCCTTTCTTTTAATGGTTGCCATGCCGATTCACGTTTCATATCTGTGGAGCAGTTCCCCTATTTCGCCTTAGCGTAAAACGAGCTGCCCTTCTTTTAACTTTTTCGATGCCGTCCGTCGATCCTATCTGATGTGGATCCCACACCGCACAGCAGTACTCCAGGAGAGGGCGAACAAGCGTAGCGTAGACTGTCTCTTTGGTAGACCTGTAGCATTTTCTCAGTGTTCTACTGATAAATTATAGTCTTTGGTTTGCTTTCTCCACAACATTATCTATGTGATCGTAATCCGAAAGTATTTAGTTGAATTTACAACCTTTAGATTTTTGTTGTTTATTGTGTAACAGAAATTTAGCGGATTCCTTTTGGTACTCATGTGGATGACTTCTTACTTTTAATAACTTCGAGACAATTGCCACTTTTCCTAATATACATATATGTTCTCTAAATCGTTTCGCAATTTGTTTTGATCATCTGATAACTTTGTAAGAGGGTGGTGGTGGTGGTGGTTAGTGTTTAACGTCCCGTCGACAACGAGGTCATTAGAGACGGAGCGCAAGCTCGGGTTAGGGAAGGATTGGGAAGGAAATCGGCCGTGACCTTTCAAAGGAACCATCCCGGCATTTGCCTGAAACGATTTTGGGAAATCACGAAAAACCTAAATTAGGATGGCCGGAGACGGGATTGAACCGTCTTTGTAAGAGGGTAAACGGTAGCATCATCTGAAAACAATCTAAGAGTGCTACTCAGATAGTCTCCTAATCGTTTATGTAGATCAGGGACAACAGAGGGCCCATGACACTTCCTTGGCGAATGACAGATGTTACTTCTGTTTTACTCGATGACTTTCTGTCAATTACTACGAATTATGACATTTCTGACAGGAAATCACGAATCCAGTGGCACAACTAATACGATAGTCCATAGCCACGCAATTTGATTAGAAGTCGCTTGTGAGGAACGGTGTCAAAAGTCTTCTGGAAATCTAAAAGTATGTAATTAGTTTGACATCCCTTGTCGATAGTAATAATTAATTCGTGAGAATAAAGAGCTAGTTGTGTTCCGCAAGAATGATATTTTCTGAATCCGTAGGGCTGTTTGCCAGTAAATCGTTTTCTTCGAGATAAGTCATAATGTTCGAACACAGTATATTTTCCAAAATCCTACTGCAAATCGACGTTGATGATATGAGTCTGTAAATCAGCGGATTACTCTTATTTCCTTTCTTGGGTATTGGTGTTTCTTGTGCGACTTTCAATGAGCGATTGTTTGTATGTGATGGCTAAATATGGAGCTATTTTATCAGCATGCTCCGGAATTTCGTTTCTTCTTTGCTGTGTATGGTCTCTTGTTGTCCTTCCTGTTGATTCGTAAATCTTGTTTTTTAATCTTATTTCATATGGATAAGGTGGTCTATCTTCGTTTTGTGTTAAAGGGCAGCATCGTTATGGCATTACGATCATTCCAGCGGTTTTGATTTTACAGCATCTGGCTCGTCCTTTGCTAATGCCCCTTATATTTAATATATTCTACATTTAATTTTCAAGCACATACCTTACGTTGCAATCTAAACAATAAAAACGGGGAACCCTAGCCTAAGGTATGACCATTTAGTACCGTTTTAGAATGTACAGCATCTTTTCCTTTAGAATCCATGACTTCTGTGTGGAATACTAAAATGGCACTCCTTGCATATCTAGTCTAGGCTATGTGTCTTGACCTTTGCAGATCAGTTTACATCTGTTGGCACTCGCCTAGAGACTGGATTGCGGCATCTCATAGGAGGCAGGGAGCAATGTCATGCATTTTACTTTGTGCAGGTCGCGGCTGATGGAGTGTCGGGCTGCAGAACTGGACAGACGGCCACCTATAATTACTTTGCGCATACTCGGCAGTCATGTCCGTAAAAACGTAAACTCCGTCCACAGGCCTTGGTGGATCCAGCGGTACCGACCGGCCGTCGTGTCATCCTCAGCCACAAGCGTCACCAGATGGGGATACGGAGGGGCATGTGGTCAGCACACCGCTCTCCCGGCGTTATGTCAGTTTCCGAGACCGGAGCCGCTACCTCCAAATCAAGTAGCTCCTCAGTTTGCCTCACAAGGGCTGAGTGCACCCCACTTGCCACAGCGCTCGGCAGACAGGATGGTCACCCATCCAAGAACTAGCCCAGCACGATAGCGCTTAACCTCGGCGGTCTCGCGGGAATCGGCGTTACCACTGGGGCAAGGTCGTAGCCGTAAGATAAAAAGAAGAAAAAAAAATCTCACCAGATTTTCACGGACAGGAGCATACCCCAAAAACGCTTTACAGACGAAATTTTTCCACTACTATTCGTTCGCTTACCTTTTCCACTTGCAAACAGAGTGAGGGAAAAATGACTGTCTATGTGCTTCCATACTAGCCCTAATTTCTGTACCGTACATGTACTTTGGTAGCAGTAGAATCATTCTGCAGACAACTGTAAATGCCTGTTCTCTGAATTTTGTCAACAATGTTTCACGAAAAGACCGTTGTTTTTCTTCGAGGTATCTCCATTTCAGTGCACAAAACATTTTCTTAATACTCACATACTGATGGAACCTACGGGTAATTGATGCTTCACACCTGTGTGTAGTCCTTACTGCTCTAACGATACAGAAAACGTAACAGTGTGCGTCGCAGTGCCCACTGTGCTGCTGGCATTAAACCGCCACAGAATACCTACGAGCACCGACCCGGACAGACCCAAACTAGAATTATTTATCTCCTGCATGACACGTTTCGGTAAATTCATACCGATTTTCAAGTGCGTTTTGTGGTGTATTACAAATAAAATAAAACAGACGTACGTTGATTGTCACGATGGGCCCATGTGCTTACCGATCCCTGACTGTTGATCACAACTATCGAAAACTCTACAAATAGATCAGGTTATGAGATATCCGAAAAAAATATACCGTAATTTAAAATTTTACTAACATTTTCTTGTCGGCTGGGATGGCCGAGAGGTTCTAGGCGCTACAGTCTGGAACCGCGCGACCGCTACGGTCGCAGGTTCGAATCCTGCCTCGGGCATGGATGTGTGTGTGATGTCCTTAGGTTAGTTAGGTTTAAGTAGTTCTAGGGGACTGATGACCTTAGAAGTTAAGTCCCATAGTGCTCAGAGCCACTTGAACCATTTTTGAACATTTTCTTGTCTGTCTGTCTGAACACGATAATATCCAAAACAACTGGACGAATTTTCATGATGTTTTCGCAGATAACTTGAGTATAGCTTTGAGAACCCTATAGGCTTTATTAATCAAAATGGATAAAAACGGAAATGGAGTCCCATGCTTCTTGACAGAGCATAGGGGAACGATGCGGGAGAACCGCACGGCCGTACTGGGCAAAGTTCTAATGGAGGTGGTTTGCCGTTGCCTTCGTCCGATCGTAATGGGGATGAATGACGATGAAGACGACGCAACAACACCCAGTTATCTCGGGGCAGGTGAAAATCCTGACGCAGCCGGAAATCGAACCCGGGACCTCGTGCTCGGGAAGCGAGAACGCTACGGCGAGACCACGAACTACGCACATTAATCAAAATAGGATAACGAAAAAAAATGCATACATATTATAAAACTGCATGTACTATGTATATATGTATGGATGTATGTATGTTCCACATCTCTTCCGAAACCTCAGGACCGATTTCAACCAAACTTGGTACACGTATCACTTACTGGCTGGAAAGAAGGTCCACCCACCTATCAGAGGGGTAGGGTAGGGGTGAAAAAGTTTAGACCACGGCGCAAGAACACCCAGATTTTATTCATTCAATATTTGAGAATGAGGGCACTTAGTGATTCGCAACAAACTTTACACATAATTTCAAAGCTTTACCAAACTTTTTCTCGGTAACAACCTCTTCAAAATGAGGAAAGAGAAAAAAATTACTGCTTACTACATTTTCGCTGTTCATCCAGTAAAATTGTCGCATCAGTCTTGATGTCATGATTTTTAAATGTGTTATTTCTTTGGTACCAACTCCATTCACATCACATTTGGCAGACAGTAGCCACATACTTCATTGTACGATACAGCGAGAGGGGGACAGAGAAACTGGTGGAGGTAGACAGGGAAAGGGGAAGAGGAGATGGATGTAGAAAGAGAAGATGGGCATAGAGAGAGACGATATGGACAAAGAGAGAAAGGAGTAGCAGATGGACAGGGACAGGCTGGAGGAAATGGACAGAGAGAGGCTGGAAGAGATGGACAGAGAAGGGGGAGAAGGAGATGGGGAGAGAGGGAGGCAGAGGAGATGGACACACACACACACACAGAGAGAGAGAGAGAGAGAGAGAGAGAGAGAGAGAGAGAGAGAGAGAGGAGGAGATGGTCTGCTAGAAATGAAATAAAAACATAACCGGGCAACTGCGGGCACACTACTAGTGATTTAATGTAGCTGTCACTGTAGTACATATACACACCTACTATTACTGCATAAATAGGTGTTTCTGGCTGGAGAGCAATCGTGTATGCACAAAAAGACAGGTAAGCTGCTTATAGCAGTGCTGGTAGAGTGCAGCGAATTGCAGAGGATCGGTGAACAGTTCAAGGACTGGGGGTTTCACAAAGTATTTAAAATTACGCTACAGAATGTGCAACGTCAGGACAACTTATTTGTTTAGGGCAATCGCTGTTTTCATTTCTTACCTTTTGTCCGGTTTATTGAGGAAAGCAGTCAGATTCCTTTTATGGGAGAACTTTGCTAGGGACAGTATGACACGATTGTGACTTGCTAATAACAATGCATCATTACTGACGCGCTGACTTTCGGCTTATGTACAGTGGAGCCCAGTGTGGTTGTGAGGCATTCGTTCTTTTACGCACCTGTCGGCGAGAATGCTGCCGGCTGCTTTGCGTGATTCGTAGCCAGCACAATGCAGGCGTCCTAATATTTTTGGTAAGATAATATATGCAGAATCCAGATTGTGCTACTAATAATTAGGCAGTAATTGAGTTCGCAAATGCTCTTTAAAACATTCCATACACGAAGAGCACGTGAGAAAAATGTACAAAGTGCTTGCTATAAACGGATACTCCTTCAGCACCTGGAAGACTGTCTCATGTATTAAAGATTGACAAACAGTGGCTAAATAAATCTAGGCAGCTCAGTTGACACTTTTGGCAGGCGGAAAAGGAAGAAGGAAGATTTAGTTAAATGTCCCGTTGACATCGAGGTCATCAGAGACGGAGCACAAGTTCAGATTGTGTCAAGGGTGGAGAAAAAAATCGGACGTGCCCTATTAAAGGAACCACACCGGCATTTGCCTGGAGCGATTTAGTCGTGACGTCGAAGCGTGTGCCCTATATTACGCACTAATATGTAAAATAAATAAATAAATAAATGTTAATACGTCAGTTAAGAACGCGATTCTACAAGGTTGAATTATGGAAGACCCAAAAGAAAGCGTGTACCGCAGTTATTTTAGCTACAGGAGGTCAAAAACAGAAAACAATGAAAAAGAGAAAATGGGTCCGGCAATGATTGAAAAAACAGCAATTTTTCATATGTTAATTTACTGACTGAAACCACAAACGCGTAGTGCAAAGATTACATAAACAATTTTCGGATGAGTTCTGGATCTCACGACAAATTAATCGTGCTCATACGACATAAAATAGACAAGCAAAGCATCTTAATAAAAGAGGCAATAATAGTCGGCGAGAGATTAGGTGTAATTTTAAGATTTCTGGCGAGAGGCAGGTCATCCCGAAGTTAGGAAATTAGGAAAAACGCTATTGAAACCTATGGATTAGTTGTATCTGGCCTGCAATTATGTATTCAGATAATTAACGTACAACATTTTTATGCGTTTTGTGGTATTTCGCTGTCATTGCATGTACAGTATATGGCGAGGCCTACCATGTTTTGAAATTAATAAAGAAAGTAATCCACTGTCAATCCTTCATTAACCATCCTATGCTAAATACAGCTATCATTGCATAGTTCTTTTGGCACTCTTTTGTGTTACAAGAGCTCTTGAAAAACTGAATCTTAGATGCTATACTGAAAGACGAACTGAAACCCGTGAACACGAACATCGTGTGGCTAGTTAGTGGAGCTCTGTCAGCAGCCGAATAATGTCAAAAGTCAGTTCTGGACCTCGCACGCTCACTACTTACTGACAATACTGAGAATATTTGTGAGGTGTCAGTACTGTTTGTTAGAATTCCTAGTGACGAAAATATACGTCCTCAGACAGTCAACATATTAACGGTTTGTCAATATTACTGAACATGTGAGCCTTAAAGGCTGTACACAGGTACCAACTGATCTACAAATTGGACGTGTGCAGGCATTTTGACATGCCGACCAACGAACATACCTTGTCGGGAGATAGCCACTCGACTGACGACCCCCTCACGCCTCCAGCCAACCAACTGTGCCGCTTGCAGCACGGTCGTGCCAACCTCCCGACCAAAGTTCCTCTTTTGTCACTGCGCGGGATTAAATGCCGTTCTCATTATATACGACAGGGTGCGAGGCGGGCCAAACTTTAAGGTCAGAGTTTCTGGAGAAATTTAAACACTGTACATGTTTGTGGGACACGTCGTGCGAGGAGTATAGAAATACAGATGCAAGAAAGTTTTTTTTTCATTTTTATTATTTAATGGTTTCGGTGTTGCAGTTAGCGAGAATGAGAGATTTCTGATACTTATTGGAAATTAAATGTAAAAACCGAAACACCTACATCCAAGCGCTCTGCTATGAGGGCCGAAGTGTGGGATTTTTTTTTCACTTGTCTGACAGGTGCTATATGTTTCATTTCTTATGTCCCTGTTATTGTGTTCATTAGATGATGTGCGCCACCATCATGTGTAGTCTTCCTTGTTCGAATTTGAAATGAGTTTCTTAAGCTCACAATCATTCTTTACGCTACATATATAAATAAATTAATAACATTTAGACGAACGTATTTTGTTTTATTTATTTTCCTTTAGCAGTATTTATTTCCTCAGTCAACTATAAATCACGTTGTAGGATCCAGCAATCATTTTAGTTAACAACTGTGGGGATACAACTGCACTGACTTTGAGGTCCTCTCAACTTCTGCCAGCTGCTAGAAATCATAAAGTTGCCAATAGCCTCTCCCCGCACCTTACAGCCTCTCGTATGACTGTTTTGTTTTTCGTTAAGAGTGGTTTTGTGTTGTTCAGTAGCTCAGAAATGTGCAGTTCATTCAGTAGTTATGAAAATCGTCGAATCCTAGCTGCGTAACATAACATGACGAACTTCTTTCCTTGCATTGGTCACTTCTTTGCCGACAGCTTTCTCTCGTCTTTTTCCTTTTGAAAACAGCCAGGGCAAATACGCGCTTTTTTTTGTGTAAAGCCGAGCTGTATGCCGTAGGGAGTAAACACGTCTAACTTGAGCTACACAAACGACAACAACACGGCGGCGCCTCAGGCCGGGACGTGTGCAGGCTGACACGAGATCGGTCGGCCGATAATCTGTTGCCCGACAGGGGGCGCACAGCCCGAGGCCCGCCGCGCAGTGCGGCTCCACGGGGCAGAGCAAGCGGCCGCGGGCCGCCGCCGTCGCCGTCGCCGTCGCCGTCGCCGTCGCCGTCGCCGTCGCGGGTAACTATCAGCCACGCCTTCCTCCCGAGCCAAATACACACATCTTATATTTGAGAACACGTGTCACATATTGAAATCTATCGGTCTCTGGAAGACTGATTACATCTAAAATTTTTGTGCGCCATAATAGGCTTCAATTTTTCTATTGGGGAAGCTAATTTCGATTTGTGAGATCGTTTTTAATTTTAAGTAACATTCTAAGTAAACAAGGCACTTTTCTGAGTCATCGTGAGACAAGTGTGCACGTTTTGTTGGCTACAATCTCACCTACCCCATACAACAGTTTTCTTAACTAATTTAGGATAACTGAAGTCACCCCAGCTGCAGTGATACTCAGCCCTCCGTTGGATAATTCCGAGGACAACTGTTTTGTAGGGCGGGCAACCACAGCCAATCTTCGACATTTTTTCAAAGAAAATTCCTCCCTGGCTGTGTAAATGATTTTTATTAAATCTAGTAACCTCTGATATTTTAACAATTTTTAAATCACCCTAGTTGCAGCTTAGCTGCACTGCAAGAGGCCGTGAGTGCATACATACCGAGATATTTCAACATGAACTGTACAGATGATAGTAGACTTAAAATCGTGTGTAGGTCTCCTAACATTTGCTGGTCAACGCGAAACAATAGGAAGGTTTCTTTCCTATTTCAGTAACCTCCGCTTGAATCGTAATTTATAGATATTTACTATCAAAAACAATCTCGATCACAGTTTATTACGGTGACCGGTTTCGACCACTACTGTGATCATCTTCAGACCAATGAGTAAGAACCACCTCCTGCTGAAGATTCTCCAGCAGAAGGAGGTTCTTACTGATTGCTCTGACGATGACCACAGTAGTGGTCGAAACCGGTCACCGTAATAAATAGTGCTCAAGACTGCTTTTGATAGTAAATATTTGTAAAACACTGATCACTGTTCACTCCCATAATGTATTCAGAGGTAATGTAATTTATAGATTTGTGCAGAAATCTATTTGCTTGAAAGGACAGACGGCCAAACCAGCAAATATACGCGTCTGACATAACGACGACTCAGAAAAATGCCGCGCAGGCAGTAAGACTGAAAAGCGAGAGGACAATAACCCGAAACATCCAGTATCAGGTTTTAACATTGGCTGTTGTGGGCGAGTACGCTAGAGAAGCAATAGCTCACCAGACTAGAGCCTGCAGTCTGCTCTCCTCAGTTGCTGAACACGTCACGGGCGACTATAAACTTGTTACGGCTATCAGCTTACCTTCCATTCGGAAGTTGTTACGGACCAGTTTACAGAACGTTTACTTTCAGCTGCACTTCATTAAAGCCGCCACCCACAGGGGTGGTGCTCGGAAAGGAAAAGTTCCTGCATTTGAATCCGGTTGATATTGGGGGTTGCGGCTGGAAACAAAATTGGAGACGGGAGGTACCAATGATTGTTTCTGCGAAATGAGCGGTTCGACGTAATTCTTGCCGTAAACGGCCAGTGGGAATGGGCAACCTGTAGTTACTCGACACCAGCTTTTGACAGTGACGTGTGTACTTTATTTCATTGCGTTTCTACTACCTGCTTTCATTTCCTGCAAGGTTTTTCTTCATACTAACTATTGTAAGCTACGATAAGCCTCAGATATGCTCAGAATAGTCACATGTAAAGCGTGCTGCTGTAATATAAACGGAACTTAACTTTGCCGTCCGCACGTTTCGTACAGATCTATTCGCTTGGCGCCGACAGCCCTGATTCGGATTACTTGGCTAGTCGCCGGCCGTTCTTGACATTATAAATTAAGTTTTACTAATCTCATCGTTAGTTCTCAAAGTTCACAACCCTGTTCCCCTGCTTTCATAAAATTTCGAAGATTTACATACGTAAATAATTACAAGACGTGTTTCATATATTTGCTTATTTGCATTGTCTCTGGTACTATTTCTCTTTCGTATATGCAGCGAAACAGTCTCCAAGATGTAACGGAACCCCACATTTAGTTTTTCTCTTTTTGTTTTTGGAACATACGTGGCAGTTCCTTCGTTGTCGTTTATTCGTTTCGCAAATAAATATTAATGGTGTTGCTTTATGTGACCGGGAAGTCTGTCAACTGGATCAGGATGAGACGTGCGCGATGTAGTGGCAACCCCCAAGTTTTACTCTGAAGCAGGTACATGGTCGTTTTTCCACGATTCAGACACTTTCAGTAAAAAATCGTGAAATCGGAGACTCTTGAGGTCTGTATTGAAATATTGCCATGTACGGAACGCTTTAAATAATGCACAATTAAAGTGGTACATACAAACCTTTTTTAACCATTTTCTAGTTTTTCTGTATATAGGGTAATATCTAAAATACTAGTCTGCCCGATCCACTCCTCTCATGTATTGTGGTAGTCTAATACACTTTGGGGTTTTTTATAGTTTAATTGGTTTTCCTACATCATCTTTGAGTGTCAAAGTGGCATTAAGTATTGTGAGATCATTCGTATCGCTTTAGTTTTCGCAGCTCTCCATACCTGTGCGATTACTTCACCTTTCCGGTGACAAGCTTCAAACACATTGACTTTTGCGAGCTTTAATTTTTCCGGAAATCCTGTATTTTTCCGTATCGTTCCACAAAATCGAATTTTATTTTCAAGTAACTTTTCTGCAAGTTTTACACTTATAATAATTATCCATGTAGAGGTGATTCAATTTTCCATAAGGTGTCAATAGTTCATCACTGGTTTTGCCAAAGGCTTTCCAGCGCCGAAATATATCTTGAATGGGGTAATGTATCCCGTACTTGAATAACCCAGCATCCGAATAAGTATGCCATATTTTGTAATATTCGACGGATTGTAAATTTTAAAATTTAACCGTCCACGTCACGGTACCATGCCTTCATCAACTGAGATGTTTTGACTTGGATTAAAGGTTTCTTTAAACTTTTTGGAAAAATAACCAGTTACGAATTGCTCTTTGAAAAGCCGGTCGGCATCATTTGGTTTATTGTCGGAAAAATGTAAAAATAATTGTCTGCTTCTTCGGATTCATCTGAATTAACTAGCATCCGTAGCGTTCGCCGAATTGTTCCAGGACGTATTTGACGATCTTCGGACGATTCTGCTTCACTTTCATTATTTTTATATTCAGTGTCTTCCCAGTCTGCCAAGTCGTCCGGAGCGTCAGACAAGACGTCCGCGCATTTATCGTAAACAATCGTATCGTCGCCTTCGTCTGCCATGCTGAAAGGGCACATGTATTTATAAAAAGCAAAATACAAGCAGAACGTAAAAGATACTAAGTGTCGTCGCCATTCACTGAGCGATACTATGCACACGACACCACTGTGGTGTGGCTGGACGGCATAGTGTTAAACGAGAGGTGGGAGCCGTAGCGACTGCACTAACCGGCAATCAGTTTTTCTGTGTTAAATCGCCAATATTCGACCCTTTAGACAGCTGCGTTTGTTTCTGCGCATTCATTTACCATTACCTATTTTCGTGTTGCTATGGGTGGATCGTGAAACATACGGCAAGAAGGGTTTATTAACAACACTTCAAATTATAGTGCGAAATATGAACTTGTCTCCGCCTCGATTTTTCTCCTTAACGTCGTTAATTCTGTAACTTTCTGTTTGCCAGATACTTCATGGTCAGCAGCTTCCTTCGTGTTGCTCCAAGTTCAACTTCTTAATGTCTTTGTTTAATGTGGTTTTTAAATATCCTCGGTCCTTACGTCCGAAATTTATAAAGACGCAATAACTTGACGTTGGAAACTTCACAGCACCGGCGAAACTATTACCTTCGAGAAAGAAATGTATGCTCGTTGGCGGGGAGCACGTGTAAATTAGACGTTGCAGTTTATGCATTACGGCGGTCAAAGTAATTGCCCCCCTCTTCATGAGGATAATCACAGCTTCAGTTGCAAACTTAGGACTGGATGCGATGCAGGCAGCGGCACTGCTTAAAATCTCCTGCCGAGGGAAAGCTTCTTTTCGGTGCTCTCGGCGAAGATTTTCCAGAACCAGTTGCTAGTGATACTTCTAATGACGAGCAGTTTTCAAACTGCGTAACGTTTCACAGTGAACTGTATATTTTTATTACGCGAGCTGGGATAGACATTTTCCTGGAAACTGTTTCTGAACTAAACGTTCGTTTTTATAAATTGAAGCGCCTTCTTTCCTCCACTGTTTATTCAATGCTTCTTGTTTCGCCTTTTAGGTTATGGCATCTTAAATGCATTTAATAGGGAATAGTGGTTTTGTTTCCTTCGTCGATTTCGCTGGAAAAAGGAACAGCCCAAAGTAGTAATGTATTAATGTAAGCACTGACGTGAATAGTTTTATCTAAGAGTATGGCTCATAAAAGCAAGACTATTTCCGACTGAATAAACTGAAGATGCCTTAATGTAAAAGGCGAAACACGTCTGAAACATGAATAGATTGCAGCAAGAAAAAGCTGTTTGTTTATTAAACGAACATTTACATACTCGCTGCAGATAATGGACTCGCCAACAGACTTGCTCTAGTAAAGGAAGTATCAAAGTTGACGTCCAAAGATAAGTGTAATAGACAAAGATTTAGCACTGTGTACTCAATGGTGTATTTTTTGTATGCCTATTAGGTGACTTCGGAAGTGTTTTAAGTGATGGAATTTTAAATGGAGGCAACTGGTTCCTTTAACTGGCAGGGCCCTGCTCACTTGCGGGTCCACAGCTAGTGGTCGTGCGGTAGCGTTCCTGCTTCCCGCGCCCGGGTTCCCGGGTTCGATTCCTGGCGGGGTCAGGGATTTTCTCTGCCTCGTGATGACTGGGTTTTGTGTGCTGTCCTTAGGTTAGTTAGGTTTAAGTGGTTCTAAGTTCTAGGGGACTGATGTCCATAGATGTTAAGTCCCATAGTGCTCAGAGCTATTTGAAGCACTTTGCTCACTTCCCCAGCTCGGCATGTGATGTAAACCATCCTAATAAGTGGAACTCCCACCTTACTCGATTACTTGAGTTATACAGGTAAAAGAGATAAATTACTTGTTACAATAGTTACACTGGAGAACCTTAAATGTGATTTTTCTCGTTACATAAGCCAAACAAAATTTAAAAGTAGCACCACATTTTCGAGTGCCCCCACCATTCTTTCCAATGAGTAGAAAATATGTACATGGTCTCCGTAGATCGCTATATGATAACACTACGTTTGAATACCATTAATTTTTCGTCTGCTATAAATGTTCCGATGAAATCAGGACTGCCATTGCTCCTCACGTTTCTTGGTCTGTACTCACTGCTCGGTGGATTTATTCATGTAGCACATATTTCATTTAACGTCAATAGTTCTGATTCATAATTGTATATAATCGCATACATTTCTAGTACAAAGCTTTCATGTGTGGATGCATCGAATTTGTTCAATAGACGAGTCACGATGCCGTTGTAGACAATGTCCGGGAAGTAGATACGAATACTTAAGTGCTATAGAACATACAAAATGTATTGAAAATGTAATGCTTTTACAAACACACAAAGTACGTTCTTCCATTTATGTACGAAAAGTTATATCCTCCATATGACCACACAAGGCCTCGCGGCAACGAGCAATGCTTCCATTGTTCTCGATCACGCGTTCACAGACATCTGGTAAATGCCGTTAATAACCTTTTTAATATAATCCCTCAGTTGGTGGATTGTTTGTGGTATGTTCACGTACACTTTTGATTTTACGAATACCCACAGAAAAGTCAAGAGGCGTGAGATCGCATGATTCGGCAGTCCATTTCTAGTTGCCCCCTCAGAGAATTTTTTGAGGAAATTTTTCATTCAGCAGAGCAATCGTTTCAAGGGTTGTAACATGTTGCACCATCTTGTCGAAACCAAAATCGTCATTTTCGCCAATAAGAGGAAAAACCTGACGGCAGCACCCTCATTTTAAAAAAATGAGGGCCGAACACTACTGCCGAGAACCAACACCACAGGTCCTGCATCTTCTCTTCCACAGTCACTCGCGGACTTAATTACCCAATATTCTGCAGTTCTTCGCTGAGATGGAAGTGAGCCTCATTTGAGAAAATTACACTTTGTGAAGTTCTCGTTCGCTGCTTGTCGAGCCAAGACCCACTGAGCAAATCGGTCTCTTTACATGATGTGCAGGCTTCAACTTTTGTGTAAGTTCAGTCTTGTACCCATGCATTTTCAGATCATTTGAAAGGATTTCATGCCGCGAACTTCCTGATAATTTCAATTGAGCTCGTCAGCGAACCAATTTTCTGGGGCTTACGGTGACAGTCGCGCACGACAGCAGTGTTTTCTTGTGATCGAACAGAATGCGGTCGTCCTGATTTCTGAACGTTTGAAACAAACTTCAGGATCAACTTCCGAACTAATAATTTGGTTGGAGTAGTCTAACGTCCGAGTGTCATACGCAATTCATGGACGGTTGCTTTTGGACTTTAACTGATTTTGTAATAACTTTTTATCACTTGGATATGTTGCTCAGTTTTCATCTGCTCCATGACGAAAATAAACATCAAACAACAGTGCTCATCAGACAAAAGCTATATAATGGGAAGGATCACAAATAACAAACAACAGCTACTAACCGTTATATGACAATGCCGCAAATTTCAAATTCGCCCTTTCGTCCCAGACACTCTGTAGTTCGGTGCTAGTAGTTTAAGGGTTTAATTCTCTTCGGTATAAATTTGCTTCCAGCCCATGAAGAAGTGCCTGAGGAAGAGTCAACTAAAGAAATTTTCAGCTGCAGAAGTAAGGCAGATGCAACGTTAACGATGGATACATTGGATGCTGCCAGTTTCAATGTGGACATTCTAAGAGGTCAGTACTGTTGCTGTTAAATGTAATATATTTCCTTTGTGTTCTCTTCAGAAGTTTTAGTGAAGGCAGTTAGTGTTTCATGGGATGTACCCATTACTTACAAAACCATAAGTATCCCAATAGTTTCTTGGCTGATTAGTCTCCTTCATTGCTGAATCACTAAACCTATCTGAGATTTAGTGAGAGCAGGCATTGCTGCATGGGAAATACCCACTGTTGAAATTAAATTTGCATGACAGCCAAAGTCGCAGTCAATATTTTTTTACTGACCGGGTTTGCTCAGTTTAATAAGAGCGTCGTCAGTCATTGGAATTTAGAGTTCGGAGTAGTTGGTTGAGTATGTCGCTTAGGTCAAAGATCAACGCTCTCATGATATTGAGTGAAATAAGTCAATTAAATGTTAATCTCGACTTGACTGTCTTGCAGACTTGATACATATTATTTTTGTAATGTTTTTGGTTTCTTTTAGAAATGGGTATGGTGGTCGATAGGACCCAGTCATGTCCAAACGAAATGGCATGCAACTTCAATTTCCATCTTGGTGAGAATGAATTTGTGTGTTGCGAAGAATTCACCACCTTCATTTTCCATTAGCTTATCTTTTCGATATACACTTAGACTTACCTAAAAATTTCACGACTCTGTTTAAAGTCTGTCACGTTCCAGTACCTATTAGCTAGCCCAACCGCTGGTTAGAAGCGTTTCAAACTCTGGCACTTTCTTTCCAGTGATTCAGCACTTGGTCACTAGGATTTTAATGCTAGAGTTTATGAGTGGCATTTCTTTGGGTTTTAAGCTAATACTTAGAGGTCTGTTACACTATTATCTGAACTGCCTGCAGCTGGGTAATCTAAACAAGTGTGTGTGTGTGTGTGTGTGTGTGTGTGTGTGTGTGTGTGTGTGTGTGTGTCTGTGTGTGTGTGTTTTTCTAACACACATTTAGCCACCTGAGCAACCAAACTTAGTTTGTAGGTGGCTCCTGCAGTAGTCGTCCCTATGGTAAAAGTAGTAAGTCACAGCCCATCTTGTCAAAGAACCTTTGAAGTAGCTTGTTCAAAATTTCCAGTAGTCAGATGCAGCATGACGAGAGAAGTAATATAAAAGTGTCAGAAACAATAATTAAGCAATTATTGAGACAGTTTGAAGAAGATGGAATGCAGCTGATGAACGAAGAGAGAGAAGATGAAATTTTGTGTGAGTAAAACCTGAATGTCAGAAATCGTTTCGAAGGAACAACGTCCAGTGAGACACTGAATTTAGCTGTAGTTCACGTACATTAAAGAGAGGAGAGATTCGGAAAAACCTATGGAGGAGCTAATCAACAGCTAGAGGAAAGTATAATCACTTCAGAGCAGTGTGAGAAGTTCAAAGTAGAAATAAACCATGAAGTGGAAAATCACACACAGGGAATAAAAACAAATGAGTAGAGGGGAATGTAAAACTGAAATAATTATATATAAGTAAAATTATAGATAACAGGAAAATGACTTGGAAAAATATTTTGGGCCAAGTCAAAGAAAGTGCGCAAGGAAGAAATGATATAAACTGTTGTCATGTCTTCTAAAAGCTTCATGAGGTTGGGGAAGAGATGGAAAGGAAGAGACCAACTCAAAAATTAAGGATAAGTGCTTGAAAAGGTCTTAAGAGAGCCATAGCATTGACAAATTAGGTAGGGGTAGGAATCATTCAGTGGCATTCGCTTTGAGTCATTTGGATTAATACCTCCAATATCACCTATAAACAATAAGTAGAAAAAGATTTGATGAATAAAACAAAGGACAGTAGAATGTAAAATATAAATGTCATAACACTATTTATACAAGTAAAATTATAGCTAACAGACGGGTATGAGTTGGAAAAAATGTTTTGGGCCTAATCAAAGGGAGTAGGCATGGAAGAAATGAAATAAACTGTTGTCATGTCTTCCAAAAGCTTACTGAGGCTATGAAAGAGAAGGAAAAAGACACCATCTCAAAAATAGAGGATAGCATAAGTGCCTGAAAAGAGGGTTTTAGAAGTCATAGCTCTGACAAGCGAGGCAGCGGTAGGAACCGTTTCAGTGGCACCCACTTTGAGCCAGTCGTTGCAAGATATCCAATATCATTTATAGTAGCTTGAAAAATCAACTGACACTGGATTAGATGAACATGTAAAGCGGAGGTAGTGTATCACTTTAGGAGTAAAATTGGATTGGGGTGCAAATGTGCAATATGCGTTCATAAGATTTCATGCTTTCGCAGAAAATGTCATTGAGGAGTATTGGGCAGTGCTAAACAGGAGGGAGTGGTAGAGAGTACTAAAGAAAAACCCAGGTACAATAGTAAAAAAAACTAAGAAAGCATATGGTAAATAATTTAACAAGGGGGCTAACACATTTACACAATTCGAGGACTAGAAAAAACTAAATATTTGCGTAAAAGATATAATAATGCTGAGATAGTTTGGCTGACAACAGCCATAAATGGAAAGTTTCGGAAAGGTAGGAGGAATTCAGAAATGACAACATGATTTTGGTTACAGACTTGACACGTATTCGGAAGAGAGATTAATAAGTGATATGTACCTGAGAGTTGGAAAGATGCGAGGGAAGAGTGAGTGATTATTTTAGGTTTTGGAGTGCCATCACTATTCAAAAAGATATGGTTAGAAGGAATTTTAACTGCTCTGTAAAAGGAAAGTAAAACTACACCAAATTTGTAACCTGCACTACTTAGCTCACTGACAATTCTAGTGCAGTCTGAGAAGCACCGTTTGCAAAACTTTCCTGACCTTCTCTGTCGCAACTTACTCGTGTATTTAGGTGTCATGTTTGAAATTTTGTTATTTTATGCAAATTTGTAATTACGGGCTTAACTGGATAATCAAGAGTTACCTGGTTAAAAAGTTTGGGCCAACAGATGTACATTGCACTGGACTTCATGAGTGGCATCCACACGATTGCAATTACTGATTAGCTTACTCAGATTTCACCATTACATATTGTTGTAACAATTTCAATGACCATTTCTTGTAATTAACAAAGTTCACAGAGATAGTAAATAAACCAGTATCAACAGAAATTTCTAAATTGACACAAGTTAGGAAATTAAGTGAAATAGTATTGTAAATAAGAAATTAATCATTTAGTTAGCACTGTACATGGCATATTCCACACTGGCATAAGAACAATTAGCTGAAAGTCGAGGAAGAAACGAGTTTTTAAAAGGAATAGAAACTATAAGCGGAATAGTTTCAACTTCCTAAGCTTGAACTCATGTACTGACATCACAAGTACCAGCATGGTGCCTGTCCCACCATGTGACCTTAGGCACGGCATTAAGGCTGATTCAGCTCGAGAAATTCACCATTAATTCCACTTAGTCCTTCTAGAACATGTATCGTACAATCAGCTCTACACAAGCGGCGCTAGACGAAGAAAACGCCCATATTAATTTTTTCGAACAGCGTTTTCTACCTAATGAATGCACAAAATTCTACAGTGGAGTTGATAGCTACACTTCGGGCCCTGGCCTGTATCAAAAATATTTGGAGCTCAAAAGGTGTTGGTTTTCATCTGCGAATCACGTTAAGGATATCGGACTGGTTTTGTTTCACAAGGATTGACAAGTAGTTGGCCTTGACGTAGGGGCCATCCCACCATTTGTCTAAAGTAGTTTGGGATATACCGTTGGTTGGGAATTAATCTTCATCCTCGCGAAAACAAATGCACTGTGTTTCAAACACCACAGCCTCATTCACTTTTTCTCTAGTTTACAGTAGTCTTCATGAGTGCAAAGATGCTATTACATAATACAAAAGGCTAGTACTACACTGTTCATTCACTTTCATCGTCGACTACTGGGAACTATAGTTCGATGAAAGTCACTTAATAGTTGGCTGTCACTTTCCGCTACAGTGTTGCCGCATCGGCTGCCGGCTACTGCTCGGTTTTTGTGACACGCAAATCGGCGCGTCTCTTCACAAACGCTGTTAATGTGTAATGCGGAGCAATGTTCGAAGCGGCAATCGCGAGGTAGAACGGAAATGGGAGACGCTCTGTTGACAGCTGATTATAAGTGACAGTTGACTGAACTGAGGCAGACGACGCGTTTTGTAGACTTGAATTTAAACTCATTTCCTAATCTAAGCATAACGTCGTGATGTGCCATGTATCCGAGAAAACGACGGCAGCAACCAGCGGCGTTAATAAAATCAGTTTGTTCACGACGACTAAAGCTAACCTTTATGATGAAACTCAACACAGAAAAATGTTAAATTTCAGCGCTAAAAAACTAAACTCTCGCTATCATTCACTGGTTGCCTGAAACCATCCTCAATCTGGCTATTCCAACTGCCAGTTTCCCACACGATGAGCGGCCTTGGTTGTAGGTTTTAGACGATACAGGTAGATTCAACGGAAAAATTAGGAAGGAAAATTAAAAGACAATACGAGAGTGAAAATGAGGTGGCAAAATTACATTTAAATCAAGTATCTGAATAAGAATTATAATGAAAGTCTTGTGATTAGATTCAATAAAAATCGCTGTATTTCACGAAATTCAAACCCACGACCTTCTATACAACGGGTTAATACACTAGCCACTCCCCTAAGCCATTGTGCTGAATAAAGCTGTTACATTTATTGCACTGGTACTACACGAGCAACGATGAATTGCAGCCTTCAAAAATTCATCTCAGTGTAATGTCGTGCGTAGCTTACCTTACGTAAACTGATCCCTGTGATTTTAACGGCTGTATGTGTGACACTGAATCGCGTCCAGTGCAGAAGAATCCAGTAGTGTTCGGCTATTGCTGTGTATGAAATGCGAAATCGTAGTGGCATTTGAGCTACCACGAACTGTTCGGGCGTGACACTGAGAGCTCTGATTGGAGGAAACGAGCTCCATGGCGTGAAGTGACACCTGTCAAGTAATTTCATACTTCAGTATTGTAGCTGGTGGACGGCCGTCGAACGCTACATATCTTCGCGCCAAAGCCTAGCATGGAAGACCGTAGACCGGGTCTCTTGTCAGTATTCCCCGTACACCACTTCGCCAACAGTTATTTACAGTATAATTAATTTGAATACATATACCGTCGAAAGAAACCCTTGGCCAATGTCATCTCGAAAAAAATTTAATATTTGAAGTTTTTGAAACTGTTGTCGTTTGTACAGAACTCGTGTATGTTTGTACATTTAAAAACAAATTACTTGAACATAACTGTCTTATGAGAAGGGTAGGACGGGGATGGTGATTGGAGAGTGGACCGAAGCGTGATGTAGATTGACACGTTATCTCACCCTGAAATCGTTCACCTTGTGTCTTTTGTACAGGAGACAATCCGGAAAGCAGGTGAAGCGAATTTACTTGCCATTCATTAAAAAGATGGTGAGAGAAACGAGCGAGTACGGTTTAAGACTGGCACGTGCGGGGCTCAGTGAATCGTGTAATTTTTTTTTACTAATGTCGGCATCAACACGCTCTGATGTTACTGAATATAAAGGAAAAGAACAGACGCTGGTTTATAGGTGCAAAATCAGCTAATGGAAAAACCAGCATTACAAAATGTTGACAGATGTTTTTCCACTGTCAAGTTAGTGGTGCTGTGGCAACGTGCCGTCGTTGGAATGCTCGTGGTTCAAGAACATCTTGTAACCGATGTTGCTCTGAGGACTGTACTATAAGCCACATATTAAATGTGAAATCAGTTTGACAACCAGCATAATGAAAGCGGGTGTCAGTTATCAAAAGTGAAAGAGTAATAATAGGAAAGAAAGTAAAAATTCGCTTTGGACGAGATCGAATCCACAACCCTTGCTGTACCGGACTAGCCCAAGGCAATTACCGTAAATTGTCGCTTTTTCTAGTCTTCTCTACCTCAATATGCAAAAATAGAACCCTTATAAGATCACTGAGTCTGTCGGACTGTTAAGACAATTTTGTTTGGAACGAGTATCAAATTTGACAGGTACTAACGTCTGCTGTTCATTGGCGGTATAAAAAATTGAAGCATCTAAGTCACTGTAATCAAAATATACAGCCATTTGTCATATTTTGATACTAGCAAACATTCATCACAATCTTTACAATACTTTAACCTAGAATCATGAAATTGGTTTAGGTTTCACAGCGCATGTAAAGAAAAAAAATGTGAAAACTGTTCAGTTGTAACGATATCACATGAAGAAAATACTGCAGTAAGTCAAAAATATCATGTACCATTGTAGAGGTGTTGATTTGGATTGACATAATGAGTAGAGTAATTCATAAGGATAGTTAGCGTATTTAATTTACAAACACTTCGTGCTAATGGCTGAGCCACGATGATTAGAAGTCGCTGGCCACTGTCAAGAGGAAGCCTTCGACACCAAGTGGTAACACCCCAGGGGGCTCACCACTCTTCAGCGGGTTTGTACTTTGCTACCACAGGGCCCGTCTTCGCAGCATCTTTTTCCTTCCGTGCTGCATGTCTGTCCTTTTCCACTCCTTTGGGGAACGTGTCTTCTTTTTTTGGGAATGTATTCCGCATTTTCAGTAGATGACATAAGAACAGTCTCACCACTGTTTTTCGTTTTTTTCTTTCTTCGTTCCCCTTCTCCCATCGTTCCTCCGCATCAGCTTTTGAGGCTCCTCTTTTTCTTCTTCTTCTTCTTCTTCTTCTTCTTCTTCTTCTTCTTCTTCATCCCTGTGCGCTCCTGAAGGTCAGCTCACGCGTCAGATGCGTAACAGGTGACTGGGTAACGTGCAATTCCCGGCCCCAGCTCGACAGGTAGGGTTCGCACGTACCCTTGGTACAGGCCAGGCTCAGGGAGGTATGATGACCTGAGCTGCTACCTTCCCAAATTGCCGACTGGCCCCTCTGTCAGATCTTTGGGAGGTGGGACCTAAGCTGTGAACAGTCACCTAAGGTGGGCGAGCCTCTCTCTGAGGGGGCAGCATCCAGTTGGAGGGAATGCGCCATCGGAGATGCTGTCAATCGTGGAGGATTTTCTCGTAATGAGCCAATCACCATCTTCGCGGTCCACATCCACCAAATGTAAATTAAATGAAGCTCCTGATTCAAAGACCCAGCTACAACATGGTTCCTCGTGGTTTCACGTGTTGAAGACATTCATTTGGAATGGTAAATCCGTTTGTTATTCAGAAAGGGGTTGATGCAACTGCTGGCCTTGTGAAATCCTGCTCTTCTTTACGCAATGGCAGTTTGCTTTTGGAGACAACTTCTGATTATTAAGCACAACTGTTTGCAATTTTACTTCTCCTCACCTATCCTGTTAATGTCGAGGGCCATATAACGTTGAATTCTTTCCATGGTATTATTTACATGAGGCTCCTCGAGGATGTGACTGAGTTAGAAATTCAAATGTACCTCTCTGATCAGGATGTCATTGCCGTCCACTGGGTGATAAAAAAGGTAGATACATCCTTAGTGTCCACAAGCATTCTTTTCTCACCTTTATATGGTGCTTCTCTGCACAATCAAAGCAGGCAATGAAGTTACCACAGTCAGACTATAAATTCCAAACCTGATGCGCTGCTACTGGTGCCATCATTTCAACCAAACTTGAATGTCTTGTCCACGCCCAGCCAAATGCGTAACCTATGGTAGGGCTGTGCATGAAGGCGATTGCCGCCTCCTCTCTGCTGTATCAACTGCAGTGGCGATCATGCCATACACTTTCGAGATTTTCCCATGTGTATCGATGAGTGAGCTGTCCTGGTGATTCAGGTAAAGGAAAAAGTGCTTTACCTGGTCTCTCGCAAGTTGATGTCGAAAGCTTCCTCTTGACAGTGGCCAGCGACTTCTAATCATCGTGGCTCAGCCATTTAGCACGAAGTGTTTGTAAATTAAATACACAAACTACCCATGTTCTTGCTACATCTCGCTCCATGAATGGCACAGCTACAGAGACATGCAACCTCAAATTCAGCACTGCGTTTGTGAAGTCGCCCAGTGTCTTGGTAGCATTGCCATCTTCTCGTCCAGCTGTGCAACAAGACACCAAACATTCACCTACAGGGCCGAAGTTACCTGATACATAACTGGCAGACCGGAAAGAACAGAAGAAATACTCCTGTGAAGACTTCCTATGCCCCTCCAACCAATAATAAACATCTGAGTCTTTCTTTTCCAACCGGAAAGGTCCAAGAAGTCAAACAAAGGGAAACGTTCTTCTCCTTCGCCGCCTCAGAGATCCTCTTCGATCGTGTCGCCATGTGATACTTTCGCCCAGCTGACCTCCACATCACTAGTCGCAACACCAGACGTTTTTCTGCCCTGGACCCTGCAGATAGACAGAGGGAGAATGCCGACGCCTCTGTAGATCTCATGAAGCAGGATCCTCCAGCCTCTCCACCCTGTAACAGTCAGTCTTGAAGGGCTGACACTCGGCAACCGTCAAGGTAACACCCCTTCATTTTTTCATCATGATTCTCCTGCGATGGAACGTTCACGCCCTTTGATCCAACAAAGAGTGTTTACAGCTGGTCTTAGTGTCGCACTGTCCACTTGTTCTCTTCCTTCAGGAAACAAAGTTGCGTCCTCACGACCGCTTTGAGCTCTCACATTTCTTCCCGACTGCAGGTTTTACTTCTCCCTGGCGAACTTCCACGAACATCATTTCCCTCCGTTGTGAAGAGCAGGTAGATTATATTACAAATGTTATCCTTAACGCTGCGGAAGGTTCCATTCCTCGCACTTCCTCTTTACCACACCATTTCCCGGTCCTTTTGTGGGCTGAGGTGTGCCGCGACTCAATTCGCGTGGGCATTTCCTCTCCGCGTTTTTAATTATCCTTCGATGGCAAACTGCATTCATTACAAACAGTTGCATGCACTGTGTCGTCGCATTCTTTGGGAAAGCAAAAATTCTGTCCCGATTTTATTCACTAGTTCTTTTAACAGTTCCACTCCCTCTTCCATTGTGTAGGCCAACTCGATGGTTCTCTGGTACCAAGATCCATTCCCCAATTTTGGCATGACGGTAGCAGACGGTCATAGTGGACCCTATTGCTACCTTGGGCCACCATTTTGCTGAGATTTCGAGTCCTCCCACTATCACCTTTTTCCATCGGAAACGAGCGGAGGCGGCTCGGGCGATAGCCTTCTCTTCTCAGAATCATGAGTGCTAGAAACTGCCTTTACTATGAGGGAGCTAGATCATGCTCTCACTTCATCCCGATCCTCTGCACCAGAGCCTGACGATGTTCCCTCCCTGCAGGTCGGGGGGTTAGTTTAGTCCAGAGGTATTCCTGCCTGTCACACGAGGCGACTAAAAGCAGTTTCACACTTTCGGCCTTTATGCGATGGGCCCCTGTAGGATTTGATCTCCATTCTTAAAAATTTTCCTGAAGAGCGAGCCAATTGGGGAAGGGCACCTTACAAGGTGCATCGTGTCCATTGTGCATTGAGGTTGTTATCCCACTTTCTCGTCGTCGCATTGCAGTCTTGCCCATTCTCTTGGGCGAGGACACATTCCTGGGTGCGTTTTCCACCATGCACTACGCAGTGTTGATTTCTGCATCGACAATGACCATGGATTTCTTTGCACCTGATATCCAACACGGTAGCCATTCTGTTGTGGTGTGCCACCATGTACCCTGTTGGTTGTAGCCCCCTTGACCACACAGGGATTGCTCTGCTGGTGCCTGCACCGTTAACTCCCCACGTATGCCAAGGCATAGATGCCCATCCCCCTGGGGCATTTGGACACCCGGTAATGGCCATCCTGCCAGGTGGCCTTTGCTGCAGCTGGGTGGCACCTGTGGGGAGGGCCCCTGGTTGGAGAGGGTGGCATGAGGGTGGATGACACGCAATGAAGTGTAGTCCATCGTCTCTTGCTCTCTTGCTCTCTAAGCGATCATGAGCTCAATTCAATGCACAGAAGTATGACCACAAATCGTTCCCCTCCCTGGCCACACCATGGAAGGAACGTCAGGCTAAGAATGGCAGTGGATCTTATTCACCCTGGTACCTTGTATGTTAGCTGGAAGGGAATGTCTTCTCATTCACTACACAATGCAGCTATAACACCCCATTTAGAGCTCCTCAGTGCCTTGCACATTGCCCCAACATTGCTCCTGGGCCTGATCGTATCCACAGACAGATGATTAAACATCTCCATCTTCCTAAAAGCTACATCTTCTCGTCATCTTCAACCAGATTTGGTGGGATGGCGTCTTTCTATCGCAATGGCAGTAGAGCACCATCATTCTGGTGCTCAAACTCTGAAAAACCCGCTTGATGTGGATAGCTATCGGCCGATCAGCCTCACCAATGTTCCTTGTAAGCTGCTGGAACATATGGTATGTTGGCAGTTGGGTTGGGTCGTGGAGTCATGTGGCTTGCTGGCTCCATCTCAGGGTGGCTTCCGCCAGGGTCGTTCTACCACTGATAATCTTGTGTCCATCAAGTCTGCCATTCGAACAGCCTTTTCCAGATGGCAGCACCTGACTGCTGTCTTTTTTGACTTAGGTAAAGCATACGACACAACTTTGGGACATCATATCCTTGCCACATTGTGTGAGTGGGGTCTCGGGGCACCACTCCTGATTTTTATCCAAAACTTGCTGTCGCTCTGTACTTTTCGATCCAAGTTGGTGACTTCCATCCATATCCACGAGATTGGAGTCCCGCAGGGCTCTGTATTGAGTGTCTCTCTATTTTTAGTGGTCATTAACGGTCTAGCAGGGGCTGTTGGGCCCTCTGTCTCACCTTCTCTGTATGCAGACGACTTCTGCATTTCGTACTGCTGCTCCAGTACTGTTGTTGCTGAGTGGCGCCATGGAGCCATCTACAAGGCGCCATCATGGGCTCTAGCCCACGGCTTCCGGTTTTCAGCTGCCAAGTCGTGTGTCATGCACTTCTATCAGGGTCGTACTGTTCATCCAGAATCCTCACTTTACCTTAATGACGATCCACTCACTGTAATGGAGACATATCATTCTTAGGACTAGTTTTCGACGTTTGATTGACTTGGCTCCCTCATCTTCGCCAGCTTAAGCAGAAGTGCTGGTAGCACCTCAATGCCCTCTGTTGCCTGCGCAACACCAATTGGGGAGCAGATCGCTCTACACTGCTGCAGCTCTACAGAGCCCTTGTCGAATCCTGAATTGATTGTGGAAGTGTGGTTTAAGGTTTGGCAGCACTTTCAGCATTGCATTTACTCTACCCTGTTCCCAACGTTGGGGTTCGATTAGCAACAGGCGCTCTTAGGACGAGTCTGTGGTGGAGTACTGGTGGAGACTGGTGTCCCTCCACTGCAGATCAGACGTGTGCAACTGCTCGCCAGTTAGGCAGCACACATTCATAGTTCCCCTGAGCATCTGAATTACCATCTCTTTTTCCTGACCGTGGCAGTCCATCTCCCGCATCGGCTGCCCAGATCGGGGCTAAGTATTGCAGTTCGCGTGCGGTCCCTTCTCTCCGAACGGGAGTCCTTCCCTTTACCACCTCTACTTGTGGTTGGTTCATGTACGACTCCATGGTGTACGTCTCGGCTGCAGCTTCATCCTGACTTTTGCATGGCCCTAAGGACTCTGTTAACCGTGCTGCTCTCTGCTGTCACTCCCTCTCAATTCTTGACGTGTTCTGCGGCTCTGAAGTGGTTTGCACCGACGGCTCAATGGCTGATGGTCACATAGACTTCGCATATATTCATGGAGGACATGTGGAGCAGCACTCCTTGCCAGTTAGAAGCAGAGCTGGCAGCCATATCTCATGCTCTTGAGTACATCAGCTCATGCCCTGGCAAGTGATTTCTCCTGTGTACTGACTCACTGAGCAGCCTACAAGCTATCGACCCGTGCTAACCTTGCCACTCTCTGATAGCTTCCATTCAGGAGTTCATCTTTGCCCTGGAACAGTCCCACCAATCTGTGGTGTTTGTGTGGACCTTAGGACACTTCGGAATGCTCTGTAACGAACTTACTAACAGGCTGACCAAATAGGCGATGCGGAAACCACTTCTGGAGATGACCTGCGTTCTGTCTTACACTGCAAGGTTTTCCGGCTTTGGGAGATGGAATGGCATAACAGCACACACAAGAAGCTGCGTGCCATTAAGGAGACTATGAATATGTGGAAGTCTTCCATGCAGGCCTCTCGCAGGGAATCAGTTCTCCTATGCAGGCTCCACATTGGCAATATGTGGCTAATGCATGGTTACCTACTCGGTCGCGAGGACCCACCTCAGTGTCGCTGTGGCTCCCAAATGACAGTCGCCAACCTCTTGCTAGACTGCCCACTTTTAGGTGCTCTACGTTAAACTTTCTCAGCACCCTGCCTTCTGTGTTGGGCGACCATGTACCACAGCAGATTTAGTTTTACGTTTTATCCGTGAGAGTGGGTTTTATACTTCTATCAAGGTTTTAGCTCATGTCCTTTGTCCCTCTGTGTTTAGTTTTACGTTTTATCCGTGAGAGTGGGTTTTATATTTATATCAAGGTTTTAGCTCATGTCCTTTGTCCCTCTGTGTCCTCTACCCTAGAGCCCTTAGGGTGGAGGTTTTAATGTATTGCAGAGTGGCTGGCTTTCCCTTATTGTCGCAGTTGGCCAGCCACTGTAATCACTTCTGTTTCCAGCGTCTCTGTTCTTTTCTTGTCCTCTTTTGTTCCTTTTAGTGTTCGTTGCCTTCCCTTCATTTCTGTGGCTTTCCCTTTCTTTCCGTTTTGTGTTATATGTTCCGTCGGTTTTATTCTCACACTTGTGGCATTGTATTATTAGGACCAAGGGACCGATGACCTCATAATTTAGTCCCTCCTCCCGCCTCTAAACCAACCAACCAACCAACCAGCCAGATGTTCACATTCAGATGTTGGGACACCTTTCTCTTGCAGGCAAGAACTATATGTTTGATAGGTTCAACCACATGTGGGCAGGGAGCACGTTTCCCAGACACTGTCGTGAAGCCACTGTCATACCTATACCTAAGCATGGTAAAGACAAACACCTTCCTTCTAGCTACTGCCCCATTTCTCTTACCAGCTGTGTTTGCAAGGTGATGGAACATGAGAGTCATGCCCAACTGGTATGGTTGCTAGAGTCTGGCAGTGTGAATTTCGAGAACTTCGTTCTGCATTTGACCATCTCGTCACTTCGTTCACCTGTGTCATGAATGGTTTTCTGCGCAAATACCAGACTGGCCGTGTTTTTTTCAGTTTAGAGAAAGCCTACACTACCTGCTGCAGGACTGATATCCTGTGTACTATCTACACGTGGGGCTTCCGTGGCCGCAAGATCCGTTTCCTTGAGGGATTTTTAAAAGCTTGGGTTTTCAAGGTCGCGTAGGCTTTGCCTTGTTGGACGCCTTCAGGAAAACTGTGTGCCTCTGGATTCCATCCTGAGCGTCGTCGCCTTTGCTTTGGTCACTAGCCTTATGAAAGCCTGTCTTCCTCTGCGTATCTCCAGCTCCCTTTTCGTTGACAGTTTTGCATCTATTGAAGTTCACCACTGACTTCTTGAGCGATGTCTTCAGTGATCTCTCGATCGTCCTCATTCATGGAGTGTCGACAATGGCTGGAGTTTTCCCACTGACAAAACCGTTAGTATGAATTACTCGTGGTGTAGTTGGTTTCTTCCACCGTCTTTACATGTTGGGCCTCTTGATCCTCTGTTCTTTGAACATATGGAATTCCTGGGGCTCGTGCTCGATAGGAAACTTTCTTGGTCCTCCCACACGGTGCATTTGGCAGCCTGCCATATGCAGTCCCTCTGTCCTACATGTCCTCAGTGGTGTTTTGTGGGGAGCAGATCGAGCCACCCTTCTCCGTTTGTACATGACAATTTCTGTTCGAAACTAGACTACAGGTGTTTCATTTATGCACCTGCACGGCCATCTCTCTTAGGCCATTTCAGTAATACCCACCATTGTGGCATCTGTTCGACCACTGGCGTCTTTACGCTAGCCCGGTTGAGAGCCTGTCTGCAGAAGGTGCTGAACTACCACTATCCTAATGCCGTGACTTTGTCTTCAGCAGATACGCATACTGTTTGTCTGCCGTGTGTGGCCACCTGTCCTGTGCCTCCTTCACAGATAACACCTTCGATCGCAAGTATGGGGTGTGTCCCTCTTCCCAGTTACCTCCTGGAGTTCGGATTCAGCTCTTGCCCTGGTACCATAATTTCATGTTACCTGGAACTTCACTGGCTGGTTCAAACCCTTCACCACCTTGGCTTCGTGCAATGACCCGTGTTCACCTTGTCCTAAGGACACTGTTCGCGCCTCGCTCTATCGCCTGCAGTTTCACGCTCTTTGCAGGAAACTTTGCGATATTATCTTTGTGTACATTGACTGGTCTCGGGCTGAGCGTGTGTCGGTGTGCCTTTGTCACTGCCGCCGAAGTTTTTCGGTAACTGCTCCTGCAGCACTGGTCGGTATTTACAGCAGAGCTCTTCGCCCTGTATCAGGCCACGAACACATCTGGCGACACAGGCTTTTCAATTGTGTTATCTGCTCAGACACTCTGCGCCCTTAAAAGCCTCTGTGTTGTACACTGTCCATCCTGTAGAGAAATTAATACAGGAAAGCCGTCACTCGTTCTTGATCTAGCCACTGCGAAGTTCATGCGGGTGCCTCATGTCGGCCTAACAGCAAACGAGGCTGCTGCCACAGCCGCAGTCCTCGCACCTCAGACCACTAGTTCCTACATTACGTGCGATTCTGTCCGTGTTGCCGTCTGTCAGCAGGCGGTATCACTGGCGCCACCACTGGTCCTCCCTCCATAGGAACAAGCTCCGGATTGGAGAACCGCATCTCGCTGCGAGGAGATCATTTTAACTAGGTTGCATATTGGGCGCTGTCTTTTTAGCCACTGCCACTTAAGTGGTGCTCCCCCACCACTTCGTGCTCAATGTGCTTCACGTTTGACTGTCGGTCATTTCCTGGCCGAATGCCTTTATTTTAAACGCCTACGTTCTCGTTTGAGCTTACCGTCTGAGATAACGGCCATTTTAGCGAACCACGCACGGGTTGAAGACAGCGTTTTACTTTTTATCCTTCGTAGCAATATCGCGAGCGCCTTTTAATTTTTATTTCAGGACCTGAGCTCTTCAATGGCGTGTTTTACACACATTCCTCAACGTCCCTGATTTTAGCTGTCTTCACTTCGTCGAGTTGGATTAACGTGTAGTCGTCTTGGCTTCTATAATTCGGGCGTGGGCACGTATGACCCTAGCTGTTTTTGCGCCCTAAACAGAAACAAACAATCCAGTGGTGTTAGCTAGGGCGAATGCTGTCCATCAGCTGTGTCAGGCAAGCAAAAGTACTGCAGGCCCTTTAGGAACAACTCGTTCTTAGACTGAAAATTCACTCCACAACTGATCTATGACTCAAAAACAATATATCGTACAAAGTAATGAAAGTAACTGATAGTGGTTGCAAGCCATTACTTAAGTTCAAATGTCATACAGAAAATAGATTGAACTATTTTTCAAAACAATTGACGTCTAAGCAACAACAGTACATATACAATCAACAGTACCGTTCCTTTCCCCTAACAATCCAGTCAAATTTTACCAGTAATATTAAAAAGGATGCGAGCAACCGAATTTTCATTCGCCAATGAGCATAGAATATTAGTATAACGAATAAAATGAATCAAAAATTACGACAGTCAGTGTGATTCACACGAATTTCAATTTAAAATTTACACCAACTTGAAAGATTCGGGATAATTAAACTGATAAGGATAAAATGTAAAAATCTAAACCACTATAGGTTACTAAAATAAGAGCGCGAGTACTATTGCCACATGACTGGATTTCTTCCAGTGATAATACCACTGAACGTATATAAACTAGAATATTAACAAATTGTAGAATAGTTCAACTACAAAATTACCAATGACGATATATGTATAATATTAATATGAAGTATTAGTTTCCGATTTTAACATCAAGAAAATGAAATGACAAATTTGTGCTTCGACGCGATTAACGAGCCCAGGAACTAGTTGCAGCCACCGTGTATCATACTAGCAAAGCATAAGTAACAAAGACTTGTTAAGAAAATAAAAGGACGAATGGCTGGCAGTAATGAGGTAGGCGACATTTCGTAGTGGGAGACAACCAGCGAACGCCGATCGTAGCCGCAGTGATTATGTGTCATTCTCCCAAAATATTACGAATAACGGTTTCGGAATAGCATTGGCGGAAAGTACACACGACTCTGAATTGATTCAAAATAACATAAACAGATGCGTGACTCGTAGTAAAGCAGGAGGCCACATTTTGTGGTGGACGACGACCAGCGCACTCTGGTGCTAGCCGCAGATACTATGTAACATTCTCCCAAAATATTACGAATAACGGTTTCGGAATACGATGGGCGGAAAGTACACACGACTCTGAATTGATGCAAAATAATATAAAGTGACGCGTGACTTGTAGTAAAGCAGGAGGCAAATTTCTTGGTGGGTGACGAGCAGCGCGCCCTGGTGCTAGCCGCTGATACTATGTAACGTTCTCCTAAAATATTACGAATAACGGTTTCGGAATAGCATTGGCGGAAAGTACCCACGATTCTGAATTGATGCAAAATAATATAAACTGACGCGTGACTCGTAGTAAAGCCGGCCGCCACATTTTGTGGTAGGGGACGAGCAGCGCACTCTTGCTGGCCGCAGATACTATGTAACATTCTACCAAAATATTACGAATAACGGTTTCTGAACAGCATTGGCGGAAAGTGGACACGACACTGAATTGGTGCAAAATAGTATAAACTGACGCGTTACTCGTAGTAAAGCAGGAGGCCAGATTTTTTCGTGGGGGACGAGCAGTGCACTCTGGTGCTACCCGAAGATACTATGTATCATTCTCCCAAAATATTACGAATAACGGTTTCGGAATAGCCTTGGCGGAAAGTACACACGATTCTGAATTGGTGCAAAATAGTATAAAAGGCGTGAATCGTTGCAAAGCAGGAGGCCACTTTTTTTTGTATGGGACGGGCAGCGCACTCTGGTGCTACCCGCAGATACTATGTATCATTCTCCCAAAACATTACGAATGACGGTTTCGGAATAGCATTGGCGGAAAGTACACACGATTCTGAATTGGTGCAAAATAGTATAAACCGACGCATCACTCGTAGTAAAGCAGGGGGCCTAATTTTTTGGAGGGGGACGAGCAGCGCACTCTGCTGTTAGCCGCAGATACTATGTATCATTCTCCCAAAATATTACGAATAACGGTTTCGGAATAGCATTGGCGGAAAGTAGAAACGATTCTGAACTGGTGCAAAATAGTATAAATTGAAGCGTGGCTCGTAGTAAAGCTGAAAACGACTCTTTTTGTGGGGGACGAGCAGCGCACTCTGGTGCAGGATGCAGATACAATGTATCATTCTCCCAAAATATTACGAATAACGGTATCGGAATACCATTGACGGAAAGTACACACGATTCTAAATTTGTGCAAAATGGTGTAAACTGACGCGTGACTCGTAGTAAAGCAGGAGGCTTCGTTTTTTGGTGGGGGACGAGCAGGGCACTCTGGTGCTGGCTTCAGATACTATGTATCATTCTCCCAAAATATTACGTATAACGGTTTCGGAATAGCATTGGCGGAAAGTACACACGATTCTGAATTGGTGCAAAATAGTATGAAATGATGCGTGACTCGTAGTAAAGCAGGAGGCTTGGTTTTTTGGTGGGGGACGAGCAGCGCACTCTGGTGCTGACCGCAGATACAATGTATCATTCTCCCAAAATATTATGAATAACGGTTTCGGAATAGCATTGGCGGAAAGTACACACGATTCTGATTTGGTGCAAAATAGTATAAACTGGCGCGTGACTCGTAGTAAAGCAGGCGGCGACCTTTTTTGTGAGGACGAGCAGCGCACTCTGATGTTACCCGCAGATACTATGTATCATACTGACAAAATATTACGTATAACGGTTTCGGAATAGCATAGGCCGAAAGTACACACGATTCTGAATTGGTGCAAAATAGTATAAAATGATGCGTGACTCGTAGTAAAGCACAAGGTTTCGTTTTTTGGTGGGGGACGAGCAGCGCACTCTGGTGCTGGCCGGAGATACAATGTATCATTCTCCCAAAATATTACGAATAATGGTTTCGGAATAGCATTGGCGGAAAGTACACACGGTTCTGAATTTGTGCAAAATATTATAATCTGACGTGTGACTCGTAGTAAAGCAGGAGGCCACGTTTTTTGGTGGGGGACGAGCAGCGCACTCTGGTGCAAGCCGCAGATACTATGTACCATTCTCCCAAAATATTACGAATAACGGTTTCGGAATAGCATTGGCGGAAAGTAGACACGATTCTGAATTGGTGCAAAATAGTATAAACTGGCGCGTGACTCGTAGTAAAGCAGGAGGCCACATTTTTTGGTGTGGGACGAGCAGCGCAATTTGGTGATACCCGCAGATACTATGTATCATTCTCCCAAAACAATACGAATAACGGTTTCGGAATAGCATTGGCGGAAAGTAGACACAATTCTGAATTGGTGCAAAATAGTATAAACTGACACGTGACTGTTGGTAAAGCAGGAGGCCACATTTTTTGGTGGGGGACGAGCAGCGCACTCTGATGCTAGCCGCAGATACTATGTATCATACTCCCAAAATATTACGTATAACGGTTTCGGAATAGCATAGGCGGAAAGTACACACGATTCTGAATTGGTGCAAAATAGTATAAAATGATGCGTGACTCGTAGTAAAGCAGGAGGCTTCGTTTTTAGGTGGGTTACGAGCAGCGCACTCTCGTGCTGGATGCAGATACAATGTATCATTCTCCCAAAACATTACGAATAACGGTTTCGGAATAGCATTGGCGGAAAGTACACACGATTCTGATTTGGTGCAATATAGTATGAACTGACGCGTGACACGTAGTAAAGCAGGATGCCACATTTTTTGGTGGGGGACGAGCAGCGCACTCTGGTGTTACCCGCAGATACTATGTAGCATACCCCTAAAATATTCCGTATAACGGTTTCGGAATAACATTGACGGAAAGTATACACGATTCTGAATTGGTGCAAAATAGTATAAACTGACGGGTGACTCGTAGTAAAGCAGGAGGCCACATATTTTGGTGGGGGACGAGCAGCGCACTCTGGTGCTGGCCGCAGATACTATGGTATCATTCTCCAAAAATATTACGAATAACGGTTTCGGAATAGCATTGTCGGAAAGTACTCACGATTCTGAATAGGTGCAAAATAGTATAAACTGACGCGTGACTCGTAGTAAAGCAGGAGGCCACATTTTTTGGTGGGGGACGAGCAGCACACTCTGGTGCTAGCCGCAGATACTATGTATCACTCTCCCAAAATGTTGTGAATAACGGCTTCGGAATAGCATTGGCGGAAAGTAGACACGATTCTGAATTGGTGCAATATAGTATAAAATGATGCGTGACTCGTAGTAAAGCAGGAGGCTTCGTTTTTTGATGGGTTACGAGCAGCGCACTCTCGTGCTGGATGCAGATACAATGTATCATTCTCCCAAAATATTACGAATAGTGGTTTCAGAATAGCATTGGCGGAAAGTACACACGATTCTGAATTTGTGCAAAATATTATAAACTGGCGCGTGACTCGTAGTAAAGCAGGAGGCCACATTTTTTGGTGTGGGACGAGCAGCGCAATTTGGTGATACCCGCAGATACTATGTATCATTCTCCCAAAACAATACGAATAACGGTTTCGGAATAGCATTGGCGGAAAGTAGACACAATTCTGAATTGGTGCAAAATAGTGTGAACTGACGCGTGACTCGTAGTAAAGCAGGAGCCCACATTTTTTGGTGGGGGCGAGCACGGCACTCTGTTGCTGGCCGCAGATACTATGTATCACTCTCCCAAAACATTACGAATAACGGTTTCGGAATAGCATTGGCGGAAAGTAGACACGATTCTGAATTGGTGCAAAATAGTATAAACTGGCGCGTGACTCGTAGTAAAGCAGGAGGCCACATTTTTTGGTGTGGGACGAGCAGCGCAATTTGGTGATACCCGCAGATACTATGTATCATTCTCCCAAAACAATACGAATAACGGTTTCGGAATAGCATTGGCGGAAAGTAGACACAATTCTGAATTGGTGCAAAATAGTATAAACTGACACGTGACTGTTGGTAAAGCAGGAGGCCACATTTTTTGGTGGGGGACGAGCAGCGCACTCTGATGCTAGCCGCAGATACTATGTATCATACTCCCAAAATATTACGTATAACGGTTTCGGAATAGCATAGGCGGAAAGTACACACGATTCTGAATTGGTGCAAAATAGTATAAAATGATGCGTGACTCGTAGTAAAGCAGGAGGCTTCGTTTTTTGGTGGGTTACGAGCAGCGCACTCTCGTGCTGGATGCAGATACAATGTATCATTCTCCCAAAACATTACGAATAACGGTTTCGGAATAGCATTGGCGGAAAGTACACACGATTCTGATTTGGTGCAATATAGTATGAACTGACGCGTGACACGTAGTAAAGCAGGATGCCACATTTTTTGGTGGGGGACGAGCAGCGCACTCTGGTGTTACCCGCAGATACTATGTAGCATACCCCTAAAATATTCCGTATAACGGTTTCGGAATAACATTGACGGAAAGTATACACGATTCTGAATTGGTGCAAAATAGTATAAACTGACGGGTGACTCGTAGTAAAGCAGGAGGCCACATTTTTTGGTGGGTGACGAGCAGCGCACTTTGGTGCTGGCCGCAGATACTATGGTATCATTCTCCAAAAATATTACGAATAACGGTTTCGGAATAGCATTGTCGGAAAGTACTCACGATTCTGAATAGGTGCAAAATAGTATAAACTGACGCGTGACTCGTAGTAAAGCAGGAGGCCACATTTTTTGGTGGGGGACGAGCAGCACACTCTGGTGCTAGCCGCAGATACTATGTATCACTCTCCCAAAATGTTGTGAATAACGGCTTCGGAATAGCATTGGCAGAAAGTACACACGATTCTGAATTGGTGCAATATAGTATGAACTTACGCGTGACTCGGAGTAAAGCAGGATGCCACATTTTTTGGTGGGGGACGAGCAGCGCACCCTGGTGTTACCCGCAGATGCTAAGTATCATTCTACCAAAATATTACGAATAACGGTTTGGGAATAGCATTGGCAGAAAGTACACACTATTCTGAATTGGTGCAATATAGTATGAACTTACGCGTGACTCGTAGTAAAGCAGGATGCCACATTTTTTGGTGGGGGACGAGCAGCGCACTCTGGTGCTGGCCGCAGATACAATGTATCATTCTCCCAAAATATTACGAATAACGGTTTCGGAATAACATTGAGGGATAGTAGACACGATACTGAATTGGTTCAAAATAGTACAAAATGACGCGTGACTCGTAACAAAGCAGGAGGCGACGTTTTTGGTGGGGGACGAGCAGCGCACTCTGGTGCTACCTGCAGATACTATGTACCTTCTCCCATAATATTACGAATAACGGTTTCGGAATAGCATTGGCGGAAAGTACACACCTTTCTGAATTGGTGGAAAATAGTATAAACTGACGCGTGACTCTTGGTAAAGCAGGAGGCGACATTTTTTGGTGGGGGACGAGCAGTGCACTCTGGTGTTACCCGCAGATACTATGTACCATTCCCCCAAAATAATACGAATAACGGTTTGGGAATAGCATTGGCTGAAAGTACACACGATTCTGAATTGGTGCAAAATAGTATAAACAGACGCGTGACTCGTTGTAGAGCAGGAGGGCTAATTTTTTGGTGTGGGACGAGCAGCACACTCTGGTGCTAGCCGCAGATATCATGTACCATTCTCCCAAAGTATTAATAATAACGGTTTCTGAATAGCATTTGCGGAAAGTAGACACGATTCTGAATTGGTGCAAAATAGTGTGAACTGACGCGTGACTCGTAGTAAAGCAGGAGGCCACTTTTTTTGGTGGGGGACGAGCAGCGCACTTTGGTGCTACCCGCAGATACTATGTATCATTCTCCCAAAATATTACGAATAACGGTTTCGGAATAGCATTGCCGGAAAGTAGCCACGATTCTGAATAGGTGCAAAATAGTATAAATTGAGGCGTGACTCGTAGTAAAGCAGAAGGCTACGTTTTTTGGTGGAGGACGAGCAGCGCACTCTGGTGCTACCCGCAGATACTATGTATCATTCTCCCAAAATATTACGAATAACGGTTTAGGAATAGCCTTGGCTGAGGGTACACACGATTCTGAATTGGTGCAATATAGTATAAACTGGCGCGTGACTCGTAGTAAAGCAGGAGGCGACCTTTTTTGAGAGGACGAGCAGCGCACTCTGATTTTACCCGCAGATACTATGTATCGTACTGACAAAATATTACGTATAACGGTTTCGGAATAGCATAGGCCGAAAGTACACACGATTCTGAATTGGTGCAAAATAGTATAAAATGATGCGTGACTCGTAGTAAAGCACGAGGCTTCGTTTTTTGGTGGGGGACGAGCAGCGCACTCTGGTGCTGGCCGGAGATACAATGTATCATTCTCCCAAAATATTACGACTAATGGTTTCGGAATAGCATTGGCGGAAAGTACACACGATTCTGAATTTGTGCAAAATATTATAATCTGACGTGTGACTCGTAGTAAAGCAGGAGGCCACGTTTTTTGGTGGGGGACGAGCAGCGCACTCTGGTGCAAGCCGCAGATACTATGTACCATTCTCCCAAAATATTACGAATACCGGTTTCGGAATCGCATTGGCGGAATGTACACACGATTCTGAATTGGTGCAAGATAGTATAAACTGGCGCGTGACTCGTAGTAAAGCAGGAGGGCACATTTTTTGGTGGGGGACGAGCAGCGCACTCTGCTGTTAGCCACAGATACTATGTATCATTCTCCCAAAACATTACGTATAACGGTTTCGGAATAGCATTGGCGGAAAGTAGACACGATTCTGAATTGGTGCAAAATAGTGTGAACTGACGCGTGACTCGTAGTAAAGCAGGAGCCCACATTTTTTGGTGGGGGCGAGCACGGCACTCTGTTGCTGGCCGCAGATACTATGTATCACTCTCCCAAAACATTACGAATAACGGTTTCGTAATAGCATTGGCGGAAAGTACACACGATTCTGAATTTGTGCAAATTATTATAAACTGACGTGTGACTCGTAGTAAAGTAGGATGCCACATTTTTTGGTGGAGGACGAGCAGCGCACTCTGGTACTGGCTTCAGATACTATGTATCATTCTCGCAAAATATTACGTATAACGGTTTCGGAATAGCATTGGCGGAAAGTACACACGATTCTGAATTGGTGCAAAATAGTATGAAATGATGCGTGACTCGTAGTAAAGCAGGAGGCTTCGTTTTTTGGTGGGGGACGAGCAGCGCACTCTGGTGCTGGCCGCAGATACAATGTATCATTCTCCCAAAATATTACGTATAACGGTTTCGGAATAGCATTGACGGAAAGTACACACGATTCTGAATTGGTGCAAAATAGTATAAACTGACGCATGGCTCGTAGTAAAGCAGGGGGCCTCATTTTTTGGTGGGGGACGAGCAGCGCCCTCTGCTGTTAGCCACAGATACTATGTATCATTCTCCCAAAATATTACGAATAACGGTTTCGGAATAGCATTGGCGGAAAGTAGACACGATTCTGAATTGGTGCAAAATAGTATATACTGACACGTGACTGTTGGTAAAGCAGGAGGCCACATTTTTTGGTGGGTGACGAGCAGCGCATTCTGGTGCTGGCCTCAGATACTGTGTATCATTCTCCCAAAATATTACGAATAACGGTTTCGGAATAGCATTGGCAGAAAATACACACGATTCTGAATTGGTGCAAAATAGTATAAACTGACGGGTGACTCGTAGTTAAGCAGGAGGCCACATTTTTTGGTGTGGGACGAGCAGCGCAATTTGGTGATACCCGCAGATACTATGTATAATTCTCCCAAAACAATACGAATAACGGTTTCGGAATAGCATTGGCGGAAAGTAGACACAATTCTGAATTGGTGCAAAATAGTATAAACTGACACGTGACTGTTGGTAAAGCAGGAGGCCACATTTTTTGGTGGGGGACGAGCAGCGCACTCTGATGCTAGCCGCAGATACAATGTATCATTGTCCCAAAATATTAAGAATAATATTTTCGGAATAGCATTGGCGGAAAGTACGCACGATTCTGAATTGGTGCAAAATAGTATAAACTGACGTGTGACTCGTAGTAAAGCAGGAGGCCACGTTTTTTGGTGGGGGACGAGCAGCGCACTCTGGTGCTGGCCGCAGATACTATGTATCATAGTCCCAAAACATTATGTATAACGGTTTCGGAATAGCATAGGCGGAAAGTACACACGATTCTGAATTGGTGCAAAATAGTATAAAATGATGCGTGACTCGTAGTAAAGCAGGACGCTTCGTTTTTTGGTGGGGGACGAGCAGCGCACTCCGGTGTACCCGCAGATGCTAAGTATCATTCTCCAAAAATATTACGAATAACGGAATCGGAATACCATTGACGGAAAGTACACACGATTCTAAATTGGTGCAAAATGGTGTAAACTGACGCGTGACTCGTAGTAAAGCAGGAGGCCACATTTTTTGGTGGGGGACGAGCAGCACACTCTGGTGCTAGCCGCAGATACTATGTATCATTCTCCCAAAATGTTATGAATAACGGCTTCGGAATAGCATTGGCGGAAAGTACACACGATTCTGAATTGGTGCAATAAAGTATGAACTTACGCGTGACTCGTAGTAAAGCAGGATGCCACATTATTTGGTGGGGGACGAGCAGCGCACTCTGGTGCTACCCGCCGATACTATGTATCATTCTACCAAAATATTACGAATAACGGTTTGGGAATAGTATTGGCAGAAAGTACACACGATTCTGAATTGGTGCAATATAGTATGAACTTACGTGTGACTCGTAGTAAAGCAGGAGGCCACGTTTTTTGGTGGGGGACGAGCAGCGCACTCTGGTGCTGGCCGCAGATACAATGTATCATTCTCCCAAAATATTACGAATAAAGGTTTTGGAATAGCATTGGCGGAAAGTACACACGATACTGAATTTGTGCAAATTATTATAAACTGCCTGTGACTCGTTGTAAATCAGGAGGCCACGTTTTTTGGTGGGGGACGAGCAGCGCACTCTGGTGCTGGCCGCAGATACAATGTATCATTCTCCCAAAATATTACGAATAATGGTTTCGGAATAGCATTGGCGGAAAGTACACACGATTCTGAATTGGTGCAAAATAGCATAAACTGACGCGTAACTCGTAGTAAAGCAGGATTCGTCTTTTTTTGTGGGAGACGAGCAGCACACTCTGGTGCTACCCGCAGATACTATGTATAATACTCCCAGAATATGACGTATAACGGTTTCGGAATAGTATTGACGGAAAGTACACACGATTCTGAATTGGTGCAAAATAGTATAAACTGACACGTGACTGTTGGTAAAGCAGGAGGCCACATTTTTTGGTGGGGGACGAGCAGCGCACTCAGGTGCTTGCCGCTGATACTATGTATCACTCTCCGTAAACATGACGAATAACGAGTTCGGAATAGCATTGGCGGAAAGTACACACGATTCTGAATTGGTGCAAAATAGTATAAACTGACACGTGACTCGTAGTAAAGCAGGGGGTCTCATTTTTTGGTGGGGACGAGCAGCGCACTCTGCTGTTAGCCGCAGATACTATGTACCATTCTCCCAAAATATTACGAATAACGGTTTCGGAATAGCATTGGCGGAAAGTACACACGATTCTGAACTGGTGCAAAATAGTATAAACTGATGCGTGACTCGTAGTAAAGCAGAAGGCTACGTTTTTTGGTGGAGGACGAGCAGCGCACTCTGGTGCTACCCACAGATACTATGTATTATTGTCCCAAAATATTGTGAATAACGGTTTCGGAATAGCATTGGCGGAAAGTTCACACGATTCTGAATTGGTGCAAAATAGTATGAACTGACGCGTAACTCGTAGTAAAGCAGGAGGCGACTTTTTTGGTGGGGGACGAGCAGCGCACTCTGGTGCTACCCGCAGATGCTATGTATCATTCTCCCAAAATATTACGTATAACGGTTTAGGAATACGATTGATGAAAAGTACACACGATTCTAAATTGGTGGAAAATAGTATAAACTGGTGCGTGACTCATAGTTAAGCAGGAGGCCATATTTTTTGATGGGGGACGAGCAGCGCACTCTGGTGCTACCCGCAGATACTATGTATCATTCTCCCAAAATATTATGAATAACGGTTTGGGAATAGCATTGGCTGAAAGTACACACGATTCTGAATTGGTGCAAAATAGTATAAACTGACCCGTGACTCGTAGTAAAGCAGGAGGCACCTTTTTTTGTGGGGGACGAGCAGCGCACTCTGGTGCTACCAACAGATACTATGTACCATTCTCCCAAAATATTACGAATAACGGTTTTTGATTAGCATTGGCAGAAAGTACACACGATTGTGAGTTGGTGCAAAATAGTATGAACTGATGCGTGACTCGTAGTAAAGCAGGATGCCACATTTTTTGATGGGGGACGAGCAGCGCACTCTGGTTCTACCCGCAGATACTATGTATCATTCTCCCAAAATATTACGAATAACGGTTTCGGAATACAATTGACGAAAAGTACACACGATTTTGAATTGGTGCAATATAGTATTAACTGACGCGTGACTCGTAGTAAAGCAGGAATCCACATTATTTGGTGGGGGACGAGTAGCGCACTCTGGTGCTGGCCTCAGATACTATGTATCATTCTCCCAAAATATTACGAATAACGGTTTCGGAATAGCATTGGCGGAAAGTACACACGATTCTGAATTGGTGCACAATAGTATGAACTGACGCGTGACTCGTAGTAAAGCAGGAGGCACCTTTTTTGTGGGGGACGAGCAGCGCACTCTGGTGCTTCCAGCAGATACTATGTACCATTCTCCCAAAATATTACGAATAACGGTTTTTGATTAACATTGGCGGAATGTACACACGATTCTGAATTGGTGCAAAATAGTATAAACTGACGCGTGACTCGTAGTAAAAAAGGAGGCGACTTTTTTGGTGGGGGACGAGCAGCGCACCTTGGTGCTACCCGCAGATACTATGTATCATACTCCTAAAATATTACGTATAACGGTTTCGGAATAGCATTGACGGAAAGTACACACGATTCTGAATTGGTGCAAAATAGTATAAACTGACCCGTGACTCGTAGTAAAGCAGGAGGCACCTTTTTTGTGGGGGACGAGCAGCGCACTCTGGTGCTTCCAGCAGATACTATGTACCGTTCTCCCAAAATATTACGAATAACGGTTTCGGAATAGCTTTGGGGGAAAGTAGACACGATTCTGAATTGGTGCAAAATAGTATAAACTGGCCCGTGACTCGTAGTAAAGCAGGAGGCACCTTTTTTGTGGGGGACGAGCAGCGCACTCTGGTGCTTCCAGCAGATACTATGTACCATTCTCCCAAAATATTACGAATAACGGTTTTTGATTAACATTGGCGGAATGTACACACGATTCTGAATTGGTGCAAAATAGTATAAACTGACGCGTGACTCGTAGTAAAAAAGGAGGCGACTTTTTTGGTGGGGGACGAGCAGCGCACCTTGGTGCTACCCGCAGATACTATGTATCATACTCCTAAAATATTACGTATAACGGTTTCGTAATAGCATTGACGGAAAGTACACACGATTCTGAATTGGTGCAAAATAGTATAAACTGACCCGTGACTCGTAGTAAAGCAGGAGGCACCTTTTTTGTGGGGGACGAGCAGCGCACTCTGGTGCTTCCAGCAGATACTATGTACCGTTCTCCCAAAATATTACGAATAACGGTTTCGGAATAGCTTTGGGGGAAAGTAGACACGATTCTGAATTTGTGCAAAATAATATAAACTGACGCGTGACTCGTAGTAAAGCAGGAGGCAACTTTTTTGGTGGGGAACGAGCACCGCACTCTGGTGCTACCCGCAGATACTATGTAACATTCTCCCAAAATATTACGTATAACGGTTTAGGAATACGATTGACGAAAAGTACACACGATTCTAAATTGGTGGAAAATAGTATAAACTGACGCGTGACTCGTAGTAAAGCAGGAGGCCACATTTTTTGATGGGGGACGAGCAGCGCACTCTGGTGCTACCCGCAGATACTATGTATCATTCTCCCAAAATATTATGAATAACGGTGTGGGAATAGCATTGGCTGAAAGTACACACGATTCTGAATTGGTGCAAAATAGTATAAACTGGCGCGTGACTCGTAGTAAAGCAGGAGGCACCTTTTTTTGTGGGGGACGAGCAGCGCACTCTGGTGCTACCAGCAGATACTATGTACCATTCTCCCAAAATATTACGAATAACGGTTTTTGATTAGCATTGGCGGAAAGTACCCACGATTCTGAATTGGTGCAAAATAGTATAAACTGACGCGTGACTCGTAGTAAAGCAGGAGGCGACTTTTTTGGTGGGGGACGAGCAGCGCACCTTGGTGCTACCCGCAGATACTATGTATCATACTCCTAAAATATTACGTATAACGGTTTCGGAATAGCATTGACGGAAAGTACACACGATTCTGAATTGGTGCAAAATAGTATAAACTGACGCGTGACTCGTAGTAAAGCAGGAGGTTTCATTTTTTTGGTGTGGAAGAGCAGCGCACTCTGGTGCTATCCGCTGATACTATGTATCACTCTCCGTAAACATTACGAATAACAAGTTCGGATTAGCATTGGCGGAAAGTACACACGATTCTGAATTGGTGCAAAATAGTATAAACGGACGCATGACTCATAGTAAAGCAGGGGGCCATATTTTTTGGTGGGGGACGAGCAGCGCACTCTGCTGTTAGCCGCAGATACTATGTACCATTCTCCCAAAATATTACGAATAACGGTTTCGGAATAGCATTAGCGGAAAGTAGACACGATTCTGAATTGGTGCAAAATAGTATCAACTGACGCGTGACTCGTAGAAAAGCAGGAGGCCACTTTTTTTCTTGGGGGACGAGCAGCGCACTCTGGTGCTGGCCTCAGATACTATGTATCGTTCTCCAAAAATATTACGAATAACGGGTTCGGAATAGCATTGGCGGAAAGTACACACGATTCTGAATTGGTGCAAAATAGTATAAACTGACGCGTGACTCGTAGTAAAGCATTGGGCCTCTCTTTTTGGTGGGGGACGAGCAGCGCACTCTGCTGTTAGCCGCAGATACTATATACCATTCTCCCAAAATATTACGAATAACGGTTTTGGAATAGCATTGGCGGAAAGTACACACGATTCTGAATTGGTGCAAAATAGTATGAACTGACGCGTGACTCGTAGCAAAGCAGGAGGCCACTTTTTTTCTTGGGGGACGAGCAGCGCACTCTGGTGCTACCCGCAGATACTATGTATCATTCTCCCAAAACATTACGAATAACGGTTTAGGAATAGCATTGGCGGAAAGTAGACATGATTCTGAATTGGTGCAAAATAGTATAAACTGACTCGTTACTCGTAGTAAAGCAGGAGGCCTCATTATTGGTGGAGGACGAGCAGCGCACTCTGGTGCTAGCCGCTGATACTATGTACCATTCTCCCAAAATATTACGAATAACGGTATCGGAATAGCATTGGCGGAAAGTACACACGATTCTGAATAGGTGCAAAATAGTATAAACTGTCGCGTGACTCGGAGTAAAGCAGAAAGCTACGTTTTTTGGTGGAGGACGAGCAGCGCACTCTGGTGCTACCCTCAGATACTATGTATCATTCTCCCAAAATACTACGAATAACGGTTTCGGAATAGCTTTGGCGGAAAGTACACACGATTCTGAATAGGTGCAAAATAGTATAAACTGTCGCGTGACTCGTAGTAAAGCAGAAGGCTACGTTTTTTGGTGGAGGACGAGCAGCGCACTTTGGTGCTACCCACAGATACTATGTATTATTCTCCCAAAATATTGTGAATAACGGTTTCGGAATAGCATTGGCGGAAAGTACACACGATTGTGAGTTGGTGCAAAATAGTATGAACTGATGCGTGACTCGTAGTAAAGCAGGAGGACACATTTTTTGGTGGGGGACGAGCAGCACACTCTGGTGCTAGCCGCAGATACTATGTATCATTCTCCCAAAATATTATGAATAACGGTATCGGAATAGCATTGGCGGAAAGTACACACGATTGTGAGTTGGTGCAAAATGGTATACAGTGACGCGTTACTCGTAGTAATGCAGGAGCCCTCATTTTTGGTGGCGGACGAGCACGCACTCTTGTGCTACCCACAGATACTATGTATCAATCCCCCAAAATATTACGTATAATGGTTTCGGAATAACATTGCTGGAAAGTACACACGATTCTGAATTGGTGCAAAATAGTATGAACTGATGCGTGACTCATAGTAGAGCAGGAGGCCATTTTTTTTTGGTGGGTGACGGGTAGCGCACTCTGGTGCTGGCCTCAGATACTATGTATCATTCTCCCAAAATATTATGAATAACGGTTTGGGAATAGCATTGGCGGAAAGTACACACGATTCTGAATTGGTGCACAATAGTATGAACTGACGCGTGACTCGTAGTAAAGCAGGAGGCGACTTTTTTGATGGGGGACGAGCAGCGCACTCTGGTGCTTCCAGCAGATACTATGTACCATTCTCCCAAAATATTACGAATAACGGTTTTTGATTAACATTGGCGGAATGTACACACGATTCTGAATTGGTGCAAAATAGTATAAACTGACGCGTGACTCGAAGTAAAGCAGGAGGCGACTTTTTTGGTGGGGGACGAGCAGCGCACCTTGGTGCTACCCGCAGATACTATGTATCATACTCCTAAAATATTACGTATAACGGTTTCGGAATAGCATTGACGGAAAGTACACACGATTCTGAATTGGTGCAAAATAGTATAAACTGACCCGTGACTCGTAGTAAAGCAGGAGGCACCTTTTTTTGTGGGGGACGAGCAGCGCACTCTGGTGCTACCAGCAGATACTATGTACCATTCTCCCAAAATATTACGAATAACGGTTTTTGATTAGCATTGGCGGAAAGTACACACGATTCTGAATTGGTGCAAAATAGTATAAACTGACGCGTGACTCGTAGTAAAGCAGGAGGTTTCATTTTTTTGGTGTGGAAGAGCAGCGCACTCTGGTGCTACCCGCAGATACTACGTAACATTCTCCCAAAATATTACGTATAACGGTTTAGGAATACGATTGACGAAAAGTACACACGATTCTAAATTGGTGGAAAATAGTATAAACTGACGCGTGACTCGTAGTAAAGCAGGAGGCCACATTTTTTGATGGGGGACGAGCAGCGCACTCTGGTGCTACCCGCAGATACTATGTATCATTCTCCCAAAATATTATGAATAACGGTTTGTTAATAGCATTGGCTGAAAGTACACACGATTCTGAATTGGTGCAAAATAGTATAAACTGACCCGTGACTCGTAGTAAAGCAGGAGGCACCTTTTTTTGTGGGGGACGAGCAGCGCACTCTGGTGCTACCAGCAGATACTATGTACCATTCTCCCAAAATATTACGAATAACGGTTTTTGATTAGCATTGGCGGAAAGTACACACGATTCTGAATTGGTGCAAAATAGTATAAACTGACGCGTGACTCGTAGTAAAGCAGGAGGTTTCATTTTTTTGGTGTGGAAGAGCAGCGCACTCTGGTGCTACCCGCAGATACTACGTAACATTCTCCCAAAATATTACGTATAACGGTTTAGGAATACGATTGACGAAAAGTACACACGATTCTAAATTGGTGGAAAATAGTATAAACTGACGCGTGACTCGTAGTAAAGCAGGAGGCCACATTTTTTGATGGGGGACGAGCAGCGCACTCTGGTGCTACCTGCAGATACTATGTATCATTCTCCCAAAATATTATGAATAACGGTTTGTTAATAGCATTGGCGGAAAGTACACACGATTCTGAATTTGTGCAAAATAGTATAAACTGACGCGTGACTCGTAGTAAAGCAGGAGGCGACTTTTTTGGTGGGGGACGAGCAGCGCACCTTGGTGCTACCCGCAGATACTATGTATCATACTCCTAAAATATTACGTATAACGGTTTCGGAATAGCATTGACGGAAAGTACACACGATTCTGAATTGGTGCAAAATAGTATAAACTGACGCGTGACTCGTAGTAAAGCAGGAGGTTTCATTTTTTTGGTGTGGAAGAGCAGCGCACTCTGGTGCTATCCGCTGATACTATGTATCACTCTCCGTAAACATTACGAATAACAAGTTCGGATTAGCATTGGCGGAAAGTACACACGATTCTGAATTGGTGCAAAATAGTATAAACGGACGCATGACTCATAGTAAAGCAGGGGGCCATATTTTTTGGTGGGGGACGAGCAGCGCACTCTGCTGTTAGCCGCAGATACTATGTACCATTCTCCCAAAATATTACGAATAACGGTTTTGGAATAGCATTGGCGGAAAGTACACACGATTCTGAATTGGTGCAAAATAGTATGAACTGACGCGTGACTCGTAGTAAAGCAGGAGGCCACTTTTTTTCTTGGGGGACGAGCAGCGCACTCTGGTGCTTCCCGCAGATACTATGTATCATTCTCCCAAAACATTACGAATAACTGTTTAGGAATAGCATTGGCGGAAAGTAGACACGATTCTGAATTGGTGCAAAATAGTATAAACTGACACGTGACTGTTGGTAAAGCAGGAGGCCACATTTTTTGGTGTCGGGCGAGCAGCGCACTCTGGTGCTGGCCTCAGATACTATGTATCATTCTCCCAAAACATTACGAATAACGGTATCGGAATAGAATTGCTGGAAAGTACACACGATTCTGAATTTGTGCAAAATAATATAAACTGACGCGTGACTCGTAGTAAAGCAGGAGGCAACTTTTTTGTGGGGAACGAGCACCGCACTCTGGTGCTACCCGCAGATACTATGTATCATACTCCTAAAATGTTACGAATAACGGTTTCGGAATAGCATTGACGGAAAGTACACACGATTCTGAATTGGTGCAAAATAGTATAAACTGACGCGTGACTCGTAGTAAAGCAGGAGGCCACATTTTTTGGTGGGGGTCGAGCAGCGCACTCAGCTGCTGGCCGCTGATACTATGTATCACTCTCCGTAAACATTACGAATAACGAGTTCGGAATAGCGTTGGCGGAAAGTACACACGATTCTGAATTGGTGCAAAATAGTATGAACTGATGCGTGACTCGTAGCAGAGCAGGAGGCCATTTTTTTTTGGTGGGGGACGGGCAGCGCACTCTGGTGCTGGCCTCAGATACTATGTATCATTCTCCCAAAATATTACGAATAACGGTTTCGGAATAGCATTGGCGGAAAGTACACACGATTCTGAATTGGTGCAAAATAGTATGAACTGACGCGTGACTCGTAGTAAAGCAGGAGGCCACGTTTCTTGGTGGAGGACGAGCAGCGCACTCTGGTGCTGGCCTCAGATACTATGTATCATTCTCCCAAAACATTACGTATAACGGTTTCGGAATAGCATTGACGGAAAGTACACACGATTCTGAATTGGTGCAAAATAGTATAAACTGACGCGTGACTCGTAGTAAAGCAGGAGGCCACATTTTTTGGTGGGGGTCGAGCAGCGCACTCAGCTGCTGGCCGCTGATACTATGTATCACTCTCCGTAAACATTACGAATAACGAGTTCGGAATAGCGTTGGCGGAAAGTACACACGATTCTGAATTGGTGCAAAATAGTATGAACTGATGCGTGACTCGTAGCAGAGCAGGAGGCCATTTTCTTTTGGTGGGGGACGGGCAGCGCACTCTGGTGCTGGCCTCAGATACTATGTATCATTCTCCCAAAATATTACGAATAACGGTTTCGGAATAGCATTGGCGGAAAGTACACACGATTCTGAATTGGTGCAAAATAGTATGAACTGACGCGTGACTCGTAGTAAAGCAGGAGGCCACGTTTCTTGGTGGAGGACGAGCAGCGCACTCTGGTGCTGGCCGCATGTACTATGTATAATTCTCCCAAAATATTACGTATAATGGTTTCGGATTAGCATTGTCGGAAAGTAGACATGATTCTGAATTGGTGCAAAATAGTATAAATTGAAGCGTGGCTCGTAGTAAAGCAGGAGGCGACTTTTTTTGTGGGGGACGAGCAGCGCACTCTGGTGCCACCCGCAGATACTATGTAGCATACTCCCAAAATATTACGTATAACGGTTTCTTAATACGATTGACGAAAAGTCCACACGATTCTAAATTGGAGCAAAATAGTATAAACTGACGCGTGACTCGTAGTAAAGCAGGAGGCACCTTTTTTTGTGGGGGACGAGCAGCGCACTCTGGTGCTACCAGCAGATACTATGTACCATTCTCCCAAAATATTACGAATAACGGTTTATGATTAGCATTGGCGGTAAGTACACACGATTCTGAATTGGTGCAAAATAGTATAAACTGACGCATGACTCGTAGAAAAGCAGGCCGCCAAATTTTTTTGTGGGGGACGAGCAGCGCACTCTGGTGCTGGCCTCAGATACTATGTATCATTCTCCCCAAATATTACGAATAACGGTTTCGGAATAGCATTGCCGGAAAGTACACACGATTCTGAATTGGTGCAAAATAGTATAAACGGACGCATGACTCGTAGTAAAGCAGGGGGCCATATTATTTTGTGGGGGACGAGCAGCGCACTCTGGTGCTACCCGCAGATACTATGTATCATTCTCCCAAAATATTATGAATAACGGTTTGGGAATAGCATTGGCTGAAAGTACACACGATTCTGAATTGGTGCAAAATAGTATAAACTGACTCGTGACACGTAGTAACGCAGGAGGCCACGTTTCTTGGTGGGGGACGAGCAGCGCACTCTGGTGCTACCCGCAGATACTATGTATCATTCTCACAAAATATTACGAATAACGGTTTCGGAATAGCATTGGCGGAAAGTACATACGATTCTGAATTGGTGCAAAATAGTATAAACTGACGTGTGACACGTAGTAAAGCAGGAGGCCACGTTTTTTATTGGTGGGGGACGAGCAGCGCACTCTTGTGCTACCCGCAGATACTATGTATCATTCTACCAAAATATTACGAATAACGGTTTCGGAATAGCATTGGCGGAAAATACACACGATTCTGAATTGTTGCAAAATAGTATAAAAGGACGTGTCACCTGTAGTGAAGCAGGAGGCCACATTTTTTGGTGGGGGACGAGGAGCGCACTCAGGTGCTGGCCGCAGATACTATGTATCATTCTCCCAAAACATTACGGAAAATGGTTTCGGAATAACATTGACGGAAAGTACACACGATTCTGAATTGGTGCAATATAGTATAAACTGACGCGTGACTCGTAGTAAAGCAGGAATCCAAATTTTTTGGTGGGGGACGAGCTGCGCACTCTGCTGTTAGCCGCAGATACTATGTACCATTCTCCCAAAATATTACGAATAACGGTTACGGAATAGCATTGGCGGAAAGTACACACGATTCTGAATTGGTGCAAAATAGTATGAACTGACGCGTGACTCGTAGTAAAGCAGGAGGCCTCATTTTTTGGTGGGGTACGAGCAGCGCACTCTGGTGCTACCCGCAGATACTAAGTATCATTGTACCACAATATTACGAATAACGGTTAGGGAATAGCGTTGGCTGAAAGTACACACGATTATGAAGTGGTGCAATATAGTATAAACTGACGCGTGACTCGCAGCAAAGCAGGCGGCCACTTTTTTTGGTGGGGGACGTGCAGCGCACTCTGGTGCTACCCGCAGATTCTATGTATCATTCTCCCAAAATATTACGTATAACGGTTTCGGAATAGCATTGACGGAAAGTACACACGATTCTGAATTGGTGCGAAATAATATAAACTGACACGTGAGTCGTAGTAAAGCAGGAGGCCTCATTTTTTGGTGGGGGCGAGCAGCGCAGTCTTGTGCTAGCCGCAGATACTATGTATCATTCTCCCAAAACATTACGAATAACGGTTTCGGAATAGCATTGGCGGAAAGTACACACGATTCTGAATTGGTGCAAAGTAGTATAAAAGGACGCGTGACTCGTGGTAAGGCAGGGGGCCTCATTTTTTGGTGGGGGACGAGCAGCGCACTCTGCTGTTAGCCGCAGATACTATGTACCATTCTCCCAAAATATTACGAATAACGGTTACGGAATAGCATTGGCGGAAAGTACACACGATTCTGAATTGGTGCAAAATAGTTCGAACTGACGCATGACTCGTAGTAAAGTAAGAGGCCACTTTTTTTCTTGGGGGACGAGCAGCGCACTCTGGTGCAACCGGCAGATACTATGTACCATTCTCCCAAAATGAATTGGTGCAAAATAGTATAAACTGATGCGAGACTCGTAGTAAAGCAGTAGGCCACATTTTTTGCTGGGGGACGAGCAGCGCACTCTGGTGTTACCCGCAGTTACTATGTATCATTCTCCCAAAACATTACAAAAACGGTTTTGGAGTAGCATTGGCGGAAAGTACACACGATTCTGAATTGGTGCAAAATAGTATGAACTGACACGTGACTCGTAGTAAAGCAGGAGGCCACATTTTTTGGTGGGGGACGAGCAGCACACTCTGGTGCTAGCCGCAGATACTATGTATCATTCTCCCAAAATATTATGAATAACGCTCTCTTAATACCATTGGCGGAAAGTACACACGATTCTGAATTGGTGCAAAATAGTATGAACAGACGCGTGACTCGTAGTAAAGCAGGATGCCACATTTTTTGGTGGGGGACGAGCAGTGCACTCTGGTGCTACCCGCAGATACTATGTATCATTCTCCCAAAATATTACGAATAACGGTTTCGGAATAGCATTGGTGGAATGTACACACGATTCTGAATTGGTGCAAGATAGTGTAAACTGACGCGTGAATCGTAGTAAAGCAGGAGGCCACATTTTTTGGTGGGGGACGAGCAGCGCACTCTGGTGCTGGCCGCAGATACTATGTATCATTCTCCCAAAATATTACGAATAATGGTTTCGGAATAGCGTTGGCGGAAAGTACACACGATTCTGAATTGTTGCAAAATAGTATAAAAGGACGTGTCACCTGTAGTGAAGCAGGAGGCCACATTTTTTGGTGGGGGACGAGGAGCGCACTCTGGTGCTGGCCGCAGATACTATGTATCATTCTCCCAAAATATTACGAATAACGGTTTCGGAATAGCATTGTCGGAAAGTAGACACTATTCTGAATTGGTGCAAAATAGTATAAACTGACGTGTGACTCGTAGTAAAGCAGGAGGCCACGTTCTTTGGTGGGGGACGAGCAGCGCACTCTGGTGCTACCCGCAGATACTATGTATCATACTCCCGAAATATTACGTCTAACGGTTTCGGAATAGCATTGACGGAAAGTATACACGATTCTGAATTGGTGCAAAATAGTATAAACTGACGAGTGACTCTTGGTAAAGCAGGAGGCCACACTTTTTGGTGTGGGACGAGCAGCGCACTCTGGTGCTGGCCGCATATACTATGTATCATTCTCCCAAAATATTACGAATAATGGTTTCGGAATAGCGTTGGCGGAAAGTACATACGATTCTGAATTGGTGCAAAATAGTATAAACTGACGTGTGACACGTAGTAAAGCAGGAGGCCACGTTTTTTGGTGGGGGACGAGCAGCGCACTCTTGTGCTACCCGCAGATACTATGTATCATTCTCCCAAAACATTACGGAAAATGGTTTCGGAATAGCATTGACGGAAAGTACACACGATTCTGAATTGGTGCAAAATAATATAAACTGACGCGTGACTCGTAGTAAAGCAGGAGGCCACTATTTTTGGTGGGGGACGAGCAGCGCAGTACAGTGCTACCCGCAGTTACTATGTATCATTTTCCCAAAATATTAGGAATAACGGTTTCGGAATAGCTTTGGCGGAAAGTACACACGATTCTGAATTGGTGCAAAATAGTGTAAACTGACGTGTGACTCGTAGTAAAGCAGGAGGTTTCATTATTTGGTGGGGGACGAGCAGCGCACTCTGGTGCTACCCGCAGTTACTATGTATCATTCTCCCAAAACATTACGGAAAATGGTTTCGGAATAGCATTGACGGAAAGTACACACGATTCTGAATTGGTGCAAAATAATATAAACTGACGCGTGACTCGTAGTAAAGCAGGAGGCCACTATTTTTGGTGGGGGACGAGCAGCGCAGTACAGTGCTACCCGCAGTTACTATGTATCATTTTCCCAAAATATTAGGAATAACGGTTTCGGAATAGCTTTGGCGGAAAGTACACACGATTCTGAATTGGTGCAAAATAGTGTAAACTGACGTGTGACTCGTAGTAAAGCAGGAGGTTTCATTATTTGGTGGGGGACGAGCAGCGCACTCTGGTGCTACCCGCAGTTACTATGTATCATTCTCCCAAAACATTACGGAAAATGGTTTCGGAATAGCATTGGCGGAATATACACACGATTCTGAATTGGTGCAAAATAGTATGAACTGATGCGTGACTCGTAGTAAAGCAGTAGGCCACATTTTTTGCTGGGGGACGAGCAGCGCACTCTGGTGTTACCCGCAGTTACTATGTATCATTCTCCCAAAACATTACAAAAACGGTTTCGGAATAGCATTGGCGGAAAGTACACACGATCCTGAATTGGTGCAAAATAGTATAAACTGACGAGTGACTCTTGGTAAAGCAGGAGGCCACATTTTTTGGTGGGGGACGAGCAGCGCACTCTGGTGCTACCCGCAGATACTATGCATCATTCTCCCAAAATATTACGTATAGCGGTTTCGGAATAGCATTGGCGGAAAGTACACACGATTCTGAATTGGTGCAAAATAGTGTAAACTGACGTGTGACTCGTAGTAAAGCAGAAGGTTTCATTATTTGGTGGGGGACGAGCAGCGCACTCTGGTGCTACCCGCAGTTACTATGTATCATTCTCCCAAAACATTACGGAAAATGGTTTCGGAATAGCATTGGCGGAATATACACACGATTCTGAATTGGTGCAAAATAGTATGAACTGATGCGTGACTCGTAGTAAAGCAGTAGGCCACATTTTTTGCTGGGGGACGAGCAGCGCACTCTGGTGTTACCCGCAGTTACTATGTATCATTCTCCCAAAACATTACAAAAACGGTTTCGGAATAGCATTGGCGGAAAGTACACACGATCCTGAATTGGTGCAAAATAGTATAAACTGACGAGTGACCCTTGGTAAAGCAGGAGGCCACATTTTTTGGTGGGGGACGAGCAGCGCACTCTGGTGCTACCCGCAGATACTATGCATCATTCTCCCAAAATATTACGAATAACGGTTTCGGAATAGCATTTGCGGAATGTACACACTATTCTGAATTGGTGCAAGATAGTATAAACTGACGCGTGAATTGTAGTAAAGCAGGAGGCCACATTTTTTGGTGGGGGACGTGCATCGCCCTCTGGTGCTGGGCGCAGATACTATGTATCATTCTCCCAAAATATTACGAATAACGGTGTCGTAATAGCACAGGCGGAATGTACACATGATTCTGAATTGGTGCAAAATAGTATAAAATGATGCGTGACTCATAGTAAAGCAGGAGGCCACATTTTTTGGTGGGGGACGAGCGGCGCACTCTGGTGCTACCCGCAGATACTATGTATCATACTCCCGAAATATTACGTATAACGGCTTCGGAATAGCATTGACGGAATGTACACACTGTTCTGAATTGGTGCAAGATAGTATAAACTGACGCGTGAACCGTAGTAAAGCAGGAGGCCACTATTTTTGGTGGGGGACGAGCAGCGCACTCTGGTGCTGGCCGCAGATACTATGTATCGTACTCCCGAAATATTACGTATAACGGCTTCGGAATAGCATTGACGGAATGTACACACTGTTCTGAATTGGTGCAAGATAGTATAAACTAAGGCGTGAATCGTAGTAAAGCAGGAGGCCACTATTTTTGGTGGGGGACGAGCAGCGCACTCTGGTGCTGGCCGCAGATACTATGTATCATACTCCCGAAATATTACGTATAACGGCTTCGGAATAGCATTGACGGAATGTACACACTGTTCTGAATTGGTGCAAGATAGTATAAACTGACGCGTGAACCGTAGTAAAGCAGGAGGCCACTATTTTTGGTGGGGGACGAGCAGCGCACTCTGGTGCTGGCCGCAGATACTATGTATCATACTCCCGAAATATTACGTATAACGGCTTCGGAATAGCATTGACGGAATGTACACACTGTTCTGAATTGGTGCAAGATAGTATAAACTAAGGCGTGAATCGTAGTAAAGCAGGAGGCCACTATTTTTGGTGGGGGACGAGCAGCGCACTCTGGTGCTGGCCGCAGATACTATGTATCATACTCCCGAAATATTACGTATAACTGCTTCGGAATAGCATTGACGGAATGTACACACTGTTCTGAATTGGTGCAAGATAGTATAAACTGACGCGTGAACCGTAGTAAAGCAGGAGGCCACTATTTTTGGTGGGGGAGGAGCAGCGCACTCTGGTGCTGGCCGCAGATACTATGTATCATACTCCCGAAATATTACGTATAACGGCTTCGGAATAGCATTGACGGAATGTACACACTGTTCTGAATTGGTGCAAGATAGTATAAACTAAGGCGTGAATCGTAGTAAAGCAGGAGGCCACTATTTTTGGTGGGGGACGAGCAGCGCACTCTGGTGCTGGCCGCAGATACTACGTATCATACTCCCGAAATATTACGTATAACGGCTTCGGAATAGCATTGACGGAAAGTACACACGATTCTGAATTGGTGCAAAATAATATAAACTGACGCGTGACTCGTAGTAAAGCAGGAGGCCACTATTTTTGGTGGGGGACGAGCAGCGCACTCTGGTGCTGGCCGCAGATACTATGTATCATACTCCCGAAATATTACGTATAACGGCTTCGGAATAGCATTGACGGAGTGTACACACTGTTCTGAATTGGTGCAAGATAGTATAAACTAAGGCGTGAATCGTAGTAAAGCAGGAGGCCACTATTTTTGGTGGGGGACGAGCAGCGCACTCTGGTGCTGGCCGCAGATACTATGTATCATACTCCCGAAATATTACGTATAACGGCTTCGGAATAGCATTGACGGAAAGTACACACGATTCTGAATTGGTGCAAAATAATATAAACTGACGCGTGACTCGTAGTAAAGCAGGAGGCCACTATTTTTGGTGGGGGACGAGCAGCGCACTCTGGTGCTGGCCGCAGATACTATGTATCATACTCCCGAAATATTACGTATAACGGCTTCGGAATAGCATTGACGGAATGTACACACTGTTCTGAATTGGTGCAAGATAGTATAAACTGACGCGTGAACCGTAGTAAAGCAGGAGGCCACTATTTTTGGTGGGGGACGAGCAGCGCACTCTGGTGCTGGCCGCAGATACTATGTATCATACTCCCGAAATATTACGTATAACGGCTTCGGAATAGCATTGACGGAATGTACACACTGTTCTGAATTGGTGCAAGATAGTATAAACTAAGGCGTGAATCGTAGTAAAGCAGGAGGCCACTATTTTTGGTGGGGGACGAGCAGCGCACTCTGGTGCTGGCCGCAGATACTATGTATCATACTCCCGAAATATTACGTATAACGGCTTCGGAATAGCATTGACGGAAAGTACACACGATTCTGAATTGGTGCAAAATAATATAAACTGACGCGTGACTCGTAGTAAAGCAGGAGGCCACTATTTTTGGTGGGGGACGAGCAGCGCACTCTGGTGCTGGCCGCAGATACTATGTATCATACTCCCGAAATATTACGTATAACGGCTTCGGAATAGCATTGACGGAGTGTACACACTGTTCTGAATTGGTGCAAGATAGTATAAACTAAGGCGTGAATCGTAGTAAAGCAGGAGGCCACTATTTTTGGTGGGGGACGAGCAGCGCACTCTGGTGCTGGCCGCAGATACTATGTATCATACTCCCGAAATATTACGTATAACGGCTTCGGAATAGCATTGACGGAATGTACACACTGTTCTGAATTGGTGCAAGATAGTATAAACTGACGCGTGAACCGTAGTAAAGCAGGAGGCCACTATTTTTGGTGGGGGACGAGCAGCGCACTCTGGTGCTGGCCGCAGATACTATGTATCATACTCCCGAAATATTACGTATAACGGCTTCGGAATAGCATTGACGGAATGTACACACTGTTCTGAATTGGTGCAAGATAGTATAAACTAAGGCGTGAATCGTAGTAAAGCAGGAGGCCACTATTTTTGGTGGGGGACGAGCAGCGCACTCTGGTGCTGGCCGCAGATACTATGTATCATACTCCCGAAATATTACGTATAACGGCTTCGGAATAGCATTGACGGAATGTACACACTGTTCTGAATTGGTGCAAGATAGTATAAACTGACGCGTGAACCGTAGTAAAGCAGGAGGCCACTATTTTTGGTGGGGGACGAGCAGCGCACTCTGGTGCTGGCCGCAGATACTATGTATCATACTCCCGAAATATTACGTATAACGGCTTCGGAATAGCATTGACGGAATGTACACACTGTTCTGAATTGGTGCAAGATAGTGTAAACTGACGCGTGAACCGTAGTAAAGCAGGAGGCCACTATTTTTGGTGGGGGACGAGCAGCGCACTCTGGTGCTGGCCGCAGATACTATGTATCATACTCCCGAAATATTACGTATAACGGCTTCGGAATAGCATTGACGGAATGTACACACTGTTCTGAATTGGTGCAAGATAGTATAAACTAAGGCGTGAATCGTAGTAAAGCAGGAGGCCACTATTTTTGGTGGGGGACGAGCAGCGCACTCTGGTGCTGGCCGCAGATACTATGTATCATACTCCCGAAATATTACGTATAACGGCTTCGGAATAGCATTGACGGAATGTACACACTGTTCTGAATTGGTGCAAGATAGTGTAAACTGACGCGTGAACCGTAGTAAAGCAGGAGGCCACTATTTTTGGTGGGGGACGAGCAGCGCACTCTGGTGCTGGCCGCAGATACTATGTATCATACTCCCGAAATATTACGTATAACGGCTTCGGAATAGCATTGACGGAATGTACACACTGTTCTGAATTGGTGCAAGATAGTATAAACTAAGGCGTGAATCGTAGTAAAGCAGGAGGCCACTATTTTTGGTGGGGGACGAGCAGCGCACTCTGGTGCTGGCCGCAGATACTATGTATCATACTCCCGAAATATTACGTATAACGGCTTCGGAATAGCATTGACGGAATGTACACACTGTTCTGAATTGGTGCAAGATAGTGTAAACTGACGCGTGAACCGTAGTAAAGCAGGAGGCCACTATTTTTGGTGGGGGACGAGCAGCGCACTCTGGTGCTGGCCGCAGATACTATGTATCATACTCCCGAAATATTACGTATAACGGCTTCGGAATAGCATTGACGGAATGTACACACTGTTCTGAATTGGTGCAAGATAGTATAAACTAAGGCGTGAATCGTAGTAAAGCAGGAGGCCACTATTTTTGGTGGGGGACGAGCAGCGCACTCTGGTGCTGGCCGCAGATACTATGTATCATACTCCCGAAATATTACGTATAACGGCTTCGGAATAGCATTGACGGAATGTACACACTGTTCTGAATTGGTGCAAGATAGTGTAAACTGACGCGTGAACCGTAGTAAAGCAGGAGGCCACTATTTTTGGTGGGGGACGAGCAGCGCACTCTGGTGCTGGCCGCAGATACTATGTATCATACTCCCGAAATATTACGTATAACGGCTTCGGAATAGCATTGACGGAATGTACACACTGTTCTGAATTGGTGCAAGATAGTATAAACTAAGGCGTGAATCGTAGTAAAGCAGGAGGCCACTATTTTTGGTGGGGGACGAGCAGCGCACTCTGGTGCTGGCCGCAGATACTATGTATCATACTCCCGAAATATTACGTATAACGGCTTCGGAATAGCATTGACGGAATGTACACACTGTTCTGAATTGGTGCAAGATAGTGTAAACTGACGCGTGAACCGTAGTAAAGCAGGAGGCCACTATTTTTGGTGGGGGACGAGCAGCGCACTCTGGTGCTGGCCGCAGATACTATGTATCATACTCCCGAAATATTACGTATAACGGCTTCGGAATAGCATTGACGGAATGTACACACTGTTCTGAATTGGTGCAAGATAGTATAAACTAAGGCGTGAATCGTAGTAAAGCAGGAGGCCACTATTTTTGGTGGGGGACGAGCAGCGCACTCTGGTGCTGGCCGCAGATACTATGTATCATACTCCCGAAATATTACGTATAACGGCTTCGGAATAGCATTGACGGAATGTACACACTGTTCTGAATTGGTGCAAGATAGTGTAAACTGACGCGTGAACCGTAGTAAAGCAGGAGGCCACTATTTTTGGTGGGGGACGAGCAGCGCACTCTGGTGCTGGCCGCAGATACTATGTATCATACTCCCGAAATATTACGTATAACGGCTTCGGAATAGCATTGACGGAATGTACACACTGTTCTGAATTGGTGCAAGATAGTATAAACTAAGGCGTGAATCGTAGTAAAGCAGGAGGCCACTATTTTTGGTGGGGGACGAGCAGCGCACTCTGGTGCTGGCCGCAGATACTATGTATCATACTCCCGAAATATTACGTATAACGGCTTCGGAATAGCATTGACGGAATGTACACACTGTTCTGAATTGGTGCAAGATAGTATAAACTGACGCGTGAACCGTAGTAAAGCAGGAGGCCACTATTTTTGGTGGGGGACGAGCAGCGCACTCTGGTGCTGGCCGCAGATACTATGTATCATACTCCCGAAATATTACGTATAACGGCTTCGGAATAGCATTGACGGAATGTACACACTGTTCTGAATTGGTGCAAGATAGTATAAACTAAGGCGTGAATCGTAGTAAAGCAGGAGGCCACTATTTTTGGTGGGGGACGAGCAGCGCACTCTGGTGCTGGCCGCAGATACTATGTATCATACTCCCGAAATATTACGTATAACGGCTTCGGAATAGCATTGACGGAATGTACACACTGTTCTGAATTGGTGCAAGATAGTATAAACTGACGCGTGAACCGTAGTAAAGCAGGAGGCCACTATTTTTGGTGGGGGAGGAGCAGCGCACTCTGGTGCTGGCCGCAGATACTATGTATCATACTCCCGAAATATTACGTATAACGGCTTCGGAATAGCATTGACGGAATGTACACACTGTTCTGAATTGGTGCAAGATAGTATAAACTAAGGCGTGAATCGTAGTAAAGCAGGAGGCCACTATTTTTGGTGGGGGACGAGCAGCGCACTCTGGTGCTGGCCGCAGATACTACGTATCATACTCCCGAAATATTACGTATAACGGCTTCGGAATAGCATTGACGGAAAGTACACACGATTCTGAATTGGTGCAAAATAATATAAACTGACGCGTGACTCGTAGTAAAGCAGGAGGCCACTATTTTTGGTGGGGGACGAGCAGCGCACTCTGGTGCTGGCCGCAGATACTATGTATCTTACTCCCGAAATATTACGTATAACGGCTTCGGAATAGCATTGACGGAGTGTACACACTGTTCTGAATTGGTGCAAGATAGTATAAACTAAGGCGTGAATCGTAGTAAAGCAGGAGGCCACTATTTTTGGTGGGGGACGAGCAGCGCACTCTGGTGCTGGCCGCAGATACTATGTATCATACTCCCGAAATATTACGTATAACGGCTTCGGAATAGCATTGACGGAAAGTACACACGATTCTGAATTGGTGCAAAATAATATAAACTGACGCGTGACTCGTAGTAAAGCAGGAGGCCACTATTTTTGGTGGGGGACGAGCAGCGCACTCTGGTGCTGGCCGCAGATACTATGTATCATACTCCCGAAATATTACGTATAACGGCTTCGGAATAGCATTGACGGAATGTACACACTGTTCTGAATTGGTGCAAGATAGTATAAAGTAAGGCGTGAATCGTAGTAAAGCAGGAGGCCACTATTTTTGGTGGGGGACGAGCAGCGCACTCTGGTGCTGGCCGCAGATACTATGTATCATACTCCCGAAATATTACGTATAACGGCTTCGGAATAGCATTGACGGAATGTACACACTGTTCTGAATTGGTGCAAGATAGTATAAACTAAGGCGTGAATCGTAGTAAAGCAGGAGGCCACTATTTTTGGTGGGGGACGAGCAGCGCACTCTGGTGCTGGCCGCAGATACTATGTATCATACTCCCGAAATATTACGTATAACGGCTTCGGAATAGCATTGACGGAATGTACACACTGTTCTGAATTGGTGCAAGATAGTGTAAACTGACGCGTGAACCGTAGTAAAGCAGGAGGCCACTATTTTTGGTGGGGGACGAGCAGCGCACTCTGGTGCTGGCCGCAGATACTATGTATCATACTCCCGAAATATTACGTATAACGGCTTCGGAATAGCATTGACGGAATGTACACACTGTTCTGAATTGGTGCAAGATAGTATAAACTAAGGCGTGAATCGTAGTAAAGCAGGAGGCCACTAATTTTGGTGGGGGACGAGCAGCGCACTCTGGTGCTGGCCGCAGATACTATGTATCATACTCCCGAAATATTACGTATAACGGCTTCGGAATAGCATTGACGGAATGTACACACTGTTCTGAATTGGTGCAAGATAGTATAAACTGACGCGTGAACCGTAGTAAAGCAGGAGGCCACTATTTTTGGTGGGGGACGAGCAGCGCACTCTGGTGCTGGCCGCAGATACTATGTATCATACTCCCGAAATATTACGTATAACGGCTTCGGAATAGCATTGACGGAATGTACACACTGTTCTGAATTGGTGCAAGATAGTGTAAACTGACGCGTGAACCGTAGTAAAGCAGGAGGCCACTATTTTTGGTGGGGGACGAGCAGCGCACTCTGGTGCTGGCCGCAGATACTATGTATCATACTCCAGAAATATTACGTATAACGGCTTGGGAATAGCATTGACGGAAAGTACACACGATTCTGAATTGGTGCAAAATAATATAAACTGACGCGTGACTCGTACTAAAGCAGGAGGCCACTATTTTTGGTGGGGGACGAGCAGCGCACTCTGGTGCTGGCCGCAGATACTATGTATCATACTCCCGAAATATTACGTATAACGGCTTCGGAATAGCATTGACGGAATGTACACACTGTTCTGAATTGGTGCAAGATAGTATAAACTAAGGCGTGAATCGTAGTAAAGCAGGAGGCCACTAATTTTGGTGGGGGACGAGCAGCGCACTCTGGTGCTGGCCGCAGATACTATGTATCATACTCCCGAAATATTACGTATAACGGCTTCGGAATAGCATTGACGGAAAGTACACACGATTCTGAATTGGTGCAAAATAATATAAACTGACGCGTGACTCGTAGTAAAGCAGGAGGCCACTATTTTTGGTGGGGGACGAGCAGCGCACTCTGGTGCTGGCCGCAGATACTATGTATCATACTCCCGAAATATTACGTATAACGGCTTCGGAATAGCATTGACGGAATGTACACACTGTTCTGAATTGGTGCAAGATAGTATAAACTGACGCGTGAACCGTAGTAAAGCAGGAGGCCACTATTTTTGGTGGGGGACGAGCAGCGCACTCTGGTGCTGGCCGCAGATACTATGTATCATACTCCCGAAATATTACGTATAACGGCTTCGGAATAGCATTGACGGAATGTACACACTGTTCTGAATTGGTGCAAGATAGTATAAACTAAGGCGTGAATCGTAGTAAAGCAGGAGGCCACTATTTTTGGTGGGGGACGAGCAGCGCACTCTGGTGCTGGCCGCAGATACTATGTATCATACTCCCGAAATATTACGTATAACGGCTTCGGAATAGCATTGACGGAATGTACACACTGTTCTGAATTGGTGCAAGATAGTATAAACTAAGGCGTGAATCGTAGTAAAGCAGGAGGCCACTAATTTTGGTGGGGGACGAGCAGCGCACTCTGGTGCTGGCCGCAGATACTATGTATCATACTCCCGAAATATTACGTATAACGGCTTCGGAATAGCATTGACGGAAAGTACACACGATTCTGAATTGGTGCAAAATAATATAAACTGACGCGTGACTCGTAGTAAAGCAGGAGGCCACTATTTTTGGTGGGGGACGAGCAGCGCACTCTGGTGCTGGCCGCAGATACTATGTATCATACTCCCGAAATATTACGTATAACGGCTTCGGAATAGCATTGACGGAATGTACACACTGTTCTGAATTGGTGCAAGATAGTATAAACTAAGGCGTGAATCGTAGTAAAGCAGGAGGCCACTACTTTTGGTGGGGGACGAGCAGCGCACTCTGGTGCTGGCCGCAGATACTATGTATCATACTCCCGAAATATTACGTATAACGGCTTCGGAATAGCATTGACGGAATGTACACACTGTTCTGAATTGGTGCAAGATAGTATAAACTAAGGCGTGAATCGTAGTAAAGCAGGAGGCCACTAATTTTGGTGGGGGACGAGCAGCGCACTCTGGTGCTGGCCGCAGATACTATGTATCATACTCCCGAAATATTACGTATAACGGCTTCGGAATAGCATTGACGGAAAGTACACACGATTCTGAATTGGTGCAAAATAATATAAACTGACGCGTGACTCGTAGTAAAGCAGGAGGCCACTATTTTTGGTGGGGGACGAGCAGCGCACTCTGGTGCTGGCCGCAGATACTATGTATCATACTCCCGAAATATTACGTATAACGGCTTCGGAATAGCATTGACGGAATGTACACACTGTTCTGAATTGGTGCAAGATAGTATAAACTAAGGCGTGAATCGTAGTAAAGCAGGAGGCCTCTATTTTTGGTGGGGGACGAGCAGCGCACTCTGGTGCTGGCCGCAGATACTATGTATCATACTCCCGAAATATTACGTATAACGGCTTCGGAATAGCATTGACGGAAAGTACACACGATTCTGAATTGGTGCAAAATAATATAAACTGACGCGTGACTCGTAGTAAAGCAGGAGGCCACTATTTTTGGTGGGGGACGAGCAGCGCACTCTGGTGCTGGCCGCAGATACTATGTATCATACTCCCGAAATATTACGTATAACGGCTTCGGAATAGCATTGACGGAATGTACACACTGTTCTGAATTGGTGCAAGATAGTATAAAGTAAGGCGTGAATCGTAGTAAAGCAGGAGGCCACTACTTTTGGTGGGGGACGAGCAGCGCACTCTGGTGCTGGCCGCAGATACTATGTATCATACTCCCGAAATATTACGTATAACGGCTTCGGAATAGCATTGACGGAATGTACACACTGTTCTGAATTGGTGCAAGATAGTATAAACTGACGCGTGAACCGTAGTAAAGCAGGAGGCCACTATTTTTGGTGGGGGACGAGCAGCGCACTCTGGTGCTGGCCGCAGATACTATGTATCATACTCCCGAAATAATACGTATAACGGCTTCGGAATAGCATTGACGGAATGTACACACTGTTCTGAATTGGTGCAAGATAGTATAAACTAAGGCGTGAATCGTAGTAAAGCAGGAGGCCACTATTTTTGGTGGGGGACGAGCAGCGCACTCTGGTGCTGGCCGCAGATACTATGTATCATACTCCCGAAATATTACGTATAACGGCTTCGGAATAGCATTGACGGAAAGTACACACGATTCTGAATTGGTGCAAAATAATATAAACTGACGCGTGACTCGTAGTAAAGCAGGAGGCCACTATTTTTGGTGGGGGACGAGCAGCGCACTCTGGTGCTGGCCGCAGATACTATGTATCATACTCCCGAAATATTACGTATAACGGCTTCGGAATAGCATTGACGGAATGTACACACTGTTCTGAATTGGTGCAAGATAGTATAAACTGACGCGTGAACCGTAGTAAAGCAGGAGGCCACTATTTTTGGTGGGGGACGAGCAGCGCACTCTGGTGCTGGCCGCAGATACTATGTATCATACTCCCGAAATATTACGTATAACGGCTTCGGAATAGCATTGACGGAAAGTACACACGATTCTGAATTGGTGCAAAATAATATAAACTGACGCGTGACTCGTAGTAAAGCAGGAGGCCACTATTTTTGGTGGGGGACGAGCAGCGCACTCTGGTGCTGGCCGCAGATACTATGTATCATACTCCCGAAATATTACGTATAACGGCTTCGGAATAGCATTGACGGAATGTACACACTGTTCTGAATTGGGGCAAGATAGTATAAACTGAGGCGTGAATCGTAGTAAAGCAGGAGGCCACTATTTTTGGTGGGGGACGAGCAGCGCACTCTGGTGCTACCCGCAGATACTATGTATCATTCTCCCAAAAAATTACGAATAACGGTTTCAGAATAGCATTGGCGGAAAGTACATACGAATCTGAATTGGTGCAATATAGTATAAAAGGACGCGTTACTCGTAGCAAAGCAGGAGGCGACATTTTAGTGGGGGACGAGCAGCGCACTCTGGTGCTACCCGCAGATACTATGTACCATTCTCCCAAAATATTACGAATAGCGGTTTCGGAATAGCATTGCCGGAAAGTACACACGATTCTGAATTGGTGCAAAATAGTATAAACTGACGAGTGACTCTTGGTAAAGCAGGACGCCACATTATTTGGTGGGGGACGAGCAGCGCACTCTGGTGCTACCCGCAGATACTATGTATCATTTTCCCAAAATATTACTAATAACTGTTTCGGAATAGCATTGGCGGAAAGTTCATTCGAATCTGAATTGGTGCAATATAGTATAAAAGGACGCGTTACTCGTAGCAAAGCAGGAGGCGACATTTTAGTGTGGGACGCGCAGCGCACTCTGGTGCTACCCGCAGATACTATGTACCATTCTTCCAATATATTACGAATAACGGTTTCGGAATAGCATGGGCGGAATATACAAACTATTCTGAATTGGTGCAAGATAGTATAAACTGACGTGTGAATCGTAGTAAAGCAGGAGTCCACATTTTTTTCTGGGGCACGAGCAGCGCACTCTGGTGCTAGCCGCAGATACTATGTATCATTCTCCCAAAAAATTACGAATAACGGTTTCAGAATAGCATTGGCGGAAAGTACACACGATTCTGAATTGGTGCAATATAGTAATCACTGACTCGTGACTCGTAGTTAATTTAGCAGGAGGCCACATTTCTTCGTGGGGGACGAGCAGGGCACTCTGGTGCTACCCACAGACACTATGTATCACTCTCCCAAAATATTACGAATAACGGTTTCGGAACAGCATTGGCGGAAAGTACACACGATTCTGAATTGGTGCAAAATAGTATAAACTGACGAGTGACTCATTGTAAAGCAGGAGGCCACATTTTTTGGTGGGGGACGAGCGGCGCACTCTGGTGCTACCCGCAGATACTATTTATCATTCTCCCAAAATATTTGGAATAACGGTTTCGGAATAACATTGGCGGAATGTACACACGATTCTGAATTGGTGCAAGATAGTATAAACTGACGCGTGACTCGTAGTAAAGCAGGAGGCCACTATTTTTGGTGGGGGACGAGCAGCGCAGTACAGTGCTACCCGCAGTTACTATGTATCATTTTCCCAAAATATTAGGAATAACGGTTTCGGAATAGCTTTGGCGGAAAGTACATACGAATCTGAATTGGTGCAATATAGTATAAAAGGACGCGTGACTCGTAGCAAAGCAGGAGGCGACATTTTAGTGGGGGACGAGCAGCGCACTCTGGTGCTACCCGCAGATACTATGTACCATTCTCCCAAAATATTACGTATAGCGGTTTCGGAATAGCATTGGCGGAAAGTACACACGTTTCTGAATTGGTGCAAAATAGTGTAAACTGACGTGTGACTCGTAGTAAAGCAGGAGGTTTCATTATTTGGTGGGGGACGAGCAGCGCACTCTGGTGCTACCCGCAGTTACTATGTATCATTCTCCCAAAACATTACGGAAAATGGTTTCGGAATAGCATTGGCGGAATATACACACGATTCTGAATTGGTGCAAAATAGTATAAAATGACGCGTGGCTCGTAGCAAAGCAGGATGCCACATTTTTTGTGGGGGACGAGCAGCGCACTCTGGTGCTGGCCGCAGATACTATGTATCATTCTCCCAAAATATTACGAATAACGGTTTCGGAATAGCGTTGGCGGAAAGTACACACGATTCTGAATTGGTGCAAAATAGTATGAACTGATGCGTGACTCGTAGTAAAGCAGTAGGCCACATTTTTTGCTGGGGGACGAGCAGCGCACTCTGGTGTTACCCGCAGTTACTATGTACCATTCTCCCAAAATATTACGTATAGCGGTTTCGGAATAGCATTGGCGGAAAGTACACACGTTTCTGAATTGGTGCAAAATAGTGTAAACTGACGTGTGACTCGTAGTAAAGCAGGAGGTTTCATTATTTGGTGGGGGACGAGCAGCGCACTCTGGTGCTACCCGCAGTTACTATGTATCATTCTCCCAAAACATTACAAAAACGGTTTCGGAATAGCATTGGCGGAAAGTACACACGATCCTGAATTGGTGCAAAATAGTATAAACTGACGAGTGACTCTTGGTAAAGCAGGATGCCACATTTTTTGTGGGGGACGAGCAGCGCACTCTGGTGCTGGCCGCAGATACTATGTATCATTCTCCCAAAATATTACGAATAACGGTTTCGGAATAGCGTTGGCGGAAAGTACACACGATTCTGAATTGGTGCAAAATAGTATGAACTGATGCGTGACTCGTAGTAAAGCAGTAGGCCACATTTTTTGCTGGGGGACGAGCAGCGCACTCTGGTGTTACCCGCAGTTACTATGTACCATTCTCCCAAAATATTACGTATAGCGGTTTCGGAATAGCATTGGCGGAAAGTACACACGTTTCTGAATTGGTGCAAAATAGTGTAAACTGACGTGTGACTCGTAGTAAAGCAGGAGGTTTCATTATTTGGTGGGGGACGAGCAGCGCACTCTGGTGCTACCCGCAGTTACTATGTATCATTCTCCCAAAACATTACAAAAACGGTTTCGGAATAGCATTGGCGGAAAGTACACACGATCCTGAATTGGTGCAAAATAGTATAAACTGACGAGTGACTCTTGGTAAAGCAGGATGCCACATTTTTTGTGGGGGACGAGCAGCGCACTCTGGTGCTGGCCGCAGATACTATGTATCACTCTCCCAAAACATTACGAATAACGGTTTCGGAATAGCATTGACGGAAAGTACACACGATTCTGAATTGGTGCAAAATAATATAAACTGACGCGTGACTCGTAGCAAAGCAGGAGGCGACATTTTAGTGGGGGACGAGCAGCGCACTCTGGTGCTACCCGCAGATACTATGCATCATTCTCCCAAAATATTACGAATAACGGTTTCGGAATAGCATTGGCGGAAAGTACACACGGTTCTGAATTGGTGCAAAATAGTATAAACTGACGAGTGACTCTTGGTAAAGCAGGAGGCCACACTTTTTGGTGGGGGACGAGCAGCGCACTCTGGTGCTACCCGCAGATACTATGCATCATTCTCCCAAAATATTACGAATAACGGTTTCGGAATAGCATTGGCGGAATGTACACACTATTCTGAATTGGTGCAAGATAGTATAAACTGACGCGTGAATTGTAGTAAAGCAGGAGGCCACATTTTTTGGTGGGGGACGAGCGGCGCACTCTGGTGCTACCCGCAGATACTATGTATCATTCTCCCAAAATATTGCGAATAACGGTTTCGGAATAGCATTGGCGGAAAGTTCATTCGAATCTGAATTGGTGCAATATAGTATAAAAGGACGCGTGACTCGTAGCAAAGCAGGAGGCGACATTTTAGTGGGGGACGCGCAGCGCACTCTGGTGCTACCCGCAGATACTATGTACCATTCTTCCAAAATATTAAGAATAACGGTATCGGAATAGCATTGGCGGAATGTACACACTATTCTGAATTGGTGCAAGATAGTATAAACTGACGTGTGAATCGTAGTAAAGCAGGAGTCCACATTTTTTTCTGGGGGACGAGCAGCGCACTCTGGTGCTAGCCGCAGATACTATGTATCACTCTCCCAAAATATTACGAATAACGGTTTCGGAATAGCATTGGCGGAATGTACACACTATTCTGAATTGGTGCAAGATAGTATAAACTGACGCGTGAATCGTAGTAAAGCAGGAGGCCTCATTTTTAGGTTGGGGGACGAGGAGCGCACTCTTGTGCTAGCTGCAGATACTATGTACCATTCTCCCAAAATATTACGAATAACGGATTCGGAATAGCATTGGCGGAAAGTACACACGATTCTGAATTGGTGCAAAATAGTTCGAACTGACGCATGACTCGTAGTAAAGCAGGAGGCCACATTTTTTGGTGGGGGACGAGCAGCACAATCTGCTATTAGCTGCAGATTCTATGTACCAATCTCCCAAAATATTACGAATAACGGTTTCGGAATAGCATTGGCGGAAAGTACACACGATTCTGAATTGGTGCAAAATAGTTCGAACTGACGCATGACTCGTAGTAAAGCAGGAGGCCACATTTTTTGGTGGGGGACGATCAGCGCACTCTGGTGCTGGACGCAGATACTATGTACCATTCTCCCATAATATTACGAATAACAACTTCGGAATACAATTGGCGGGAAGTACACACGATTCTGAATTGGTGCAAAATGCTATAAACTGACGCGTGACTCGTTGTAAAGCAGGAGGCCACGTTTTTTGGTGGGGGACGAGCAGCCCACTCTGGTGCTACTCACAGATACTATGTATCACTCTCCCAAAATATTACGAATAACGGTTTTCGGAACAGCATTGGCGGAAAGTACACACGATTCTGAATTGGTACCAAATAGTATAAACTGACGAGTGACTCGTTGTAAAGCAGGAGGCCACATTTTTTGGTGGAGGACGATCAGCGCACTCTGGTGCTGGACGCAGATACTATGTACCATTCTCCCATAATATTACGAAAAACGGTTTCAGAATAGCATTGGCGGAAAGTAGACACGACTCTGAATTGGTGCAAAGTAGTATAAACTGACGCGTGATTCGCTCGCTCGCTCGCTCGCTGTAAAACGCTGGCTTCATATGCCAGGTGTAGGGGCAGGTTAAGCAGCGGTGCTGCTGTTCCTGCAGTGACATCTTCAGGGTGCTTTCATTCCTAACAGAGTGAGCTGTCCTCACTAGGCGTCAGTCATTGCGACGCCATATTTGTTACCAACATCGTGCTGCGAGAGAAATTACTCTTGCAGTAGATCTGGCCATCGAGTCGTTGGCCTGTGGTGGACCTGGCGGCCCAGACCACGAATCAGGCGACTGGCAGAGTGTTCTGCATCGCTGTAGAACACCCTGGCGATTTGCCGGAAGCGATCCCGTAGGAAAGGGATGCCCGCTTCCTCATGGAGCAGCCTTGCTGGGTAGCGAGGTGGCTTGTGGAGCGCAAGTCGCAGCGCCCTATTTTGCACGCGTTGAAGCGTCGCAATGTGCGTCGCTGCCGCGTTACCCCACACCACGGCCGCATATTCCAGTACCGGTCGGACGAGGGACAGATACATGGTGAGGCCGTGGCGTGGAGGAAGCGTCGATGAGGGATTGAGGAATGGGTAAAGCGCACGAAGGCGCCCCACTGCCCGCCCTCTGACGTCGCGGATGTGTGGCAGCCACGTCAGGTGTCTGTCCAATGTCACCCCGAGATATTTGCCGGTCCGCAACCATGGGATGGGGCCCCCCATGATCGTGACCGGCGGTAGGTCCGGTGGCATCATCCTTCTGCTAAAGATGACAGCCTGGCTCTTCGCAGCGTTAAACTTAAGGCGTCATTTCGTGGACCAGGCACCCAGGACGTCACATCCGAGCTGGAGGCGGCGGCGCATCTCGGCCGCGTTCATGCTGCGGGTGAACAGCGCCGTGTCGTCAGCATAAAGCGCCAACTCCACGCGTGCCACCCGCGGGGCGTCGGCGGTGTACAGGGAGTACAGCAGGGGACCGAGGACCGACCCCTGCGGCACTCCCGCCCGAATCTGCCGGTCGGTGGATGTGCCCTCATCAGCTCGGACGTGGAAAGTGCGCCCCGAGAGATACGAGCGCGGCAGGACCACGTGCGACGTCGGTACCCCGTGCACAAAAAGTTTGTACACGAGGCCGTCGTGCCACACGCAGTCGAAGGCTTTGGAGACGTCGAGAAGTACCGCCCCTAGGTACTCTCGCGTCTCCAGCGCACGCATCGCCTGCTCCACGAGGCGCAACAGCTGCTGTGTGGTAGAGTGGCCCCGCCGGAAACCAAACTGCTCCTCGGGAAGGAGTTGCTGCTCTGTCACGATGCGCAGCAGCCGCTCCACGTACAACCTCTCAAACACTTTTGAGAGGGACGGGAGCAGACTGATCGGCCTGTAGTGCGCTGCCAGTCGCGGATCCTTGCCGCTCTTGGGGATGGCAACCACTTCCGCATGTTTCCATGCGGAAGGGAAGGTCCCAGTGCGGAGGATACTGTTAAAGATGTCCGCCAGAGATTGGTGTACCTCCGGCGGTATCATCCTCAACAGGTGGTTGGTGACACCATCGGTGCCACCCGCCTTCCTCGGATTGAGGCGACGGAGCTGCAGGTCCACTTCCTCGGGTGTTATCTCCTCGATCACATCGTCAGCCTCCCTTGCAGCGAGGAAGACCGGCAGGCGATCGTCCACCAGACGAACATGATCGGGATCGAGCACACCATCAACAGGACGAAAATTTTCCGCGAACGTGTCCGCGAGGATGCTGGCTTTAGCATCCGGCTCGCAGACAACGTCCGCGCCCGCATGGAGAGGCGGGACTCGCTGGCGACGACGAAGGAAGCGCTTGGCGGTCCGCCAGGCACTACCATCCGTCGTAGTTAGGGTGGCCACCAAGCCCGCCCAGTCCCGATTCCGATGTTCATCGATGGCTGCCCGAATCTCGCGTCGCGCCCTGTTGAGGCGGCGCTTCGTTTCTGGCTGCCGTGTGAGCTGCCACTCCCGGAAGAGGCGATTCTTGTTTGTTATCGCCTCCAGGATAGGCGGTGGGAGTTGGCGCGACATGTCTCGCGGCCGGTCCGGCCGCCTGGGGGTGGCCGCCTCCGCCGCAGCTAGTGTGTGCCGCGTGAAGAAGGCTAACGCTTCTTCAGCCCCATGCACAGCGGGATCTGGCGCGCCCTCGAGTCGGGCAAGGACCTCGTCACGGAAGCGCGTCTCGTCGATGCCACGTAAGTTGCGGCGGACGGACGGCAGAGATGCACCGATGACGTCCATGTCGAAGACCACCGGGAGGTGATCGGACGACATGGCACATCGAACGGTGGCCGAAGTGAAGTGCCCAACACCTTTGAGCACGGCGATGTCGAGCACATCTGACCGGCCGCGATGGGGGAAGACGGTGTGATCATAAGGCCCCAGTACTATCGCGCCATGCCTCTGTGTGGCGCGGAGGAGTCGGCGGCCGCTGGCATTGGTAACGCGGGAGTTCCACTGCGTGTGCTTGGCATTCAAGTCACCCGCAATGAAGACTTTCCCGCGCAGAGCCAGCAGGGCGTCGATGTCGGCCTCCTGAAGCAGTCCCCTCGGCGGCCTGTAGGCCGCAACGAAGGTGATCACCCCTGCCGTCGTGGTGACAGCCACCCCAGTGGCCTCCACTGCAGTGAGGGGCGGAAGCGGGACGTCATGGTGCTTGAGGGACGCCTTGATATAAATAGCCGTCCCCCCGCCATGCGTCAACCTGTCGGTGCGGTAGCACCGATAGTTGGCCACCTTGACATGTATCCCCGGCTTCAGAAAGGTCTCGCACACGAGGCAGATGTCAATTGCCTCGTCGCGCAAGAACTCCCTGAATTCCCCTTGTTGGGGGACCAAACTGTTTGCGTTGAAAGCGCAAACGGTGAGGCCATGGATGTGGCGATTATCCATGACGCGGCGGGGTTGCAACGCCGGCCTGAAGGGCCGACGTGACCGCGGTGACGAGCACCGGTAGCTGCTCTAGCAGCTGGCTCAACGACCGCAAGAGCGAACGGAGCTCGGCTGCATCGGTGGCCGAGGGGGCGGCGTTGGCCGCTGGGGCGGCCTCCGCCACTGGGGAGGCCGGTTGCGGCAACTCCGTAGTAGACGACTGCCGCGGAGCGTCGGCAGCCGGTTGTGGCGTAGCACGAGGTGCTGTCGTCTGTTGCGGCAGTGTGTCATCGGCATTCCGGCGTGCAGCGGCATGGGTGGCCCGGCCCGCGCGCCGGCGACGCCTGCGCGGGGCGGCAACCCGCGCGCTCTGCGTGGGTGTTGGGTTGGCCTCCCCCCCGGGCGAAGCCGGGGACAGCGCGGCCGGTTGCCTCGTCTCGCCCGCCGCCAGGTCCGAACGTCGGGCGGTGGCGGTTGATGGTCCGCCCTTGGTGGCGGCAGCAAAGCTGGTGGATGGGTGCACCTTACGAGAGGGAGCAGCCCCTCCGCTCCGGTGGTTTCGGCCCCTTTTAAAGGCCGAACAGCCTCTGTAGCTGGCAACGTGCGAGCCGCCGCAGTTGCAGCACGTCGGCTTCTCTTCCTTGGCAAGCCCGCAAGACTTGCTCTCGTGCTGTCCCGCGCATTTGACGCAGCGGGGCAACATAGAGCAGTAGCGGGAGACATGGTCGAGCCTCTGGCAGGAAAAGCACTGGGCCCTCTTGCCTTTGGCTCGGAGAGGTTCCACCGCGACCCTGACCCGGCCGACTCGCTGCACCTGGAAAATCTTCCGATTTTCCAGGTTGTCGACGAGGACAACCTGGTACAGTGGCATGTCGCGGTGCGTGCGCGGGGACTTCATCAGTCCGGTGGACCGGACGCCGAAGCCCATGTCTTCGAGTTCTTCTCTAAGATAGTCCGCCCCAAACTTGAGTGGAAGGTGGCGGAACACCACCTTCAGAAGTTTGAGCGGCTCAGAGGGGTGCGTGTAGCACGGGAGGCCATCTCTGGAGATGGTGTCCATCACCGCGCGGTACTCCTCGTTGGAGGACACCGTGACCTTGTAGAGGTCACGGCCAGCAGTCTTGACAGTGGCGGACGTGGCCGCCCTGTCTAGTTTTTGCTGGAACTCCTTGTACCCTCCCGCCCATTGGATGACGATGGGCGGGGGCTTCTTTTGGGCCGACACAGGAGGCGCGGCGCCATCTTCAGTCGCGTCCACACTGGCCCCCGCGAACGCCTTGGCAGGCGGCAGCGGCGTCGGTTGCTGCAGCGCAGCAGCCCTGGCAGTGCGCCGCCTGGGAGGGGCGACAAAACCATCCTCATCCGGCTGCCGGGAGGTGGCAGGTGGACGAGTGGGCCGCCGCGTCTTCGTCGGTCTCGGCGAGGCGGCGCTCGCGGAGGAGCCCGCGATAGTCGTCCCAGACTCCGTGGTGGAAGGGCGCGAAGCCCTCGAGGCCTTCTTCCGCGGACTCGCTGTGTCGGACGTCTGAGAGGGAGTGTCGGAGTCGTCATGCGTCATAGCCCGGCGCTTTCTGGGCGCACGGGCAGCGTCAGAGTCAGTGTCACGGCGCTCTGACTCGGCAATGGCCTCAGCCAAATTTGCGTCAGGCAGGTCGATATCCTGCATCTCGGCGGCCGCAGCTAGCGTAGCCACGGGCTCTTCTCGTGTCTTGGGGACCAGGGGTGCAGCCGGGGGCACATCGACCTCTTCAGTGGTCGAGGCCAGCGGCGCAACTCCCGCCGAGGCCGCCACCGCCGGGACCGCAGACTCGCGCGATTCAACCGGCGGGGCTCTCGGTGGCACACCCGACACTTGCTGCCTCGTGTACGGCAGAGTGGCACCCTTCCGAATGTGACAGAAGGCGAGTATAGTCGCCTCGTCGTCCTTTCGACCCGGGTAGGAACCCCCGTGAGCGAGTTTGTTCATAAGAATGAACACTCGATCACGAGAGAGCACATCAGAATCCGAAGAGTCATTCCTGTCGTGGTCAGTTGTCGTAAGCCGGTTCGTCATAAGTGGGGGGCCGGATGGGGCCGCCACCGGGATCAGCTCAGTCGCCTGAGCTGGCCCCGACGGGCGGCGATCCGCCACACCCTTCGCAGGTAAAGCAACCTCTCTCAACGACATCTCGAACAGCACTCCCGTGTCGTGCGTGCGTCGTGCGTCGCGTCGTGCGTGATTCGTAGTAAAGCAGGAGTCCAACTTTTTTGGTGGGGGATGAGCAGCGCACTCTGGTGCTACCCGCAGTTACTATGTATCATTCTCCCAAAATATTTCGAATAACGGATTCTGAATAGCATTGGCGGAAAGTACACACGAGTCTGAATTGGTGCAAAATAGTATAAACTGACGTGTGACTCGTAGTAAAGCAGGAGGCCACATTTTTAGGTGGGGGACGAGCAACGCACTCTGGTGCTACCCGCAGTTACTATGTATCATTCTCCCAAAATATCACGAATAACGGTTTCGGAAAAGCATTGGCGGAAAGTACACACTATTCTGAATTGGTGCAAAGTAGTATTTTGGGAGAATGATACATAGAAATTGCAGGTAGGACCAGAGTGTTCTGCTCGTCCCCCTCCAAAAATTGTGGCCTCCTGCTTTAGTACGAGTCATGCGTCAGTTTATATTACGAATAACGGTTTCGGAATAGCATTGGCGGAAAGTACACACGATTCTGAATTGGTGACTCGTAGTAAAGCAGGAGCCCCCTTTTTTTGGTGGGCGACGAGCAGCACACTCTGGTGCTGGCCGGAGATACTATGTATCATTCTCCCAAAATATTGCGAATTACGGTTTCGGAATAGCATTGGCGGAAAGTACACACGATTCTGAATTGGCGCAAAATAGCATAAACTGACCCGTGACTCGTAGTAAAGCAGGAGGCCACATTTTTTGGTGGAGGACGAGCACCGCACTCTGGTGCTGTCCGCAGATACTATGTATCATTCTCCCAAAATATTACGAATAACGGTTTCGGAATAACATTGGCGGAAAGTACACACGATTCTGAATTGGCGCAAAATAGTATAAACTGACGCGTGACTCGTAGTAAAGCAGGAGGCTACATTTTTTGGTGGAGGACGAGCACCGCACTCTGGTGCTGGCCGCAGATACTATGTATCATTCTCCCAAAATATTACGAATAACGGTTTCGGAATAGCATTGGCGGAAAGTACACACGATTCTGAATTGGTGCAAAATAGTATAAACTGACGTGTGACTCGTAGTAAAGCAGGAGGCCACATTTTTAGGTGGGGGACGAGCACCGCACTCTGGTGCTGGCCGCAGATACTATGTATCATTCTCCCAAAATATTGCGAATTACGGTTTCGGAATAGCATTGGCGGAAAGTACACACGATTCTGAATTGGTGCAAAATAGTATAAACTGACGTGTGACTCGTAGTAAAGCAGGAGGCCACATTTTTAGGTGGGGGACGAGCAACGCACTCTGGTGCTGGCCGCAGATACTATGTATCATTCTCCCAAAATATTACGAATAACGGTTTCGGAATAGCATTGGCGGAAAGTACACACGATTCTGAATTGGCGCAAAATAGCATAAACTGCCGCGTGACTCGTAGTAAAGCAGGAGGCCACATTTTTAGGTGGGGGACGAGCACCGCACTCTGGTGCTGGCTGCAGATACTATGTATCATTCTCCCAAAATATTACGAATAACGGTTTCGGAATAGCATTGGCGGAAAGTACACACGATTCTGAATTGGCGCAAAATAGCATAAACTGACGCGTGACTCGTAGTAAAGCAGGAGGCCACATTTTTTGGTGGGGGACGAGCACCGCACTCTGGTGCTGGCCGCAGATACGATGTATCATTCTCCCAAAATATTACGAATAACGGTTTCGGAATAGCATTGGTGGAAAGTACACACGATTCTGAATTGGTGCAAAATAGCATAAACTGACGCGTGACTCGTAGTAAAGCAGGAGGCCACATTTTTTGGTGGAGGACGAGCACCGCACTCTGGTGCTGTCCGCAGATACTATGTATCATTCTCCCAAAATATTACGAATAACGGTTTCGGAATAGCATTGGCGGAAAGTACACACGATTCTGAATTGGCGCAAAATAGCATAAACTGACGTGTGACTCCTAGTAAACCAGGAGGCCACCTTTTTTGGTGGGGGACGAGCACCGCACTCTGGTGCTGGCCGCAGATACTATGTATCATTCTCCCAAAATATTACGAATAACGGTTTCGAATAGCATTGGCGGAAAGTACACATGATTCTGAATTGGCGAAATAGCATAAACTGCCGCGTGACTCGTAGTAAAGCAGGAGGCCACAATTTTAGGTGGGGGACGAGCACCGCACTCTGGTGCTGGCCGCAGATACTATGTATCATTCTCCCAAAATATTACGAATAACGGTTTCGGAATAGCATTGGCGGAAAGTACACACGATTCTGAATTGGTGGAAAGAAATATAAACTGACACGTGACTCGTAGTAAAGCAGGAGGCCACATTTTTTGGTGGGGGACGAGCACCGCACTCTGGTGCTGGCCGCAGATACTATGTATCATTCTCCCAAAATATTACGAATAACGGTTTCGGAATAGCATTGGCGGAAAGTACACACGATTCTGAATTGGTGCAAAATAGTATAAACTGACGTGTGACTCGTAGTAAAGCAGGAGGCCACATTTTTAGGTGGGGGACGAGCACCGCACTCTGGTGCTGGCCGCAGATACTATGTATCATTCTCCCAAAATATTACGAATAACGGTATCGGAATAGCATTGGCGGAAAGTACACACGATTCTGAATTGGTGGAAAATAATATAAACTGACACGTGACTCGTAGTAAAGCAGGAGGCCACATTTTTTGGTGGGGGACGAGCACCGCACTCTGGTGCTGGCTGCAGATACTATGTATCATTCTCCCAAAATATTACGAATAACGGTTTCGGAATAGCATTGGCGGAAAGTACACACGATTCTGAATTGGTGGAAAATAATATAAACTGACACGTGACTCGTAGTAAAGCAGGAGGCCACATTTTTTGGTGGGGGACGAGCACCGCACTCTGGTGCTGGCCGCAGATACTATGTATCATTCTCCCAAAATATTACGAATAACGGTTTCGGAATAGCATTGGCGGAAAGTACACACGATTCTGAATTGGTGGAAAATAATATAAACTGACACGTGACTCGTAGTAAAGCAGGAGGCCACATTTTTTGGTGGGGGACGAGCACCGCACTCTGGTGCTGGCTGCAGATACTATGTATCATTCTCCCAAAATATTACGAATAACGGTTTCGGAATAGCATTGGCGGAAAGTACACACGATTCTGAATTGGTGGAAAATAATATAAACTGACACGTGACTCGTAGTAAAGCAGGAGGCCACATTTTTAGGTGGGGGACGAGCACCGCACTCTGGTGCTGGCCGCAGATACTATGTATCATTCTCCCAAAATATTACGAATAATGGTTTCGAATAGCATTGGCGGAAAGTACACATGATTCTGAATTGGCGCAAAATAGCATAAACTGCCGCGTGACTCGTAGTAAAGCAGGAGGCCACATTTTTAGGTGGGGGACGAGCACCGCACTCTGGTGCTGGCCGCAGATACTATGTATCATTCTCCCAAAATATTACGAATAACGGTTTCGGAATAGCATTGGCGGAAAATACACACGATTCTGAATTGGTGCAAAATAGTATAAACTGACGTATGACTCGTAGTAAAGCAGGAGGCCACATTTTTAGGTGGGGGACGAGCACCGCACTCTGGTGCTGGCCGCAGATACTATGTATCATTCTCCCAAAATATTACGAATAACGGTTTCGGAATAACATTGGCGGAAAGTACACACGATTCTGAATTGGCGCAAAATAGTATAAACTTCCGCGTGACTCGAAGGAGAAGCAGGATGCCACATTTTTTGGTGGAGGACGAGCACCGCACTCTGGTGCTGGCCGCAGATACTATGTATCATTCTCCCAAAATATTACGAATAACGGTTTCGGAATAGCATTGGCGGAAACTACACATGATTCTGAATTGGCGCAAAATAGCATAAACTGCCGCGTGACTCGTAGTAAAGCAGGAGGCCACATTTTTAGGTGGGGGACGAGCACCGCACTCTGGTGCTGGCTGCAGTTACTATGTATCATTCTCCCAAAATATTACGAATAACGGTTTCGGAATAGCATTGGCGGAAAGTACACACGATTCTGAATTGGCGCAAAATAGTATAAACTGACATGTGACTCGTAGTAAAGCAGGAGGCCACATTTTTTGGTGGGGGACGATCACCGCACTCTGGTGCTGGCCGCAGATACTATGTATCATTCTCCCAAAATATTACGAATAACGGTTTCGAATAGCATTGGCGGAAAGTACACATGATTCTGAATTGGCGCAAAATAGCATAAACTGCCGCGTGACTCGTAGTAAAGCAGGAGGCCACATTTTTAGGTGGGGGACGAGCACCGCACTCTGGTGCTGGCTGCAGATACTATGTATCATTCTCCCAAAATATTACGAATAACGGTTTCGGAATAGCATTGGCGGAAAGTACACTTGATTCTGAATTGGCGCAAAATAGCATAAACTGACGTGTGACTCGTAGTAAAGCAGGAGGCCACATTTTTAGGTGGGGGACGAGCACCGCACTCTGGTGCTGGCAGCAGATACTATGTATCATTCTCCCAAAATATTACGAATAACGGTTTCGGAATAGCATTGGCGGAAAGTACACACGATTCTGAATTGGTGGAAAATAATATAAACTGACACGTGACTCGTAGTAAAGCAGGAGGCCACATTGTTTGGTGGGGGACGAGCACCGCACTCTGGTGCTGGCCGCAGATACTATGTATCATTCTCCCAAAATATTACGAATAACGGTTTCGAATAGCATTGGCGGAAAGTACACACGATTCTGAATTGGTGGAAAATAATATAAACTGACACGTGACTCGTAGTACAGCAGGAGGCCACATTTTTAGGTGGGGGACGAGCAACGCACTCTGGTGCTGGCTGCAGATACTATGTATCATTCTCCCAAAATATTACGAATAACGGTTTCGGAATAGCATTGGCGGAAAGTACACTTGATTCTGAATTGGCGCAAAATAGCATAAACTGACGTGTGACTCGTAGTAAAGCAGGAGGCCACATTTTTAGGTGGGGGACGAGCACCGCACTCTGGTGCTGGCAGCAGATACTATGTATCATTCTCCCAAAATATTACGAATAACGGTTTCGGAATAGCATTGGCGGAAAGTACACACGATTCTGAATTGGTGGAAAATAATATAAACTGACACGTGACTCGTAGTAAAGCAGGAGGCCACATTGTTTGGTGGGGGACGAGCACCGCACTCTGGTGCTGGCCGCAGATACTATGTATCATTCTCCCAAAATATTACGAATAACGGTTTCGAATAGCATTGGCGGAAAGTACACACGATTCTGAATTGGTGGAAAATAATATAAACTGACACGTGACTCGTAGTAAAGCAGGAGGCCACATTGTTTGGTGGGGGACGAGCACCGCACTCTGGTGCTGGCCGCAGATACTATGTATCATTCTCCCAAAATATTACGAATAACGGTTTCGAATAGCATTGGCGGAAAGTACACACGATTCTGAATTGGTGGAAAATAATATAAACTGACACGTGACTCGTAGTACAGCAGGAGGCCACATTTTTAGGTGGGGGACGAGCAACGCACTCTGGTGCTGGCTGCAGATACTATGTATCATTCTCCCAAAATATTACGAATAACGGTTTCGGAATAGCATTGGCGGAAAGTACACTTGATTCTGAATTGGCGCAAAATAGCATAAACTGACGTGTGACTCGTAGTAAAGCAGGAGGCCACATTTTTAGGTGGGGGACGAGCACCGCACTCTGGTGCTGGCAGCAGATACTATGTATCATTCTCCCAAAATATTACGAATAACGGTTTCGGAATAGCATTGGCGGAAAGTACACACGATTCTGAATTGGTGCAAAATAGTATAAACTGACGTGTGACTCGTAGTAAAGCAGGAGGCCACATTTTTAGGTGGGGGACGAGCACCGCACTCTGGTGATGGCCGCAGATACTATGTATCATTCTCCCAAAATATTACGAATAACGGTTTCGAATAGCATTGGCGGAAAGTACACATGATTCTGAATTGGCGCAAAATAGCATAAACTGCCGCGTGACTCGTAGTAAAGCAGGAGGCCACATTTTTAGGTGGGGGACGAGCACCGCACTCTGGTGCTGGCTGCAGATACTATGTATCATTCTCCCAAAATATTACGAATAACGGTTTCGAATAGCATTGGCGGAAAGTACACTTGATTCTGAATTGGCGCAAAATAGCATAAACTGACGTGTGACTCGTAGTAAAGCAGGAGGCCACATTTTTAGGTGGGGGACGAGCACCGCACTCTGGTGCTGGCAGCAGATACTATGTATCATTCTCCCAAAATATTACGAATAACGGTTTCGGAATAACATTGGCGGAAAGTACACACGATTCTGAATTGGTGGAAAATAATATAAACTGACACGTGACTCGTAGTAAAGCAGGAGGCCACATTGTTTGGTGGGGGACGAGCACCGCACTCTGGTGCTGGCCGCAGATACTATGTATCATTCTCCCAAAATATTACGAATAACGGTTTCGAATAGCATTGGCGGAAAGTACACACGATTCTGAATTGGTGGAAAATAATATAAACTGACACGTGACTCGTAGTAAAGCAGGAGGCCACATTTTTTGGTGGGGGACGAGCACCGCACTCTGGTGCTGGCTGCAGATACTATGTATCATTCTCCCAAAATATTACGAATAACGGTTTCGGAATAGCATTGGCGGAAAGTACACTTGATTCTGAATTGGCGCAAAATAGCATAAACTGACGTGTGACTCGTAGTAAAGCAGGAGGCCTCATTTTTAGGTGGGGGACGAGCACCGCACTCTGGTGCTGGCAGCAGATACTATGTATCATTCTCCCAAAATATTACGAATAACGGTTTCGGAATAGCATTGGCGGAAAGTACACACGATTCTGAATTGGTGCAAAATAGTATAAACTGACGTGTGACTCGTAGTAAAGCAGGAGGCCACATTTTTAGGTGGGGGACGAGCACCGCACTCTGGTGATGGCCGCAGATACTATGTATCATTCTCCCAAAATATTACGAATAACGGTTTCGAATAGCATTGGCGGAAAGTACACATGATTCTGAATTGGCGCAAAATAGCATAAACTGCCGCGTGACTCGTAGTAAAGCAGGAGGCCACATTTTTAGGTGGGGGACGAGCACCGCACTCTGGTGCTGGCTGCAGATACTATGTATCATTCTCCCAAAATATTACGAATAACGGTTTCGGAATATCATTGGCGGAAAGTACACACGATTCTGAATTGGCGGAAAATAGTATAAACTTCCGCGTGACTCGTAGTAAAGCAGGAGGCCACATTTTTTGGTGGAGGACGAGCACCGCACTCTGGTGCTGGCCGCAGATACTATGTATCATTCTCCCAAAATATTACGAATGACGGTTTCGGAATAACATTGGCGGAAAGTACACACGATTCTGAATTGGCGCAAAATAGTATAAACTTCCGCGTGACTCGTACTAAAGCAGGAGGCCACATTTTTTGGTGGAGGACGAGCACCCCACTCTGGTGCTGGCCGCAGATACTATGTATCATTCTCCCAAAATATTACGAATAACGGTTTCGGAATAGCATTGGCGGAAACTACACATGATTCTGAATTGGCGCAAAATAGCATAAACTGCCGCGTGACTCGTAGTAAAGCAGGAGGCCACATTTTTAGGTGGGGGACGAGCACCGCACTCTGGTGCTGGCTGCAGATACTATGTATCATTCTCCCAAAATATTACGAATAACGGTTTCGGAATAGCATTGGCGGAAAGTACACACGATTCTGAATTGGCGCAAAATAGCATAAACTGCCGCGTGACTCGTAGTAAAGCAGGAGGCCACAGTTTTAGGTGGGGGACGAGCACCGCACTCTGGTGCTGGCTGCAGATACTATGTATCATTCTCCCAACATATGACGAATAACGGTTTCGAAATAGCATTGGCGGAAAGTACACATGATTCTGAATTGGTGGAAAATAATATAAACTGACACGTGACTCGTAGTAAAGCAGGAGGCCACATTTTTTGGTGGGGGACGTGCACCGCACTCTGGTGCCGGCCGCAGATACTATGTATCATTCTCCTAAAATATTTGGAATAACGGTTTCGGAATAGCATTGGCGGAAAGTACACACGATTCTGAATTGGCGCAAAATAGCATAAACTGCCGCGTGACTCGTACTAAAGCAGGAGGCCACATTTTTTGGTGGGGAACGAGCACCGCACTCTGGTGCTGGCCGCAGATACTATGTATCATTCTCCCAAAATATTACGAATAACGGTTTCTGAATAGCATTGCCGGAAAGTACACACGATTCTGAATTGGTGCAAAATAGTATAAACTGACGTGTGACTCGTAGTAAAGCAGGAGGCCACATTTTTAGGTGGGGGACGAGCACCGCACTCTGGTGCTGGCCGCAGATACTATGTATCATTCTCCCAAAATATTACGAATAACGGATTCGGAATAGCATTGGCGGAAAGTACACATGATTCTGAATTGGCGCAAAATAGCATAAACTGCCGCGTGACTCGTAGTAAAGCAGGAGGCCACAATTTTAGGTGGGGGACGAGCACCGCACTCTGGTGCTGGCTGCAGATACTATGTATCTTTCTCCCAAAATATTACGAATAACGGTTTCGGAATAGCATTGGCGGAAAGTACACACGATTCTGAATTGGTGGAAAATAATATAAACTGACACGTGACTCGTAGTAAAGCAGGAGGCCACATTTTTTGGTGGGGGACGAGCACCGCACTCTGGTGCTGGCCGCAGATACTATGTATCATTCTCCCAAAATATTACGAATAACGGTATCGGAATAGCATTGGCGGAAAGTACACACGATTCTGAATTGGTGCAAAATAGTATAAACTGACGTGTGACTCGTAGTAAAGCAGGAGGCCACATTTTTAGGTGGGGGACGAGCAACGCACTCTGGTGCTGGCCGCAGATACTATGTATCATTCTCCCAAAATATTACGAATAATGGTTTCGAATAGCATTGGCGGAAAGTACACATGATTCTGAATTGGCGCAAAATAGCATAAACTGCCGCGTGACTCGTAGTAAAGCAGGAGGCCACATTTTTAGGTGGGGGACGAGTACCGCACTCTGGTGCTGGCCGCAGATACTATGTATCATTCTCCCAAAATATTACGAATAACGGTTTCGGAATAGCATTGGCGGAAAATACACACGATTCTGAATTGGTGCAAAATAGTATAAACTGACGTTTGACTCGTAGTAAAGCAGGAGGCCACATTTTTAGGTGGGGGACGAGCACCGCACTCTGGTGCTGGCCGCAGATACTATGTATCATTCTCCCAAAATATTACGAATAACGGTTTCGGAATAACATTGGCGGAAAGTACACACGATTCTGAATTGGCGCAAAATAGTATAAACTTCCGCGTGACTCGTAGTAAAGCAGGAGGCCACATTTTTTGGTGGAGGACGAGCACCACACTCTGGTGCTGGCCGCAGATACTATGTATCATTCTCCCAAAATATTACGAATAACGGTTTCGGAATAGCATTGGCGGAAAGTACACACGATTCTGAATTGGCGCAAAATAGTATAAAGTTCCGCGTGACTCGTAGTAAAGCAGGAGGCCACATTTTTAGGTGGGGGACGAGCACCGCACTCTGGTGCTGGCCGCAGATACTATGTATCATTATCCCAACATATGACGAATAACGGTTTCGGAATAGCATTGGCGGAAAGTACACACGATTCTGAATTGGTGGAAAATAATATAAACTGACACGTGACTCGTAGTAAAGCAGGAGGCCACATTTTTTGGTGGGGGACGAGCACCGCACTCCGGTGCTGGCCGCAGATACTATGTATCATTCTCCCAAAATATTACGAATAACGGTTTCGGAATAACATTGGCGGAAAGTACACACGATTCTGAATTGGCGCAAAATAGTATAAACTTCCGCGTGACTCGTAGTAAAGCAGGAGGCCACATTTTTTGGTGGGGGACGAGCACCGCACTCTGGTGCTGGCCTCAGATACTATGTATCATTCTCCCAAAATATTACGAATAACGGTTTCGGAATAGCATTGGCGGAAAGTACACATGATTCTGAATTGGCGCAAAATAGCATAAACTGCCGCGTGACTCGTAGTAAAGCAGGAGGCTACATTTTTAGGTGGGGGACGAACACCGCACTCTGGTGCTGGCTGCAGATACTATGTATCATTCTCCCAAAATATTACGAATAACGGTTTCGGAATAGCATTGGCGGAAAGTACACATGATTCTGAATTGGCGCAAAATAGCATAAACTGACGTGTGACTCGCAGTAAAGCAGGAGGCCACATTTTTAGGTGGGGGACGAGCACCGCACTCTGGTGCTGGCTGCAGATACTATGTATCATTCTCCCAAAATATTACGAATAACGGTTTCGGAATAGCATTGGCGGAAAGTACACACGATTCTGAATTGGCGCAAAATAGTATAAACTGACACGTGACTCGTAGTAAAGCAGGAGGCCACATTTTTTGGTGGGGGACGATCACCGCACTCTGGTGCTGGCCGCAGATACTATGTATCATTCTCCCAAAATATTACGAATAACGGTTTCGGAATAGCATTGGCGGAAAGTACATACGATTCTGAATTGGCGCAAAATAGCATAAACTGCCGCGTGACTCGTAGTAAAGCATTAGGCCACAGTTTTAGGTGGGGGACGAGCACCGCACTCTAGTGCTGGCTGCAGATACTATGTATCATTCTCCCAACGTATGACGAATAACGGTTTCGGAATAGCATTGGCGGAAAGTACACACGATTCTGAATTGGTGCAAAATAGTATAAACAGACGTGTGACTCGTAGTAAAGCAGGAGGCCACATTTTTAGGTGGGGGACGAGCACCGCACTCTGGTGCTGGCCGCAGATACTATGTATCATTCTCCCAAAATATTACGAATAACGGTATCGAATAGCATTGGCGGAAAGTACACATGATTCGGAATTGGCGCAAAATAGCATAAACTGCCGCGTGACTCGTAGTAAAGCAGGAGGCCACACATTTATGTGGGGGACGAGCACCGCACTCTGGTGCTGGCTGCTGATACTATGTATCATTCTCCCAAAATATTACGAATAACGGTTTCGGAATAGCATTGGCGGAAAGTACACATTATTCTGAATTGGCGCAAAATAGCATAAACTGCCGCGTGACTCGTAGTAATGCAGGAGGCCACATTTTTTGGTGGGGGACGAGCACCGCACTCTGGTGCCGGCCGCAGATACTATGTATCATTCTCCTAAAATATTTGGAGTAACGGTTTCGGAATAGCATTGGCGGAAAGTACACACGATTCTGAATTGGCGGAAAATAGCATAAACTTCCGCGTGACTCGTACTAAAGCAGGAGGCCACATTTTTTGGTGGGGGACGAGCACCGCACTCTGGTGCTGGCCGCAGATACTATGTAACATTCTCCCAAAATATTACGAATAACGGTTTCGGAATAGCATTGGCGGAAAGTACACACGATTCTGAATTGGCGCAAAATAGCATAAACTTCCGCGTGACTCGTACTAAAGCAGGAGGCCACATTTTTAGGTGGGGGACGAGCACCGCACTCTGGTGCTGGCTGCAGTTACTATGTATCATTCTCCCAAAATATTACGAATAACGGTTTCGGAATAGCATTGGCAGAAAGTACACACGATTCTGAATTGGCGCAAAATAGTATAAACTGACGTGTGACTCGTAGTAAAACAGGAGGCCACATTTTTAGGTGGGGGACGATCACCGCACTCTGGTGCTGGCCGCAGATACTATGTATCATTCTCCCAAAATATTACGAATAACGGTTTCGAATAGCATTGGCGGAAAGTACACATGATTCTGAATTGGCGCAAAATAGCATAAACTGCCGCGTGACTCGTAGTAAAGCAGGAGGCCACATTTTTAGGTGGGGGACGAGCACCGCACTCTGGTGCTGGCTGCAGATACTATGTATCATTCTCCCAAAATATTACGAATAACGGTTTCGGAATAGCATTGGCGGAAAGTACACACGATTCTGAATTGGCGCTAAATAGCATAAACTGCCGCGTGACTCGTAGTAAAGCAGGAGGCCACAGTTTTAGGTGGGGGACGAGCACCGCACTCTGGTGCTGGCTGCAGATACTATGTATCATTCTCCCAACATATGACGAATAACGGTTTCGGAATAGCATTGGCGGAAAGTACACACGATTCTGAATTGGTGGAAAACAATATAAACTGACACGTGACTCGTAGTAAAGCAGGAGGCCACATTTTTTGGTGGGGGACGAGCACCGCACTCTGGTGCTGGCCGCAGATACTATGTATCATTCTCCCAAAATATTACGAATAACGGTTTCGGAATAGCATTGGCGGAAAGTACACATGATTCTGAATTGGCGCAAAATAGCATAAACTGCCGCGTGACTCGTAGTAAAGCAGGAGGCCACATTTTTAGGTGGGGGACGAGCACCGCACTCTGGTGCTGGCCGCAGATACTATGTATCATTCTCCCAAAATATTACGAATAACGGTTTCGGAATAGCATTGGCGGAAAGTACACACGATTCTGAATTGGCGCAAAATAGTATAAACTGACGTGTGACTCGTAGTAAAGCAGGAGGCCACATTTTTTGGTGGGGGACGAGCACCGCACTCTGGTGCTGGCCGCAGATACTATGTATCATTCTCCCAAAATATTACGAATAACGGTTTCGGAATAACATTGGCGGAAAGTACACACGATTCTGAATTGGCGCAAAATAGTATAAACTTCCGCGTGACTCGTAGTAAAGCAGGAGGCCACATTTTGTGGTGGGGGACGAGCACCGCACTCTGGTGCTGGCCGCAGATACTATGTATCATTCTCCCAAAATATTACGAATAACGGCTTCGGAATAGCATTGGCGGAAAGTACACATGATTCTGAATTGGCGCAAAATAGCATAAACTGCCGCGTGACTCGTAGTAAAGCAGGAGGCTACATTTTTAGGTGGGGGACGAACACCGCACTCTGGTGCTGGCTGCAGATACTATGTATCATTCTCCCAAAATATTACGAATAACGGTTTCGGAATAGCATTGGCGGAAAGTACACATGATTCTGAATTGGCGCAAAATAGCATAAACTGACGTGTGACTCGCAGTAAAGCAGGAGGCCACATTTTTAGGTGGGGGACGAGCACCGCACTCTGGTGCTGGCTGCAGATACTATGTATCATTCTCCCAAAAAATTACGAATAACGGTTTCGGAATAGCATTGGCGGAAAGTACACACGACTCTGAAATGGCGCAAAATAGTATAAACTGACGTGTGACTCGTAGTAAAGCAGGAGGCCACATTTTTAGGTGGGGGACGATCACCGCACTCTGGTGCTGGCCGCAGATACTATGTATCATTCTCCCAAAATATTACGAATAACGGTTCCGGAATAGCATTGGCGGAAAGTACACACGATTCTGAATTGGCGCAAAATAGCATAAACTGCCGCGTGACTCGTAGTAAAGCAGGAGGCCACAGTTTTAGGTGGGGGACGAGCACCGCACTCTAGTGCTGGCTGCAGATACTATGTATCATTCTCCCAACGTATGACGAATAACGGTTTCGGAATAGCATTGGCGGAAAGTACACACGATTCTGAATTGGTGGAAAATAATATAAACTGACACGTGACTCGTAGTAAAGCAGGAGGCCACATTTTTTGGTGGGGGACGAGCACCGCACTCTGGTGCTGGCCGCAGATACTATGTATCATTCTCCCAAAATATTACGAATAACGGTTTCGGAATAGCATTGGCGGAAAGTACACACGATTCTGATTTGGTGCAAAATAGTATAAAATGACGTGTGACTCGTAGTAAAGCAGGAGGCCACATTTTTAGGTGGGGGACGAGCACCGCACTCTGGTGCTGGCCGCAGATACTATGTATCATTCTCCCAAAGTATTACGAATAACGGTATCGAATAGCATTGGCGGAAAGTACACATGATTCGGAATTGGCGCAAAATAGCATAAACTGCCGCGTGACTCGTAGTAAAGCAGGAGGCCACATTTTTAGGTGGGGGACGAGCACCGCACTCTGGTACTGGCTGCAGATACTATGTATCATTCTCCCAAAATATTACGAATAACGGTTTCGGAATAGCATTGGCGAAAAGTACACATTATTCTGAATTGGCGCAAAATAGCATAAACTGCCGCGTGACTCGTAGTAAAGCAGGAGGCCACATTTTTAGGTGGGGGACGAGCACCGCACTCTGGTGCCGGCCGCAGATACTATGTATCATTCTCCTAAAATATTTGGAGTAACGGTTTCGGAATAGCATTGGCGGAAAGTACACACGATTCTGAATTGGCGCAAAATAGCATAAACTGCCGCGTGACTCGTACTAAAGCAGGAGGCCACATTTTTTGGTGGGGGACGAGCACCGCACTCCGGTGCTGGCCGCAGATACTATGTAACATTCTCCCAAAATATTACGAATAACGGTTTCGGAATAGCATTGGCGGAAAGTACACACGATTCTGAATTGGTGCAAAATAGTATAAACTGACGTGTGACTCGTAGTAAAGCAGGAGGCCACATTTTTAGGTGGGGGACGAGCACCGCACTCTGGTGCTGGCCGCAGATACTATGTATCATTCTCCCAAAATATTACGAATAACGGTTTCGGAATAACATTGGCGGAAAGTACACACGATTCTGAATTGGCGCAAAATAGTATAAACTTCCGCGTGACTCGTAGTAAAGCAGGAGGCCACATTTTTTGGTGGAGGACGAGCACCGCACTCTGGTGCTGGCCGCAGATACTATGTATCATTCTCCCAAAATATTACGAATAACGGTTTCGGAATAGCATTGGCGGAAACTACACATGATTCTGAATTGGCGCAAAATAGCATAAACTGCCGCGTGACTCGTAGTAAAGCAGGAGGCCACATTTTTAGGTGGGGGACGAGCACCGCACTCTGGTGCTGGCTGCAGTTACTATGTATCATTCTCCCAAAATATTACGAATAACGGTTTCGAATAGCATTGGCGGAAAGTACACATGATTCTGAATTGGCGCAAAATAGCATAAACTGCCGCGTGACTCGTAGTAAAGCAGGAGGCCACATTTTTAGGTGGGGGACGAGCACCGCACTCTGGTGCTGGCCGCAGATACTATGTTTCATTCTCCCAAAATATTACGAATAACGTTTTCGAATAGCATTGGCGGAAAGTACACAAGATTCTGAATTGGCGCAAAATAGCATAAACTGTCGCGTGACTCGTAGTAAAGCAGGAGGCCACATTTTTAGGTGGGGGACGAGCACCGCACTCTGGTGCTGGCTGCAGATACTATGTATCATTCTCCCAAAATATTACGAATAACGGTTTCGGAATAGCATTGGCGGAAAGTACACACGATTCTGAATTGGCGCAAAATAGCATAAACTGCCGCGTGACTCGTAGTAAAGCAGGAGGCCACAGTTTTAGGTGGGGGACGAGCACCGCACTCTGGTGCTGGCTGCAGATACTATGTATCATTCTCCCAACATATGACGAATAACGGTTTCGGAATAGCATTGGCGGAAAGTACACACGATTCTGAATTGGTGGAAAATAATATAAACTGACACGTGACTCGTAGTAAAGCAGGAGGCCACATTTTTTGGTGGGGGACGAGCACCGCACTCTGGTGCTGGCTGCAGATACTATGTATCATTCTCCCAACATATGACGAATAACGGTTTCGGAATAGCATTGGCGGAAAGTACACACGATTCTGAATTGGTGGAAAATAATATAAACTGACACGTGACTCGTAGTAAAGCAGGAGGCCACAGTTTTAGGTGGGGGACGAGCACCGCACTCTGGTGCTGGCTGCAGATACTATGTATCATTCTCCCAACATATGACGAATAACGGTTTCGGAATAGCATTGGCGGAAAGTACACACGATTCTGAATTGGTGGAAAATAATATAAACTGACACGTGACTCGTAGTAAAGCAGGAGGCCACAGTTTTAGGTGGGGGACGAGCACCGCACTCTGGTGCTGGCTGCAGATACTATGTATCATTCTCCCAACATATGACGAATAACGGTTTCGGAATAGCATTGGCGGAAAGTACACACGATTCTGAATTGGTGGAAAATAATATAAACTGACACGTGACTCGTAGTAAAGCAGGAGGCCACAGTTTTAGGTGGGGGACGAGCACCGCACTCTGGTGCCGGCCGCAGATACTATGCATCATTCTCGAAAATTATTTGGAATAACGGTTTCGGAATAGCATTGGCGGAAAGTACACACGATTCTGAATTGGCGCAAAATAGCATAAACTGCCGCGTGACTCGTACTAAAGCAGGAGGCACCATTTTTTGGTGGGGGACGAGCACCGCACTCTGGTGCTGGCCGCAGATACTATGTATCATTCTCCCAAAATATTACGAATAACGGTTTCGGAATAGCATTGGCGGAAAGTACACACGGTTCTGAATTGGTGCAAAATAGTATAAACTGACGTGTGACTCGTAGTAAAGCAGGAGGCCACATTTTTAGGTGGGGGACGAGCACCGCACTCTGGTGCTGGCCGAAGATACTATGTATCATTCTCGCAAAATATTACGAATAACGGTTTCGGAATAACATTGGCGGAAAGTACACACGATTCTGAATTGGCGCAAAATAGTATAAACTTCCGCGTGACTCGTAGTAAAGCAGGAGGCCACATTTTTTGGTGGAGGACGAGCACCACTCTCTGGTGCTGGCCGCAGATACTATGTATCATTCTCCCAAAATATTACGAATAACGGTTTCGGAATAGCATTGGCGGAAACTACACATGATTCTGAATTGGCGCAAAATAGCATAAACTGCCGCGTGACTCGTAGTAAAGCAGGAGGCCACATTTTTAGGTGGGGGACGAGCACCGCACTCTGGTGCTGGCTGCAGATACTATGTATCATTCTGCCAAAATATTACGAATAACAGTTTCGGAATAGCATTGCCGGAAAGTACACATGATTCTGAATTGGTGGAAAATAATATAAACTGACACGTGACACGTAGTAAAGCAGGAGGCCACATTTTTTGGTGGGGGACGAGCACCGCACTCTGGTGCCGTCCGCAGATACTATGTATCATTCTCCTAAAATATTTGGAATAACGGTTTCGGAATAGCATTGGCGGAAAGTACACACGATTCTGAATTGGCGCAAAATAGCATAAACTGCCGCGTGACTCGTACTAAAGCAGAAGGCCACATTTTTTGTGGGGAACGAGCACCGCACTCTGGTGCTGGCCGCAGATACTATGTATCATTCTCCCAAAATATTACGAATAACGGTTTCGGAATAACATTGGCGGAAAGTACACACGATTCTGAATTGGCGCAAAATAGTATAAACTTCCGCGTGACTCGTAGTAAAGCAGGAGGCCACATTTTTTGGTGGAGGACGAGCACCGCACTCTGGTGCTGGCCGCAGATACTATGTATCATTCTCCCAAAATATTACGAATAACGGTTTCGGAATAGCATTGGCGGAAACTACACATGATTCTGAATTGGCGCAAAATAGCATAAACTGCCGCGTGACTCGTAGTAAAGCAGGAGGCCACATTTTTAGGTGGGGGACGAGCACCGCACTCTGGTGCTGGCTGCAGTTACTATGTATCATTCTCCCAAAATATTACGAATAACGGTTTCGAATAGCATTGGCGGAAAGTACACATGATTCTGAATTGGCGCAAAATAGCATAAACTGCCGCGTGACTCGTAGTAAAGCAGGAGGCCACATTTTTAGGTGGGGGACGAGCACCGCACTCTGGTGCTGGCCGCAGATACTATGTTTCATTCTCCCAAAATATTACGAATAACGGTTTCGAATAGCATTGGCGGAAAGTACACATGATTCTGAATTGGCGCAAAATAGCATAAACTGTCGCGTGACTCGTAGTAAAGCAGGAGGCCACATTTTTAGGTGGGGGACGAGCACCGCACTCTGGTGCTGGCTGCAGATACTATGTATCATTCGCCCAAAATATTACGAATAACGGTTTCGGAATAGCATTGGCGGAAAGTACACACGATTCTGAATTGGCGCAAAATAGCATAAACTGCCGCGTGACTCGTAGTAAAGCAGGAGGCCACAGTTTTAGGTGGGGGACGAGCACCGCACTCTGGTGCTGGCTGCAGATACTATGTATCATTCTCCCAACATATGACGAATAACGGTTTCGGAATAGCATTGGCGGAAAGTACACACGATTCTGAATTGGTGGAAAATAATATAAACTGACACGTGACTCGTAGTAAAGCAGGAGGCCACATTTTTTGGTGGGGGACGAGCACCGCACTCTGGTGCCGGCCGCAGATACTATGTATCATTCTCCTAAAATATTTGGAATAACGGTTTCGGAATAGCATTGGCGGAAAGTACACACGATTCTGAATTGGTGGAAAATAATATAAACTGACACGTGACTCGTAGTAAAGCAGGAGGCCACATTTTTTGGTGGGGGACGAGCACCGCACTCTGGTGCCGGCCGCAGATACTATGTATCATTCTCGAAAATTATTTGGAATAACGGTTTCGGAATAGCATTGGCGGAAAGTACACACGATTCTGAATTGGCGCAAAATAGCATAAACTGCCGCGTGACTCGTACTAAAGCAGGAGGCACCATTTTTTGGTGGGGGACGAGCACCGCACTCTGGTGCTGGCCGCAGATACTATGTATCATTCTCCCAAAATATTACGAATAACGGTTTCGGAATAGCATTGGCGGAAAGTACACACGGTTCTGAATTGGCGCAAAATAGCATAAACTGCCGTGTGACTCGTAGTAAAGCAGGAGGCCACATTTTTAGGTGGGGGACGAGCACCGCACTCTGGTGCTGGCCGCAGATACTATGTATCATTCTCGCAAAATATTACGAATAACGGTTTCGGAATAACATTGGCGGAAAGTACACACGATTCTGAATTGGCGCAAAATAGTATAAACTTCCGCGTGACTCGTAGTAAAGCAGGAGGCAACATTTTTTGGTGGAGGACGAGCACCACTCTCTGGTGCTGGCCGCAGATACTATGTATCATTCTCCCAAAATATTACGAATAACGGTTTCGGAATAGCATTGGCGGAAACTACACATGATTCTGAATTGGCGCAAAATAGCATAAACTGCCGCGTGACTCGTAGTAAAGCAGGAGGCCACATTTTTAGGTGGGGGACGAGCACCGCACTCTGGTGCTGGCTGCAGATACTATGTATCATTCTGCCAAAATATTACGAATAACAGTTTCGGAATAGCATTGCCGGAAAGTACACATGATTCTGAATTGGTGGAAAATAATATAAACTGACACGTGACACGTAGTAAAGCAGGAGGCCACATTTTTTGGTGGGGGACGAGCACCGCACTCTGGTGCCGTCCGCAGATACTATGTATCATTCTCCTAAAATATTTGGAATAACGGTTTCGGAATAGCATTGGCGGAAAGTACACACGATTCTGAATTGGCGCAAAATAGCATAAACTGCCGCGTGACTCGTACTAAAGCAGAAGGCCACATTTTTTGTGGGGAACGAGCACCGCACTCTGGTGCTGGCCGCAGATACTATGTATCATTCTCCCAAAATATTACGAATAACGGTTTCGGAATAACATTGGCGGAAAGTACACACGATTCTGAATTGGCGCAAAATAGTATAAACTTCCGCGTGACTCGTAGTAAAGCAGGAGGCCACATTTTTTTGTGGAGGACGAGCACCGCACTCTGGTGCTGGCCGCAGATACTATGTATCATTCTCCCAAAATATTACGAATAACGGTTTCGGAATAGCATTGGCGGAAACTACACATGATTCTGAATTGGCGCAAAATAGCATAAACTGCCGCGTGACTCGTAGTAAAGCAGGAGGCCACATTTTTAGGTGGGGGACGAGCACCGCACTCTGGTGCTGGCTGCAGTTACTATGTATCATTCTCCCAAAATATTACGAATAACGGTTTCGAATAGCATTGGCGGAAAGTACACATGATTCTGAATTGGCGCAAAATAGCATAAACTGCCGCGTGACTCGTAGTAAAGCAGGAGGCCACATTTTTAGGTGGGGGACGAGCACCGCACTCTGGTGCTGGCCGCAGATACTATGTTTCATTCTCCCAAAATATTACGAATAACGGTTTCGAATAGCATTGGCGGAAAGTACACATGATTCTGAATTGGCGCAAAATAGCATAAACTGTCGCGTGACTCGTAGTAAAGCAGGAGGCCACATTTTTAGGTGGGGGACGAGCACCGCACTCTGGTGCTGGCTGCAGATACTATGTATCATTCGCCCAAAATATTACGAATAACGGTTTCGGAATAGCATTGGCGGAAAGTACACACGATTCTGAATTGGCGCAAAATAGCATAAACTGCCGCGTGACTCGTAGTAAAGCAGGAGGCCACAGTTTTAGGTGGGGGACGAGCACCGCACTCTGGTGCTGGCTGCAGATACTATGTATCATTCTCCCAACATATGACGAATAACGGTTTCGGAATAGCATTGGCGGAAAGTACACACGATTCTGAATTGGTGGAAAATAATATAAACTGACACGTGACTCGTAGTAAAGCAGGAGGCCACATTTTTTGGTGGGGGACGAGCACCGCACTCTGGTGCCGGCCGCAGATACTATGTATCATTCTCCAAAAATATTTGGAATAACGGTTTCGGAATAGCATTGGCGGAAAGTACACACGATTCTGAATTGGCGCAAAATAGCATAAACTCCCGCGTGACTCGTACTAAAGCAGGAGGCCACATTTTTTGGTGGGGGACGAGCACCGCACTCTGGTGCTGGCCGCAGATACTATGTATCATTCTCCCAAAATATTACGAATAACGGTTTCGGAATAGCATTGGCGGAAAGTACACACGGTTCTGAATTGGTGCAAAATAGTATAAACTGACGTGTGACTCGTAGTAAAGCAGGAGGCCACATTTTTAGGTGGGGGACGAGCACAGCACTCTGGTGCTGGCCGCAGATACTATGTATCATTCTCGCAAAATATTACGAATAACGGTTTCGGAATAACATTGGCGGAAAGTACACACGATTCTGAATTGGCGCAAAATAGTATAAACTTTCGCGTGACTCGCAGTAAAGCAGGAGGCCACATTTTTTGGTGGAGGACGAGCACCACACTCTGGTGCTGGCCGCAGATACTATGTATCATTCTCCCAAAATATTACGAATAACGGTTTCGGAATAGCATTGGCGGAAACTACACATGATTCTGAATTGGCGCAAAATAGCATAAACTGCCGCGTGACTCGTAGTAAAGCAGGAGGCCACATTTTTAGGTGGGGGACGAGCACCGCACTCTGGTGCTGGCTGCAGATACTATGTATCATTCTGCCAAAATATTACGAATAACAGTTTCGGAATAGCATTGCCGGAAAGTACACATGATTCTGAATTGGTGGAAAATAATATAAACTGACACGTGACACGTAGTAAAGCAGGAGGCCACATTTTTTGGTGGGGGACGAGCACCGCACTCTGGTGCCGGCCGCAGATACTATGTATCATTCTCCCAAAATATTACGAATAACGGTTTCGGAATAGCATTTGCGGAAAGTACACACGATTCTGAATTGGCGCAAAATAGCATAAACTGCCGCGTGACTCGTACTAAAGCAGAAGGCCACATTTTTTGTGGGGAACGAGCACCGCACTCTGGTGCTGGCCGCAGATACTATGTATCATTCTCCCAAAATATTACGAATAACGGTTTCGGAATAGCATTTGCGGAAAGTACACACGATTCTGAATTGGTGGAAAATAATATAAACTGACACGTGACTCGTAGTAAAGCAGGAGGCCACATTTTTTGTTGGGGACGAGCACCGCATTCTGGTGCTGGCCGCAGATACTATGTATCATTCTCATAAAATATTACGAATAACGGTTTCGGAATAGCATTGGCGGAAAGTACACACGATTCTGAACTGGTGGAAAATAATATAAACTGACACGTGACTCGTAGTAAAGCAGGAGGCCACATTTTTTGGTGGAGGACGAGCACCACACTCTGGTGCTGGCCGCAGATACTATGTATCATTCTCCCAAAATATTACGAATAACGGTTTCGGAATAGCATTGGCGGAAACTACACATGATTCTGAATTGGCGCAAAATAGCATAAACTGCCGCGTGACTCGTAGTAAAGCAGGAGGCCACATTTTTAGGTGGGGGACGAGCACCGCACTCTGGTGCTGGCTGCAGATACTATGTATCATTCTGCCAAAATATTACGAATAACAGTTTCGGAATAGCATTGCCGGAAAGTACACATGATTCTGAATTGGTGGAAAATAATATAAACTGACACGTGACACGTAGTAAAGCAGGAGGCCACATTTTTTGGTGGGGGACGAGCACCGCACTCTGGTGCCGGCCGCAGATACTATGTATCATTCTCCTAAAATATTTGGAATAACGGTTTCGATATAGCATTGGCGGAAAGTACACACGATTCTGAATTGGTGGAAAATAATATAAACTGACACGTGACTCGTAGTAAAGCAGGAGGCCACATTTTTTGGTGGGGGACGAGCACCGCACTCTGGTGCTGGCCGCAGATACTATGTATCATTCTCCCAAAATATTACGAATAACGGTTTCGGAATAGCATTGGCGGAAAGTACACACGATTCTGAATTGGTGCAAAATAGCATAAACTGCCGCGTGACTCGTAGTAAAGCAGGAGGCTACATTTTTAGGTGGGGGACGAGCAACGCACTCTGGTGCTGGCCGCAGATACTATGTATCATTCTCCCAAAATATTACGAATAACGGTTTCGGAATAGCATTTGCGGAAAGTACACACGATTCTGAATTGGTGGAAAATAATATAAACTGACACGTGACTCGTAGTAAAGCAGGAGGCCACATTTTTTGTTGGGGACGAGCACCGCATTCTGGTGCTGGCCGCAGATACTATGTATCATTCTCATAAAATATTACGAATAACGGTTTCGGAATAGCATTGGCGGAAAGTACACACGATTCTGAACTGGTGGAAAATAATATAAACTGACGCGTGACTCGTAGTAAAGCAAGAGGCCACATTTTTTGGTGGGGGACGAGCACCACACTCTGGTGCTGTCCGCAGATACTATGTATCATTCTCCCAAAATATTACGAATAACGGTTTCGGAATAGCATTTGCGGAAAGTACACACGATTCTGAATTGGTGGAAAATAATATAAACTGACACGTGACTCGTAGTAAAGCAGGAGGCCACATTTTTTGGTGGGGGACGAGCACCGCACTCTGGTGCTGGCCGCAGATACTATGTATCATTCTCCCAAAATATTACGAATAACGGTTTCGGAATAGCATTGGCGGAAAGTACACACGATTCTGAATTGGTGCAAAATAGCATAAACTGCCGCGTGACTCGTAGTAAAGCAGGAGGCTACATTTTTAGGTGGGGGACGAGCAACGCACTCTGGTGCTGGCCGCAGATACTATGTATCATTCTCCCAAAATATTACGAATAACGATTTCGGAATAGCATTGGCGGAAAGTACACACGATTCTGAATTGGTGGAAAATAATATAAACTGACACGTGACTCGTAGTAAAGCAGGAGGCCACATATTTTGGTGGGGGACGAGCACCGCACTCTGGTGCTTTCCGCAGATACTATGTATCATTCTCCCAAAATATTACGAATAACGGTTTCGGAATAGCATTTGCGGAAAGTACACACGATTCTGAATTGGTGGAAAATAATATAAACTGACACGTGACTCGTAGTAAAGCAGGAGGCCACATTTTTTGGTGGGGGACGAGCACCGCACTCTGGTGCTGTCCGCAGATACTATGTATCATTCTCCCAAAATATTACGAATAACGGTTTCGGAATAGCATTTGCGGAAAGTACACACGATTCTGAATTGGCGCAAAATAGTATAAACAGACGCGTGACTCGTAGTAAAGCAGGAGGCTACATTTTTAGGTGGGGGACGAGCAACGCACTCTGGTGCTGGCCGCAGATACTATGTATCATTCTCCCAAAATATTACGAATAACGGTTTCGGAATAGCATTGGCGGAAAGTACACACGATTCTGAATTGTTGGAAAATAATATAAACTGACACGTGACTCGTAGTAAAGCAGGAGGCCACTTTTTTGTGGGGGACGAGCGCCGCACTCTGGTGCTGGCCGCAGATACTATGTATCATTCTCCCAAAATATTACGAATAACGGTTTCGGAATAGCATTGGCGGAAAGTACACATGATTCTGAATTGGTGGAAAATAATATAAACTCACACGTGACTCGTAGTCAAGCAGGAGGCCGCATTTTTTGGTGGGGGACCGGCACCGCACTCTGGTGCTGGCCGCAGATACTATGTATCATTCTCCTAAAATATTTGGAGTAACGGTTTCGGAATAGCATTGGCGGAAAGTACACACGATTCTGAATTGGCGCAAAATAGCATAAACTGCCGCGTGACTCGTACTAAAGCAGGAGGCCACATTTTTTGGTGGGGGACGAGGACCGCACTCCGGTGCTGGCCGCAGATACTATGTAACATTCTCCCAAAATATTACGAATAACGGTTTCGGAATAGCATTGGCGGAAAGTACACACGATTCTGAATTGGTGCAAAATAGTATAAACTGACGTGTGACTCGTAGTAAAGCAGGAGGCCACATTTTTAGGTGGGGGACGAGCACCGCACTCTGGTGCTGGCCGCAGATACTATGTATCATTCTCCCAAAATATTACGAATAACGGTTTCGGAATAACATTGGCGGAAAGTACACACGATTCTGAATTGGCGCAAAATAGTATAAACTTCCGCGTGACTCGTAGTAAAGCAGGAGGCCACATTTTTTGGTGGAGGACGAGCACCGCACTCTGGTGCTGGCCGCAGATACTATGTATCATTCTCCCAAAATATTACGAATAACGGTTTCGGAATAGCATTGGCGGAAACTACACATGATTCTGAATTGGCGCAAAATAGCATAAACTGCCGCGTGACTCGTAGTAAAGAAGGAGGCCACATTTTTAGGTGGGGGACGAGCACCGCACTCTGGTGCTGGCTGCAGTTACTATGTATCATTCTCCCAAAATATTACGAATAACGGTTTCGAATAGCATTGGCGGAAAGTACATATGATTCTGAATTGGCGCAAAATAGCATAAACTGCCGCGTGACTCGTAGTAAAGCAGGAGGCCACATTTTTAGGTGGGGGACGAGCACCGCACTCTGGTGCTGGCCGCAGATACTATGTTTCATTCTCCCAAAATATTACGAATAACGGTTTCGAATAGCATTGGCGGAAAGTACACATGATTCTGAATTGGCGCAAAATAGCATAAACTGTCGCGTGACTCGTAGTAAAGCAGGAGGCCACATTTTTAGGTGGGGGACGAGCACCGCACTCTGGTGCTGGCTGCAGATACTATGTATCATTCTCCCAAAATATTACGAATAACGGTTTCGGAATAGCATTGGCGGAAAGTACACACGATTCTGAATTGGCGCAAAATAGCATAAACTGCCGCGTGACTCGTAGTAAAGCAGGAGGCCACAGTTTTAGGTGGGGGACGAGCACCGCACTCTGGTGCTGGCTGCAGATACTATGTATCATTCTCCCAACATATGACGAATAACGGTTTCGGAATAGCATTGGCGGAAAGTACACACGATTCTGAATTGGTGGAAAATAATATAAACTGACACGTGACTCGTAGTAAAGCAGGAGGCCACAGTTTTAGGTGGGGGACGAGCACCGCACTCTGGTGCCGGCCGCAGATACTATGTATCATTCTCCTAAAATATTTGGAATAACGGTTTCGGAATAGCATTGGCGGAAAGTACACACGATTCTGAATTGGCGCAAAATAGCATAAACTGCCGCGTGACTCGTACTAAAGCAGGAGGCCACATTTTTAGGTGGGGGACGAGCACCGCACTCTGGTGCTGGCTGCAGTTACTATGTATCATTCTCCCAAAATATTACGAATAACGGTTTCGAATAGCATTGGCGGAAAGTACACATGATTCTGAATTGGCGCAAAATAGCATAAACTGCCGCGTGACTCGTAGTAAAGCAGGAGGCCACATTTTTAGGTGGGGGACGAGCACCGCACTCTGGTGCTGGCCGCAGATACTATGTTTCATTCTCCCAAAATATTACGAATAACGGTTTCGAATAGCATTGGCGGAAAGTACACATGATTCTGAATTGGCGCAAAATAGCATAAACTGTCGCGTGACTCGTAGTAAAGCAGGAGGCCACATTTTTAGGTGGGGGACGAGCACCGCACTCTGGTGCTGGCTGCAGATACTATGTATCATTCGCCCAAAATATTACGAATAACGGTTTCGGAATAGCATTGGCGGAAAGTACACACGATTCTGAATTGGCGCAAAATAGCATAAACTGCCGCGTGACTCGTAGTAAAGCAGGAGGCCACAGTTTTAGGTGGGGGACGAGCACCGCACTCTGGTGCTGGCTGCAGATACTATGTATCATTCTCCCAACATATGACGAATAACGGTTTCGGAATAGCATTGGCGGAAAGTACACACGATTCTGAATTGGTGGAAAATAATATAAACTGACACATGACTCGTAGTAAAGCAGGAGGCCACATTTTTTGGTGGGGGACGAGCACCGCACTCTGGTGCCGGCCGCAGATACTATGTATCATTCTCCTAAAATATTTGGAATAACGGTTTCGGAATAGCATTGGCGGAAAGTACACACGATTCTGAATTGGCGCAAAATAGCATAAACTCCCGCGTGACTCGTACTAAAGCAGGAGGCCACATTTTTTGGTGGGGGACGAGCACCGCACTCTGGTGCTGGCCGCAGATACTATGTATCATTCTCCCAAAATATTACGAATAACGGTTTCGGAATAGCATTGGCGGAAAGTACACACGGTTCTGAATTGGTGCAAAATAGTATAAACTGACGTGTGACTCGTAGTAAAGCAGGAGGCCACATTTTTAGGTGGGGGACGAGCACCGCACTCTGGTGCTGGCCGCAGATACTATGTATCATTCTCGCAAAATATTACGAATAACGGTTTCGGAATAACATTGGCGGAAAGTACACACGATTCTGAATTGGCGCAAAATAGTATAAACTTCCGCGTGACTCGCAGTAAAGCAGGAGGCCACATTTTTTGGTGGAGGACGAGCACCACACTCTGGTGCTGGCCGCAGATACTATGTATCATTCTCCCAAAATATTACGAATAACGGTTTCGGAATAGCATTGGCGGAAACTACACATGATTCTGAATTGGCGCAAAATAGCATAAACTGCCGCGTGACTCGTAGTAAAGCAGGAGGCCACATTTTTAGGTGGGGGACGAGCACCGCACTCTGGTGCTGGCTGCAGATACTATGTATCATTCTGCCAAAATATTACGAATAACAGTTTCGGAATAGCATTGCCGGAAAGTACACATGATTCTGAATTGGTGGAAAATAATATAAACTGACACGTGACACGTAGTAAAGCAGGAGGCCACATTTTTTGTTGGGGACGAGCACCGCATTCTGGTGCTGGCCGCAGATACTATGTATCATTCTCCCAAAATATTACGAATAACGGTTTCGGAATAGCATTTGCGGAAAGTACACACGATTCTGAATTGGTGGAAAATAATATAAACTGACACGTGACTCGTAGTAAAGCAGGAGGCCACATTTTTTGTTGGGGACGAGCACCGCATTCTGGTGCTGGCCGCAGATACTATGTATCATTCTCATAAAATATTACGAATAACGGTTTCGGAATAGCATTGGCGGAAAGTACACACGATTCTGAACTGGTGGAAAATAATATAAACTGACGCGTGACTCGTAGTAAAGCAAGAGGCCACATTTTTTGGTGGGGGACGAGCACCACACTCTGGTGCTGTCCGCAGATACTATGTATCATTCTCCCAAAATATTACGAATAACGGTTTCGGAATAGCATTTGCGGAAAGTACACACGATTCTGAATTGGTGGAAAATAATATAAACTGACACGTGACTCGTAGTAAAGCAGGAGGCCACATTTTTTGGTGGGGGACGAGCACCGCACTCTGGTGCTGTCCGCAGATACTATGTATCATTCTCCCAAAATATTACGAATAACGGTTTCGGAATAGCATTTGCGGAAAGTACACACGATTCTGAATTGGCGCAAAATAGTATAAACAGACGCGTGACTCGTAGTAAAGCAGGAGGCTACATTTTTAGGTGGGGGACGAGCAACGCACTCTGGTGCCGTCCGCAGATACTATGTATCATTCTCCTAAAATATTTGGAATAACGGTTTCGGAATAGCATTGGCGGAAAGTACACACGATTCTGAATTGGCGCAAAATAGCATAAACTGCCGCGTGACTCGTACTAAAGCAGAAGGCCACATTTTTTGTGGGGAACGAGCACCGCACTCTGGTGCTGGCCGCAGATACTATGTATCATTCTCCCAAAATATTACGAATAACGGTTTCGGAATAACATTGGCGGAAAGTACACACGATTCTGAATTGGCGCAAAATAGTATAAACTTCCGCGTGACTCGTAGTAAAGCAGGAGGCCACATTTTTTGGTGGAGGACGAGCACCGCACTCTGGTGCTGGCCGCAGATACTATGTATCATTCTCCCAAAATATTACGAATAACGGTTTCGGAATAGCATTGGCGGAAACTACACATGATTCTGAATTGGCGCAAAATAGCATAAACTGCCGCGTGACTCGTAGTAAAGCAGGAGGCCACATTTTTAGGTGGGGGACGAGCACCGCACTCTGGTGCTGGCTGCAGTTACTATGTATCATTCTCCCAAAATATTACGAATAACGGTTTCGAATAGCATTGGCGGAAAGTACACATGATTCTGAATTGGCGCAAAATAGCATAAACTGCCGCGTGACTCGTAGTAAAGCAGGAGGCCACATTTTTAGGTGGGGGACGAGCACCGCACTCTGGTGCTGGCCGCAGATACTATGTTTCATTCTCCCAAAATATTACGAATAACGGTTTCGAATAGCATTGGCGGAAAGTACACATGATTCTGAATTGGCGCAAAATAGCATAAACTGTCGCGTGACTCGTAGTAAAGCAGGAGGCCACATTTTTAGGTGGGGGACGAGCACCGCACTCTGGTGCTGGCTGCAGATACTATGTATCATTCGCCCAAAATATTACGAATAACGGTTTCGGAATAGCATTGGCGGAAAGTACACACGATTCTGAATTGGCGCAAAATAGCATAAACTGCCGCGTGACTCGTAGTAAAGCAGGAGGCCACAGTTTTAGGTGGGGGACGAGCACCGCACTCTGGTGCTGGCTGCAGATACTATGTATCATTCTCCCAACATATGACGAATAACGGTTTCGGAATAGCATTGGCGGAAAGTACACACGATTCTGAATTGGTGGAAAATAATATAAACTGACACGTGACTCGTAGTAAAGCAGGAGGCCACATTTTTTGGTGGGGGACGAGCACCGCACTCTGGTGCCGGCCGCAGATACTATGTATCATTCTCGAAAATTATTTGGAATAACGGTTTCGGAATAGCATTGGCGGAAAGTACACACGATTCTGAATTGGCGCAAAATAGCATAAACTGCCGCGTGACTCGTACTAAAGCAGGAGGCACCATTTTTTGGTGGGGGACGAGCACCGCACTCTGGTGCTGGCCGCAGATACTATGTATCATTCTCCCAAAATATTACGAATAACGGTTTCGGAATAGCATTGGCGGAAAGTACACACGGTTCTGAATTGGCGCAAAATAGCATAAACTGCCGTGTGACTCGTAGTAAAGCAGGAGGCCACATTTTTAGGTGGGGGACGAGCACCGCACTCTGGTGCTGGCCGCAGATACTATGTATCATTCTCGCAAAATATTACGAATAACGGTTTCGGAATAACATTGGCGGAAAGTACACACGATTCTGAATTGGCGCAAAATAGTATAAACTTCCGCGTGACTCGTAGTAAAGCAGGAGGCCACATTTTTTGGTGGGGGACGAGCACCGCACTCTGGTGCTGGCCGCAGATACTATGTATCATTCTCCCAAAATATTACGAATAACGGTTTCGGAATAGCATTGGCGGAAAGTACACACGATTCTGAATTGGTGCAAAATAGCATAAACTGCCGCGTGACTCGTAGTAAAGCAGGAGGCTACATTTTTAGGTGGGGGACGAGCAACGCACTCTGGTGCTGGCCGCAGATACTATGTATCATTCTCCCAAAATATTACGAATAACGGTTTCGGAATAGCATTTGCGGAAAGTACACACGATTCTGAATTGGTGGAAAATAATATAAACTGACACGTGACTCGTAGTAAAGCAGGAGGCCACATTTTTTGTTGGGGACGAGCACCGCATTCTGGTGCTGGCCGCAGATACTATGTATCATTCTCATAAAATATTACGAATAACGGTTTCGGAATAGCATTGGCGGAAAGTACACACGATTCTGAACTGGTGGAAAATAATATAAACTGACGCGTGACTCGTAGTAAAGCAAGAGGCCACATTTTTTGGTGGGGGACGAGCACCACACTCTGGTGCTGTCCGCAGATACTATGTATCATTCTCCCAAAATATTACGAATAACGGTTTCGGAATAGCATTTGCGGAAAGTACACACGATTCTGAATTGGTGGAAAATAATATAAACTGACACGTGACTCGTAGTAAAGCAGGAGGCCACATTTTTTGGTGGGGGACGAGCACCGCACTCTGGTGCTGGCCGCAGATACTATGTATCATTCTCCCAAAATATTACGAATAACGGTTTCGGAATAGCATTGGCGGAAAGTACACACGATTCTGAATTGGTGCAAAATAGCATAAACTGCCGCGTGACTCGTAGTAAAGCAGGAGGCTACATTTTTAGGTGGGGGACGAGCAACGCACTCTGGTGCTGGCCGCAGATACTATGTATCATTCTCCCAAAATATTACGAATAACGATTTCGGAATAGCATTGGCGGAAAGTACACACGATTCTGAATTGGTGGAAAATAATATAAACTGACACGTGACTCGTAGTAAAGCAGGAGGCCACATATTTTGGTGGGGGACGAGCACCGCACTCTGGTGCTTTCCGCAGATACTATGTATCATTCTCCCAAAATATTACGAATAACGGTTTCGGAATAGCATTTGCGGAAAGTACACACGATTCTGAATTGGTGGAAAATAATATAAACTGACACGTGACTCGTAGTAAAGCAGGAGGCCACATTTTTTGGTGGGGGACGAGCACCGCACTCTGGTGCTGTCCGCAGATACTATGTATCATTCTCCCAAAATATTACGAATAACGGTTTCGGAATAGCATTTGCGGAAAGTACACACGATTCTGAATTGGCGCAAAATAGTATAAACAGACGCGTGACTCGTAGTAAAGCAGGAGGCTACATTTTTAGGTGGGGGACGAGCAACGCACTCTGGTGCTGGCCGCAGATACTATGTATCATTCTCCCAAAATATTACGAATAACGGTTTCGGAATAGCATTGGCGGAAAGTACACACGATTCTGAATTGTTGGAAAATAATATAAACTGACACGTGACTCGTAGTAAAGCAGGAGGCCACTTTTTTGTGGGGGACGAGCGCCGCACTCTGGTGCTGGCCGCAGATACTATGTATCATTCTCCCAAAATATTACGAATAACGGTTTCGGAATAGCATTGGCGGAAAGTACACATGATTCTGAATTGGTGGAAAATAATATAAACTCACACGTGACTCGTAGTCAAGCAGGAGGCCGCATTTTTTGGTGGGGGACCGGCACCGCACTCTGGTGCTGGCCGCAGATACTATGTATCATTCTCCTAAAATATTTGGAGTAACGGTTTCGGAATAGCATTGGCGGAAAGTACACACGATTCTGAATTGGCGCAAAATAGCATAAACTGCCGCGTGACTCGTACTAAAGCAGGAGGCCACATTTTTTGGTGGGGGACGAGCACCGCACTCCGGTGCTGGCCGCAGATACTATGTAACATTCTCCCAAAATATTACGAATAACGGTTTCGGAATAGCATTGGCGGAAAGTACACACGATTCTGAATTGGTGCAAAATAGTATAAACTGACGTGTGACTCGTAGTAAAGCAGGAGGCCACATTTTTAGGTGGGGGACGAGCACCGCACTCTGGTGCTGGCCGCAGATACTATGTATCATTCTCCCAAAATATTACGAATAACGGTTTCGGAATAACATTGGCGGAAAGTACACACGATTCTGAATTGGCGCAAAATAGTATAAACTTCCGCGTGACTCGTAGTAAAGCAGGAGGCCACATTTTTTGGTGGAGGACGAGCACCGCACTCTGGTGCTGGCCGCAGATACTATGTATCATTCTCCCAAAATATTACGAATAACGGTTTCGGAATAGCATTGGCGGAAACTACACATGATTCTGAATTGGCGCAAAATAGCATAAACTGCCGCGTGACTCGTAGTAAAGAAGGAGGCCACATTTTTAGGTGGGGGACGAGCACCGCACTCTGGTGCTGGCTGCAGTTACTATGTATCATTCTCCCAAAATATTACGAATAACGGTTTCGAATAGCATTGGCGGAAAGTACATATGATTCTGAATTGGCGCAAAATAGCATAAACTGCCGCGTGACTCGTAGTAAAGCAGGAGGCCACATTTTTAGGTGGGGGACGAGCACCGCACTCTGGTGCTGGCCGCAGATACTATGTTTCATTCTCCCAAAATATTACGAATAACGGTTTCGAATAGCATTGGCGGAAAGTACACATGATTCTGAATTGGCGCAAAATAGCATAAACTGTCGCGTGACTCGTAGTAAAGCAGGAGGCCACATTTTTAGGTGGGGGACGAGCACCGCACTCTGGTGCTGGCTGCAGATACTATGTATCATTCTCCCAAAATATTACGAATAACGGTTTCGGAATAGCATTGGCGGAAAGTACACACGATTCTGAATTGGCGCAAAATAGCATAAACTGCCGCGTGACTCGTAGTAAAGCAGGAGGCCACAGTTTTAGGTGGGGGACGAGCACCGCACTCTGGTGCTGGCTGCAGATACTATGTATCATTCTCCCAACATATGACGAATAACGGTTTCGGAATAGCATTGGCGGAAAGTACACACGATTCTGAATTGGTGGAAAATAATATAAACTGACACATGACTCGTAGTAAAGCAGGAGGCCACATTTTTTGGTGGGGGACGAGCACCGCACTCTGGTGCCGGCCGCAGATACTATGTATCATTCTCCTAAAATATTTGGAATAACGGTTTCGGAATAGCATTGGCGGAAAGTACACACGATTCTGAATTGGCGCAAAATAGCATAAACTCCCGCGTGACTCGTACTAAAGCAGGAGGCCACATTTTTTGGTGGGGGACGAGCACCGCACTCTGGTGCTGGCCGCAGATACTATGTATCATTCTCCCAAAATATTACGAATAACGGTTTCGGAATAGCATTGGCGGAAAGTACACACGGTTCTGAATTGGTGCAAAATAGTATAAACTGACGTGTGACTCGTAGTAAAGCAGGAGGCCACATTTTTAGGTGGGGGACGAGCACCGCACTCTGGTGCTGGCCGCTGATACTATGTATCATTCTCGCAAAATATTACGAATAACGGTTTCGGAATAACATTGGCGGAAAGTACACACGATTCTGAATTGGCGCAAAATAGTATAAACTTCCGCGTGACTCGCAGTAAAGCAGGAGGCCACATTTTTTGGTGGAGGACGAGCACCACACTCTGGTGCTGGCCGCAGATACTATGTATCATTCTCCCAAAATATTACGAATAACGGTTTCGGAATAGCATTGGCGGAAACTACACATGATTCTGAATTGGCGCAAAATAGCATAAACTGCCGCGTGACTCGTAGTAAAGCAGGAGGCCACATTTTTAGGTGGGGGACGAGCACCGCACTCTGGTGCTGGCTGCAGATACTATGTATCATTCTGCCAAAATATTACGAATAACAGTTTCGGAATAGCATTGCCGGAAAGTACACATGATTCTGAATTGGTGGAAAATAATATAAACTGACACGTGACACGTAGTAAAGCAGGAGGCCACATTTTTTGTTGGGGACGAGCACCGCATTCTGGTGCTGGCCGCAGATACTATGTATCATTCTCCCAAAATATTACGAATAACGGTTTCGGAATAGCATTTGCGGAAAGTACACACGATTCTGAATTGGTGGAAAATAATATAAACTGACACGTGACTCGTAGTAAAGCAGGAGGCCACATTTTTTGTTGGGGACGAGCACCGCATTCTGGTGCTGGCCGCAGATACTATGTATCATTCTCATAAAATATTACGAATAACGGTTTCGGAATAGCATTGGCGGAAAGTACACACGATTCTGAACTGGTGGAAAATAATATAAACTGACGCGTGACTCGTAGTAAAGCAAGAGGCCACATTTTTTGGTGGGGGACGAGCACCACACTCTGGTGCTGTCCGCAGATACTATGTATCATTCTCCCAAAATATTACGAATAACGGTTTCGGAATAGCATTTGCGGAAAGTACACACGATTCTGAATTGGTGGAAAATAATATAAACTGACACGTGACTCGTAGTAAAGCAGGAGGCCACATTTTTTGGTGGGGGACGAGCACCGCACTCTGGTGCTGTCCGCAGATACTATGTATCATTCTCCCAAAATATTACGAATAACGGTTTCGGAATAGCATTTGCGGAAAGTACACACGATTCTGAATTGGCGCAAAATAGTATAAACAGACGCGTGACTCGTAGTAAAGCAGGAGGCTACATTTTTAGGTGGGGGACGAGCAACGCACTCTGGTGCTGGCCGCAGATACTATGTATCATTCTCCCAAAATATTACGAATAACGGTTTCGGAATAGCATTGGCGGAAAGTACACACGATTCTGAATTGGTGGAAAATAATATAAACTGACACGTGACTCGTAGTAAAGCAGGAGGCCACTTTTTTGTGGGGGACGAGCGCCGCACTCTGGTGCTGGCCGCAGATACTATGTATCATTCTCCCAAAATATTACGAATAACGGTTTCGGAATAGCATTGGCGGAAAGTACACATGATTCTGAATTGGTGGAAAATAATATAACCTCACACGTGACTCGTAGTAAAGCAGGAGGCCACATTTTTTGGTGGGGGACCGGCACCGCACCCTGGTGCTGGCCGCAGATACTATGTATCATTCTCCCAAAATATTACGAATAACCGTTTCGGAATAGCATTGGCGGAAAGTACACACGATTCTGAATTGGCGCAAAATAGCATAAACTGCTGCGTGACTCGTAGTAAAGCAGGAGGCTACTTTTTTAGGTGGGGGACGAGCAACGCACTCTGGTGCTGGCCACAGATACTATGTATCATTCTCCCAAAATATGACGAATAACGGTTTCGGAATAGCATTGGCGGAAAGTACACACGATTCTGAATTGGCGCAAAATAGTATAAACTGACGCGTGACTCGTAGTAAAGTAGGAGGCCACATTTTTTTGTGGGGGACGAGCGCCGCACTCTGGTGCTGGCCGCAGATACTATGTATCATTCTCCCAAAATACTACGAATAACGGTTTCGGAATAACATTGGCGCAAAGTACACACGATTCTGAATTGGCGCAAAATAGCATAAACTGCCGCGTGACTCGTAGTAAAGCAGGAGGCTACATTTTTAGGTGGGGGACGAGCACCGCACTCTAGTGCTGTCCGCAGATACTATGTATCATTCTCCCATAATATTACGAATAACGGTTTCGGAATAACATTGGCGGAAAGTACACACGATTCTGAATTGGCGCAAAATAGCATAAACTGCCGCGTGACTCGTAGTAAAGCAGGAGGCCACATTTTTAGGTGGGGGACGAGCACCGCACTCTGGTGCTGGCCGCAGATACTATGTATCATTCTCCCAAAATATTACGAATAACGGTTTCGGAATAGCATTTGCGGAAAGTACACACGATTCTGAATTGTCGCAAAGTAGCATAAACTGACGTGTGACTCGTAGTAAAGCAGGAGGCCACATTTTTAGGTGGGGGACGAGCAACGCACTCTGGTGGTGGCCGCAGATACTATGTATCATTCTCCTAAAATGTTTGGAATAACGGTTTCGGAATAGCATTGGCGGAAAATACACACGATTCTGAATTGGTGCAAAATAGTATAAACTGACGCGTGACTCGTAGTACAACAGGAGGCCAATTTTTTTCGGTGGGGGACGAGCGGCGCACTCTGGTGCTACCCGCAGATACTATGTATCATTCTCCCAAAATATTTGGAATAACGGTTTCTGAATAACATTGGCGGAAAGTACACACGATTCTGAATTGGCGCAAAATAGTATAAACTGCCGCGTGACTCGTAGTAAAGCAGGAGGTCACATTTTTTGGTGGGGGACGAGCACCGCACTCTGGTGCTGGCCGGAGATACTATGTATCATTCTCCCAAAATATTACGAATAACGGTTTCGGAATAGCATTGGCGGAAAGTACACACGATTCTGAATTGGCGCAAAATAGCATAAACTGACACGTGACTCGTAGTAAAGCAGGAGGCCTCATTTTTTGGTGGGGGACGAGCACCGCACTCTGGTGCTGGCCGCAGATACTATGTATCATTCTCCCAAAATATTACGAATAACGGTTTCGGAATAGCATTGGCGGAAAGTACACACGATTCTGAATTGGTGCAAAATAGTATAAACTGACGCGTGACTCGTAGTAAAGCAGGAGGCTACATTTTTAGGTGGGGGACGAGCAACGCACTCTGGTGCTGGCCGCAGATACTATGTATCATTCTCCCAAAATATTACGAATAACGGTTTCGGAATAGCATTGGCGGAAAGTACACACGATTCTGAATTGGTGGAAAATAATATAAACTCACACGTGACTCGTAGTAAAGCAGGAGGCCACATTTTTTGGTGGGGGACCGGCACCGCACTCTGGTGGTGGCCGCAGATACTATGTATCATTCTCCCAAAATATTACGAATAACCGTTTCGGAATAGCATTGGCGGAAAGTACACACGATTCTGAATTGGCGCAAAATAGCATAAACTGCCGCGTGACTCGTAGTAAAGCAGGAGGCTACTTTTTTAGGTGGGGGACGAGCAACGCACTCTGGTGCTGGCCGCAGATACTATGTATCATTCTCCCAAAATATGACGAATAACGGTTTCGGAATAGCATTGGCGGAAAGTACACACGATTCTGAATTGGTGGAAAATAATATAAACTGACACGTGACTCGTAGTAAAGCAGGAGGCCACATTTTTTGGTGGGGGACGAGCACCGCACTCTGGTGCTGGCCGCAGATACTATGTATCATTCTCCCAAAATATTACGAATAACGGTTTCGGAATAACATTGGCGGAAAGTACACACGATTGTGAATTGGTGAAAAATTGCATAATCTGCCGCGTGACTCGTAGTAAAGCAGGAGGCTACATTTTTAGGTGGGGGACGAGCAACGCACTCTGGTGCTGGCCGCAGATACTATGTATCATTCTCCCAAAATATTACGAATAACGGTTTCGGAATAGCATTGGCGGAAAGTACACACGATTCTGAATTGGCGCAAAATAGTATAAACTGACGCGTGACTCGTAGTAAAGCAGGAGGCCACATTTTTTTGTGGGGGACGAGCGCCGCACTCTGGTGCTGGCCGTAGATACTATGTATCATTCTCCCAAAATATTACGAATAACGGTTTCGGAATAACATTGGCGCAAAGTACACACGATTCTGAATTGGCGCAAAATAGCATAAACTGCCGCGTGACTCGTAGTAAAGCAGGAGGCTACATTTTTAGGTGGGGGACGAGCACCGCACTCTGGTGCTGTCCGCAGATACTATGTATCATTCTCCCAAAATATTACGAATAACGGTTTCGGAATGACATTGGCGGAAAGTACACACGATTCTGAATTGGCGCAAAATAGCATAAACTGCCGCGTGACTCGTAGTAAAGCAGGAGGCTACATTTTTAGGTGGGGGACGAGCAACGCACTCTGGTGCTGGCCGCAGATACTATGTATCATTCTCCCAAAATATTACGAATAACGGTTTCGGAATAGCATTGACGGAAAGTACACACGATTCTGAATTGGTGGAAAATAATATAAACTGACACGTGACTCGTAGTAAAGCAGGAGGCCACATTTTTTGGTGGGGGACGAGCACCGCACTCTGGTGCTGGCCGCAGATACTATGTATCATTCTCGCAAAACATTACGAATAACGGTTTCGGAATAGCATTGGCGGAAAGTACACACGATTCTGAATTTGTGCAAAATAGTATAAACTGACGCGTGACTCGTAGTAAAGCAGGAGGACACATTTTTTGGTGGGGGACGAGCACCGCACTCTGGTGCTGTCCTCAGATACTATGTATCATTCTCCCAAAATATTACGAATAACGGTTTGGGAATAGCATTGGCGGAAAGTACACACGATTCTGAATTGGTGCAAAATAGTATAAACTGACGCGTGACTCGTAGTAAAGCAGGACGACACATTTTTTGGTGGGTGACGAGCAGCGCACTCTGGTGCTGGCCGCAGATACTATGTATCATTCTCCCAAAATATTAAGAATAACGGTTTCGGAATAGCATTGGCGGAAAGTACACTCGATTCTGAATTGGTGCAAAATAGTATAAACTGCCGCGTGACTCGTAGTAAAGCAGGAGGCCACATTTTTTGGTGGGGGACGAGCACCGCACTCTGGTGCTGGCCGCAGATACTATGTATTATTCTCCCAAAATATTACGAATAACGGTTTCGGAATAGCATTGGCGGAATGTACACACGATTCTGAATTGCACAAAATAGTATAAACTGACATGTGTCTCGTATTAAAGCAGGAGGCCACATTTTTTGATGGGGGACGAGCACTGCACTCTGGTGATGTCCTCAGATACTATGTATTATTCTCCCAAAATATTACGAACAACGGTTTCAGAATAGCATTGGCGGAATGTACACACGATTCTGAATTGGCGCAAAATAGTATAAACTCACACGTGACTCGTATTAAAGCAGGAGGCCACATTATTTGGTGGGGGACGAGCACCGCACTCTGGTGCTGGCCGCAGATACTATGTATCATTCTCCCAAAATATTACAAAACGGTTGCGGAATACCAATGACAAAAAGTACACACGAATCTGAATTGGTGCAAAATACTATAAACTGACGCGTGACTCGTAGTAAAGCAGGAGGCCACATTTTTTGGTGGGGATCGAGCAGCCCACTCTGGTGCTACCCGCAGATACTGTGTAACATTCTCCCAAATTATTACGAATAACGGTTTCGGAATAGCATTGGCGGAAAGTACACACGATTCTGAATTGGTGCAAAATAGTATAAACTGACGCGTGACTCGTAGTACAGCAGGAGGCCAATTTTTTTCGGTGGGGGACGAGGGGCGCACTCTGGTGCTACCCGCAGATACTATGTATCATTCTCCCAAAATATTTGGAATAACGGTTTCCGAATAACATTGGCGGAAAGGACACACGATTCTGAATTGACGCAAAATAGTATAAATTGCCGCGTGACTCGTAGTAAAGCAGGAGGTCACATTTTTTGGTGGGGGACGAGCACCGCACTCTGGTGCTGGCCGCAGATACTATGTATCATTCTCCAAAAATATTACGAATAACGGTTTCGGAATAGCATTGGCGGAAAGTACACACGATTCTGAATGGGCGCAAAATAGTATAAACTGACGCGTGACTCGTAGTAAAGCAGGAGGCCACATTTTTTGGTGGGGGACGAGCAGCGCACTCTGGTGCTAGCCGCAGATACTATGTATCATTCTCCCAAAATATTACGAATAACGATTTCCGAATAACATTGGCGGAAAGTACACACTATTCTGAATTGGATCAAAATAGTATAAACAGACGCGTGACTCGTAGTAAAGCAGGAGGCCACATTTTTTCGTGGAGGACGAGCACCGCACTCTGGTGCTGGCCGCAGATACCATGTATCATTCTCCCAAAGTATTACGAATAACGGTTTCGGAATAACATTGCCGGAAAGTACACACGATTCTGAATTAGTGCAAAATAGTATAAACTGCCGCGTGACTCGTAGTAAAGCAGGATGCCACATTATTTGGTGGGGGACGAGCACCGCACTCTGGTGCTGGTCTCAGATACTATGTATCATTCTCCCAAAATATTGCGAATAACGGTTTCGGAATAGTATTGGCGGAAAGAACACACGATTCTGAATTGGCGCAAAATAGCATAAACTGCCGCGTGACACGTAGTAAAGCAGGAGGCTAGATTTTTAGGTGGGGGACGTGCTTGCCGCAGATACTATGTATCATTCTCCCAAAATATTACGAATAACGGTTTCGGAATAGCATTGGCGGAAAGTACACACGATTCTGAATTGGCGCAAAATAGCATAAACTGCCGCGTGACTCGTAGTAAAGCAGGAGGCCACATTTTTTGTGGGGGACGAGCACCGCACTCTGGTGCTGGCCGCAGATACCATTATCATTCTCCCAAAATAATTCGAATAACGGTTTCTGAATAACATTGCCGGAAAGTACACACGATTCTGAATTGGCGCAAAATAGTATAAACTGCCGCGTGACTCGTAGTAAAGCAGGAGGTCACAGTTTTTGGTGGGGGACGAGCACCGCACTCTGGTGCTGGCCGCAGATACTATGTATCATTCTCCCAAAATATTACGAATAACGGTTGCGGAATACCAATGACGGAATGTACACACGAATCTGAATTGGTGCAAAATACTATAAACTGACGCGTGACTCATAGTAAAGCAGGAGGCCACATTTTTTGGTGGGGGACGAGCAGCCCACTCTGGTGCTACCCGCAGATACTGTGTATCATTCTCCCAAAATATTACGAATAACGGTTTCGGAATAGCATTGGCGGAAAGTACACACGATTCTGAATTGGTGCAAAATAGTATAAACTGAGGCGTTACTCGTAGTAAAGCAGGAGGCCACATTTTTAGGTGGGGGACGAGCAAAGCACTCTGGTGGTGGCCGCAGATACTATGTATCATTCTCCTAAAAAATTTGGAATAACGGTTTCGGAATAGCATTGGCGGAAAATACACACGATTCTGAATTGTTGCAAAATAGTATAAACTGACGCGTGACTCGTAGTACAACAGGAGGCCAATTTTTTTTGGTGGGGGACGAGCGGCGCACTCTGGTGCTACCCGCAGATACTATGTATCATTCTCCCAAAATTTTTGGAATAACGGTTTCCGAATAACATTGGCGGAAAGTACACACGATTCTGAATTGGCGCAAAATAGTATAAACTGCCGCGTGACTCGTAGTAAAGCAGGAGGTCACATTTTTAGGTGGGGGACGAGCACCGCACTCTGGTGCTGGCCGCAGATACTATGTATCATTCTCCCAAAATATTACGAATAACGGTTTCGGAATAGCATTGGCGGAAAGTACACACGATTCTGAATTGGCGCAAAATAGTATAAACTGACGCGTGCCTCGTAGTAAAGCAGGAGGCCACATTTTTTGTTGGGGGACGTGCACCGCACTCTGGTGCTGGCTGCAGATACTATGTATCATTCTCCCAAAATATTACGAATAACGGTTTCGGAATAGCATTGGCGGAAAGGACTCACGATTGTGAATTGGTGCAAAATAGTATAAACTGCCGCGTGACTCGTAGTAAAGCAGGAGGCCACATTTTTTGGTGGGGGACGAGCACCGCACTCTGGTGCTGGCCGCAGATACCATGTATCATTCTCCCAAAATATTACGAATAACGGTTTCGGAATAACATTGCCGGAAAGTACACACGATTCTGAATTAGTGCAAAATAATATAAACTGCCGCGTGACTCGTAGTAAAGCAGGAGGCCACATTATTTGGTGGGGGACGAGCACCGCACTCTGGTGCTGGCCGCAGATACTATATATCATTCTCCCAAAATATTACGAATAACGGTTTCGGAATAGCATTGGCGGAAAGTACACAAGATTCTGATTTGTTGCAAAATAGTATAAACTGACGCGTGACTCGAAGTGAAGCAGGAAGCCAATTTCTTTCGGTGGGGGACGAGCGGCGCACTCTGGTGCTGGCCGCAGATACTATGTATCATTCTCCCAAAATATTACGAATAACGGTTTCGGAATAGCATTGGCGGAAAGTACACAAGATTCTGAATTGGTGGAAAATAATACATACTGACACGTGACTCGTAGTAAAGCAGGAGGCTAGATTTTTAGGTGGGGGACGTGCTGGCCGCAGATACTATGTATCATTCTCCCAAAATATTACGAATAACGGTTTCGGAATAGCATTGGCGGAAAGTACACACGATTCTGAATTGGCGGAAAATAGCATAAACTGCCGCGTGACTCGTAGTAAAGCAGGAGGCTACATTTTTAGGTGGGGGACGAGCAACGCACTCTGGTGCTGGCCGCAGATACTATGTATCATTCTCCCAAAATATTACGAATAACGGTTTCGGAATAGCATTGGCGGAAAGTACACACGATTCTGAATTGGCGCAAAATAGCATAAACTGACGTATGACTCGTAGTAAAGCAGGAGGCTACATTTTTAGGTGGGGGACGAGCACCGCACTCTGGTGCTGGCCGCAGATACTATGTATCATTCTCCCAAAATATTACGAAAAACGGTTTCGGAATGGCATTGGCGGAAAGTACACATGATTCTGAATTGGCGCAAAATAGCATAAACTGCCGCGTGACTCGTAGTAAAGCAGGAGGCCACATTTTTAGGTGGGGGACGAGCACCGCACTCTGGTGCTCGCTGCAGATACTATGTATCATTCTCCCAAAACATTACGAATAACGGCTTCGGAATAGCATTGGCGGAAAGTACACACGATTCTGAATTGGTGCAAAATAGTATGAACTGACGCATGACTCGTAGTAAAGCAGGAGGACACATTTTTTGGTGGGGGACGAGCACCGCACTCTGGTGCTGTCCTCAGATACTATGCTCATTCTCCCAAAATATTACGAATAACGGTTTCGGAATAGCATTGGCGGAAAGTACACACGATTCTGAATTGGTGCAAAATAGTATAAACTGACGCGTGACTCGTAGTAAAGCAGGACGACACATTTTTTGGTGGGTGACGAGCAGCGCACTCTGGTGCTGGCCGCAGATACTATGTATCATTCTCCCAAAATATTACGAATAACGGTTTCGGAATAGCATTGGCGGAAAGTACACACGATTCTGAATTGGTGCAAAATAGTATAAACTGACGCGTGACTCGTAGTAAAGCAGGAGGCCACATTTTTTGGTGGGGGACGAGCACCGCACTCTGGTGCTGGCCGCAGATACTATGTATTATTCTCCCAAAATATTACGAATAACGGTTTCGGAATAGCATTTGCGGAATGTACACAAGATTCTGAATTGGCGCAAAATAGTATAAACTGACACGTGACTCGTATTAAAGCAGGAGGCCACAATTTTTGATGGGGGACGAGCACCGCACTCTGGTGCTGTCCTCAGATACTATGTATTATTCTCCCAAAATACGAACAACGGTTTCAGAATAGCATTGGCGGAATATACACACGATTCTGAATTGGCGCAAAATAGTATAAACTGACACGTGACTCGTATTAAAGCAGGAGGCCACATTTTATGATGGGGGACGAGCACCGCACTCTTGTGCTGGCCGCAGATACTATGTATCATTGTCCTAAAATATTACGAATAACGGTATGGGAATAGCATTGGCGCAAAGTACACACGATTCTGAATTGGTGCAAAATAGTATAAACTGACGTGTGACTCGTAGTAAAGCAGGAGGCCACTTTTTTCGGCGGGGGACGAGGAACGCACTCTGGTGCTGGCCGCAGATACTATGTATCATTCTCCCAAAATATTACGAATAACGGTTTCGGAATAGCATTGGCGGAAAGTACACACGATTCTGAATTGGTGCAAAATAGTATAAACTGAGGCGTGACTCGTAGTAAAGCAGGAGGCCACAGTTTTTGGTGGGGGACGAGCACCGCACTCTGGTGCTGGCCGCAGATACTATGTATCATTCTCCCAAAATATTACGAATAACGGTTGCGGAATACCAATGACGGAAAGTACACACGAATCTGAATTGGTGCAAAATACTATAAACTGACGCGTGACTCGTAGTAAAGCAGGAGGCCACATTTTTTGGTGGGGGACGAGCAGCCCACTCTGGTGCTACCCGCAGATACTGTGTATCATTCTCCCAAATTATTACGAATAACGGTTTCGGAATAACATTGGCGGAAAGTACACACGATTCTGAATTGGTGCAAAATAGTATCAACTGACGCGTGACTCGAAGTGAAGCAGGAGGCTAATTTCTTTCGGTGGGGGACGAGCGGCGCACTCTGGTGCTGGTCGCAGATACTATGTATCATTCTCCCAAAATATTTGGATTAACGGTTGCCGAATAACATTGGCGGAAAGTACACACGATTCTGAATTGGCGCAAAATAGTATAAACTGCCGCGTGACTCGTAGTAAAGCAGGAGGTCACAGTTTTTGGTGGGGGACGAGCACGGCACTCTGGTGCTGGCCGCAGATACTATGTATCATTCTCCCAAAATATTACGAATAACGGTTTCGGAATAGCATTGGCGGAAAGTACACACGATTCTGAATTGGCGTAAAATAGCATAAACTGACGCGTGACTCGTAGTAAAGCAGGAGGCCACATTTTTTGGTGGGGGACGAGCAGCCCACTCTGGTGCTACCCGCAGATACTGTGTATCATTCTCCCAAATTATTACGAATAACGGTTTCGGAATAACATTGGCGGAAAGTACACACGATTCTGAATTGGTGCAAAATAGTATCAACTGACGCGTGACTCGAAGTGAAGCAGGAGGCCAATTTCTTTCGGTGGGGGACGAGCAGCCCACTCTGGTGCTACCCGCAGATACTGTGTGTCATTCTCCCAAATTATTACGAATAACGGTTTCGGAATAACATTGGCGGAAAGTACACACGATTCTGAATTGGTGCAAAATAGTATAAACTGCCGCGTGACCCGTAGTAAAGCAGGAGGCCAATTTTTTCGGTGGGGGACGAGCGGCGCACTCTGGTGCTACCCGCAGGTACTATGTATCATTCTCCCAAAATATGACGAATAACGGTTTCGGAATAGCATTGGCGGAAAGTACACACGATTCTGAATTGTTGCAAAATAGTATAAACTGACGCGTGACTCGAAGTGAAGCAGGAGGCTAATTTCTTTCGGTGGGGGACGAGCGGCGCACTCTGGTGCTGGTCGCAGATACTATGTATCATTCTCCCAAAATATTTGGATTAACGGTTGCCGAATAACATTGGCGGAAAGTACACACGATTCTGAATTGGCGCAAAATAGTATAAACTGCCGCGTGACTCGTAGTAAAGCAGGAGGTCACAGTTTTTGGTGGGGGACGAGCACCGCACTCTGGTGCTGGCCGCAGATACTATGTATCATTCTCCCAAAATATTACGAATAACGGTTTCGGAATAGCATTGGCGGAAAGTACACACGATTCTGAATTGGCGTAAAATAGCATAAACTGACGCGTGACTCGTAGTAAAGCAGGAGGCCACATTTTTTGGTGGGGGACGAGCAGCCCACTCTGGTGCTACCCGCAGATACTGTGTATCATTCTCCCAAATTATTACGAATAACGGTTTCGGAATAACATTGGCGGAAAGTACACACGATTCTGAATTGGTGCAAAATAGTATCAACTGCCGCGTGACTCGTAGTAAAGCAGGAGGCTACATTTTTAGGTGGGGGACGAGCAACGCACTCTGGTGCTGGCCGCAGATACTATGTATCATTCTCCCAAAATATTACGAATAACGGTTTCGGAATAGCATTGGCGGAAAGTACACACGATTCTGAATTGGTGGAAAATAATATAAACTGACACGTGACTCGTAGTAAAGCAGGAGGCCACATTTTTTGGTGGGGGACGAGCACCGCACTCTGGTGCTGGCCGCAGATACTATGTATCTTTCTCCCAAAATATTACGAATAACGGTTTCGGAATAGCATTGGCGGAAAGTACACACGATTCTGAATTGGCGTAAAATAGCATAAACTGCCGCGTGACTCGTAGTAAAGCAGGAGGCTACATTTTTAGGTGGGGGACGAGCAACGCACTCTGGTGCTGGCCGCAGATACTATGTATCATTCTCCCAAAATATTACGAATAACGGTTTCGGAATAGCATTGGCGGAAAGTACACACGATTCTGAATTGGTGGAAAATAATATAAACTGACACGTGACTCGTAGTAAAGCAGGAGGCCACATTTTTTGGTGGGGGACGAGCACCGCACTCTGGTGCTGGCCGCAGATACTATGTATCATTCTCCCAAAATATTACGAATAACGGTTTCGGAATAGCATTGGCGGAAAGTACACACGATTCTGAATTGGCGCAAAATAGCATAAACTGACACGTGACTCGTAGTAAAGCAGGAGGCCACATTTTTTGGTGGGGGACGAGCACCGCACTCTGGTGCTGGCCGCAGATACTATGTATGATTCTCCCAAAATATTACGAATAACGGTTTGGGAATAGCATTGGCGGAAAGTACACACGATTCTGAATTGGCGGAAAATAGCATAAACTGCCGCGTGACTCGTAGTAAAGCAGGAGGCTACATTTTTAGGTGGGGGACGAGCAACGCACTCTGGTGCTGGCCGCAGATACTATGTATCATTCTCCCAAAATATTACGAATAACGGTTTCGGAATAGCATTGGCGGAAAGTACACACGATTCTGAATTGGCGCAAAATAGCATAAACTGACGTATGACTCGTAGTAAAGCAGGAGGCTACATTTTTAGGTGGGGGACGAGCACCGCACTCTGGTGCTGGCCGCAGATACTATGTATCATTCTCCCAAAATATTACGAAAAACGGTTTCGGAATGGCATTGGCGGAAAGTACACATGATTCTGAATTGGCGCAAAATAGCATAAACTGCCGCGTGACTCGTAGTAAAGCAGGAGGCCACATTTTATGATGGGGGACGAGCACCGCACTCTTGTGCTGGCCGCAGATACTATGTATCATTGTCCTAAAATATTACGAATAACGGTATGGGAATAGCATTGGCGCAAAGTACACACGATTCTGAATTGGTGCAAAATAGTATAAACTGACGTGTGACTCGTAGTAAAGCAGGAGGCCACTTTTTTCGGCGGGGGACGAGGAACGCACTCTGGTGCTGGCCGCAGATACTATGTATCATTCTCCCAAAATATTACGAATAACGGTTTCGGAATAGCATTGGCGGAAAGTACACACGATTCTGAATTGGTGCAAAATAGTATAAACTGAGGCGTGACTCGTAGTAAAGCAGGAGGCCACAGTTTTTGGTGGGGGACGAGCACCGCACTCTGGTGCTGGCCGCAGATACTATGTATCATTCTCCCAAAATATTACGAATAACGGTTGCGGAATACCAATGACGGAAAGTACACACGAATCTGAATTGGTGCAAAATACTATAAACTGACGCGTGACTCGTAGTAAAGCAGGAGGCCACATTTTTTGGTGGGGGACGAGCAGCCCACTCTGGTGCTACCCGCAGATACTGTGTATCATTCTCCCAAATTATTACGAATAACGGTTTCGGAATAACATTGGCGGAAAGTACACACGATTCTGAATTGGTGCAAAATAGTATCAACTGACGCGTGACTCGAAGTGAAGCAGGAGGCTAATTTCTTTCGGTGGGGGACGAGCGGCGCACTCTGGTGCTGGTCGCAGATACTATGTATCATTCTCCCAAAATATTTGGATTAACGGTTGCCGAATAACATTGGCGGAAAGTACACACGATTCTGAATTGGCGCAAAATAGTATAAACTGCCGCGTGACTCGTAGTAAAGCAGGAGGTCACAGTTTTTGGTGGGGGACGAGCACCGCACTCTGGTGCTGGCCGCAGATACTATGTATCATTCTCCCAAAATATTACGAATAACGGTTTCGGAATAGCATTGGCGGAAAGTACACACGATTCTGAATTGGCGTAAAATAGCATAAACTGACGCGTGACTCGTAGTAAAGCAGGAGGCCACATTTTTTGTTGGGGGACGAGCAGCCCACTCTGGTGCTACCCGCAGATACTGTGTATCATTCTCCCAAATTATTACGAATAACGGTTTCGGAATAACATTGGCGGAAAGTACACACGATTCTGAATTGGTGCAAAATAGTATCAACTGACGCGTGACTCGAAGTGAAGCAGGAGGCCAATTTCTTTCGGTGGGGGACGAGCAGCCCACTCTGGTGCTACCCGCAGATACTGTGTATCATTCTCCCAAATTATTACGAATAACGGTTTCGGAATAACATTGGCGGAAAGTACACACGATTCTGAATTGGTGCAAAATAGTATAAACTGCCGCGTGACCCGTAGTAAAGCAGGAGGCCAATTTTTTCGGTGGGGGACGAGCGGCGCACTCTGGTGCTACCCGCAGGTACTATGTATCATTCTCCCAAAATATGACGAATAACGGTTTCGGAATAGCATTGGCGGAAAGTACACACGATTCTGAATTGTTGCAAAATAGTATAAACTGACGCGTGACTCGAAGTGAAGCAGGAGGCTAATTTCTTTCGGTGGGGGACGAGCGGCGCACTCTGGTGCTGGTCGCAGATACTATGTATCATTCTCCCAAAATATTTGGATTAACGGTTGCCGAATAACATTGGCGGAAAGTACACACGATTCTGAATTGGCGCAAAATAGTATAAACTGCCGCGTGACTCGTAGTAAAGCAGGAGGTCACAGTTTTTGGTGGGGGACGAGCACCGCACTCTGGTGCTGGCCGCAGATACTATGTATCATTCTCCCAAAATATTACGAATAACGGTTTCGGAATAGCATTGGCGGAAAGTACACACGATTCTGAATTGGCGTAAAATAGCATAAACTGACGCGTGACACGTAGTAAAGCAGGAGGCCACATTTTTTGGTGGGGGACGAGCAGCCCACTCTGGTGCTACCCGCAGATACTGTGTATCATTCTCCCAAATTATTACGAATAACGGTTTCGGAATAACATTGGCGGAAAGTACACACGATTCTGAATTGGTGCAAAATAGTATCAACTGACGCGTGACTCGAAGTGAAGCAGGAGGCCAATTTCTTTCGGTGGGGGACGAGCAGCCCACTCTGGTGCTACCCGCAGATACTGTGTATCATTCTCCCAAATTATTACGAATAACGGTTTCGGAATAACATTGGCGGAAAGTACACACGATTCTGAATTGGTGCAAAATAGTATAAACTGCCGCGTGACCCGTAGTAAAGCAGGAGGCCAATTTTTTCGGTGGGGGACGAGCGGCGCACTCTGGTGCTACCCGCAGGTACTATGTATCATTCTCCCAAAATATGACGAATAACGGTTTCGGAATAGCATTGGCGGAAAGTACACACGATTCTGAATTGTTGCAAAATAGTATAAACTGACGCGTGACTCGAAGTGAAGCAGGAGGCTAATTTCTTTCGGTGGGGGACGAGCGGCGCACTCTGGTGCTGGTCGCAGATACTATGTATCATTCTCCCAAAATATTTGGATTAACGGTTGCCGAATAACATTGGCGGAAAGTACACACGATTCTGAATTGGCGCAAAATAGTATAAACTGCCGCGTGACTCGTAGTAAAGCAGGAGGTCACAGTTTTTGGTGGGGGACGAGCACAGCACTCTGGTGCTGGCCGCAGATACTATGTATCATTCTCCCAAAATATTACGAATAACGGTTTCGGAATAGCATTGGCGGAAAGTACACACGATTCTGAATTGGCGTAAAATAGCATAAACTGACGCGTGACTCGTAGTAAAGCAGGAGGCCACATTTTTTGGTGGGGGACGAGCAGCCCACTCTGGTGCTACCCGCAGATACTGTGTATCATTCTCCCAAATTATTACGAATAACGGTTTCGGAATAACATTGGCGGAAAGTACACACGATTCTGAATTGGTGCAAAATAGTATCAACTGCCGCGTGACTCGTAGTAAAGCAGGAGGCTACATTTTTAGGTGGGGGACGAGCAACGCACTCTGGTGCTGGCCGCAGATACTATGTATCATTCTCCCAAAATATTACGAATAACGGTTTCGGAATAGCATTGGCGGAAAGTACACACGATTCTGAATTGGTGGAAAATAATATAAACTGACACGTGACTCGTAGTAAAGCAGGAGGCCACATTTTTTGGTGGGGGACGAGCACCGCACTCTGGTGCTGGCCGCAGATACTATGTATCTTTCTCCCAAAATATTACGAATAACGGTTTCGGAATAGCATTGGCGGAAAGTACACACGATTCTGAATTGGCGTAAAATAGCATAAACTGCCGCGTGACTCGTAGTAAAGCAGGAGGCTACATTTTTAGGTGGGGGACGAGCAACGCACTCTGGTGCTGCCCGCAGATACTATGTATCATTCTCCCAAAATATTACGAATAACGGTTTCGGAATAGCATTGGCGGAAAGTACACACGATTCTGAATTGGTGGAAAATAATATAAACTGACACGTGACTCGTAGTAAAGCAGGAGGCCACATTTTTTGGTGGGGGACGAGCACCGCACTCTGGTGCTGGCCGCAGATACTATGTATCATTCTCCCAAAATATTACGAATAACGGTTTCGGAATAGCATTGGCGGAAAGTACACACGATTCTGAATTGGCGCAAAATAGCATAACTGACACGTGACTCGTAGTAAAGCAGGAGGCCACATTTTTTGGTGGGGGACGAGCACCGCACTCTGGTGCTGGCCGCAGATACTATGTATGATTCTCCCAAAATATTACGAATAACGGTTTGGGAATAGCATTGGCGGAAAGTACACACGATTCTGAATTGGCGTAAAATAGCATAAACTGCCGCGTGACTCGTAGTAAAGCAGGAGGCTACATTTTTAGGTGGGGGACGAGCAACGCACTCTGGTGCTGGCCGCAGATACTATGTATCATTCTCCCAAAATATTACGAATAACGGTTTCGGAATAGCATTGGCGGAAAGTACACACGATTCTGAATTGGTGGAAAATAATATAAACTGACACGTGACTCGTAGTAAAGCAGGAGGCCACATTTTTTGGTGGGGGACGAGCACCGCACTCTGGTGCTGGCTGCAGATACTATGTATCATTCTCCCAAAATATTACGAATAACGGTTTCGGAATAGCATTGGCGGAAAGTACACACGATTCTGAATTGGCGTAAAATAGCATAAACTGCCGCGTGACTCGTAGTAAAGCAGGAGGCTACATTTTTAGGTGGGGGACGAGCAACGCACTCTGGTGCTGGCCGCAGATACTATGTATCATTCTCCCAAAATATTACGAATAACGGTTTCGGAATAGCATTGGCGGAAAGTACACACGATTCTGAATTGGTGCAAAATAATATGAACTGACGCGTGACTCGTAGTAAAGCAGGAGGCTACATTTTTAGGTGGGGGACGAGCAACGCACTCTGGTGCTGGCCGCAGATACTATGTATCATTCTCCCAAAATATTACGAATAACGGTTTCGGAATAGCATTGGCGGAAAGTACACACGATTCTGAATTGGTGGAAAATAATATAAACTGACACATGACTCGTAGTAAAGCAGGAGGCTACATTTTTTGGTGGGGGACGAGCACCGCACTCTGGTGCTGGCCGCAGATACTATGTATGATTCTCCCAAAATATTACGAATAACGGTTTGGGAATAGCATTGGCGGAAAGTACACACGATTCTGAATTGGCGTAAAATAGCATAAACTGCCGCGTGACTCGTAGTAAAGCAGGAGGCTACATTTTTAGGTGGGGGACGAGCAACGCACTCTGGTGCTGGCCGCAGATACTATGTATCATTCTCCCAAAATACGACGAATAACAGTTTCGGAATAGCATTGGCGGAAAGTACACACGATTCTGAATTGGCGCAAAATAGCATAAACTGCCGCGTGACTCGTAGTAAAGCAGGAGGCTACATTTTTAGGTGGGGGACGAGCAACGCACTCTGGTGCTGGCCGCAGATACTATGTATCATTCTCCCAAAATATTACGAATAACGGTTTCGGAATAGCATTGGCGGAAAGTACACACGATTCTGAATTGGTGGAAAATAATATAAACTGACACGTGACTCGTAGTAAAGCAGGAGGCCACATTTTTTGGTGGGGGACGAGCACCGCACTCTGGTGCTGGCCGCAGATACTATGAATCATTCTCCCAAAATATTACGAATAACGGTTTCGGAATAGCATTGGCGGAAAGTACACACGATTCTGCATTGGCGCAAAATAGTATAAACTGACGCGTGACTCGAAGTGAAGCAGGAGGCCAATTTCTTTCGGTGGGGGACGAGCGGCGCACTCTGGTGCTGGCCGCAGATACTATGTATCATTCTCCCAAAATATTTGGAATAACGGTTTCGGAATAGCATTGGCGGAAAGTACACATGATTCTGAATTGGCGCAAAATAGTATAAACTGCCGCGTGACTCGTAGTAAAGCAGGAGGTCACAGTTTTTGGTGGGGGACGAGCACCGCACTCTGGTGCTGGCCGCAGATACTATGTATCATTCTCCCAAAATATGACGAATAACGGTTTCGGAATAGCATTGGCGGAAAGTACACACGATTCTGAATTGGTGGAAAATAATATAAACTGACACGTGACTCGTAGTAAAACAGGAGGCCACATTTTTTGGTGGGGGACGAGCACCGCACTCTGGTGCTGGCCGCAGATACTATGAATCATTCTCCCAAAATATTACGAATAACGGTTTCGGAATAGCATTGGCGGAAAGTACACACGATTCTGCATTGGCGCAAAATAGTATAAACTGACGCGTGACTCGAAGTGAAGCAGGAGGCCAATTTCTTTCGGTGGGGGACGAGCGGCGCACTCTGGTGCTGGCCGCAGATACTATGTATCATTCTCCCAAAATATTTGGAATAACGGTTTCGGAATAGCATTGGCGGAAAGTACACATGATTCTGAATTGGCGCAAAATAGTATAAACTGCCGCGTGACTCGTAGTAAAGCAGGAGGTCACAGTTTTTGGTGGGGGACGAGCACCGCACTCTGGTGCTGGCCGCAGATACTATGTATCATTCTCCCAAAATATTACGAATAACGGTTTCGGAATAGCATTGGCGGAAAGTACACACGATTCTGAATTGGTGGAAAATAATATAAACTGACACGTGACTCGTAGTAAAGCAGGAGGTCACTATTTTGGTGGGGGACGAGCACCGCACTCTGGTGCTGGCCGCAGATACTATGTATCATTCTCCCAAAATATTACAAATAACGGTTTCGGAATAGCATTGGCGGAAAGTACACACGATTCTGAATTGGCGTAAAATAGCATAAACTGCCGCGTGACTCGTAGTAAAGCAGGAGGCTACATTTTTAGTTGGGGGACGAGCAACGCACTCTGGTGCTGGCCGCAGATACTATGTATCATTCTCCCAAAATATTACGAATAACGGTTTCGGAATAGCATTGGCGGAAAGTACACACGATTCTGAATTGGCGTAAAATAGCATAAACTGCCGCGTGACTCGTAGTAAAGCAGGAGGCTACATTTTTAGGTGGGGGACGAGCAACGCACTCTGGTGCTGGCCGCAGATACTATGTATCATTCTCCCAAAATATGACGAATAACGGTTTCGGAATAGCATTGGCGGAAAGTACACACGATTCTGAATTGGCGCAAAATAGCATAAACTGCTGCGTGACTCGTAGTAAAGCAGGAGGCTACATTTTTAGGTGGGGGACGAGCAACGCACTCTGGTGCTGGCAGCAGATACTATGTATCATTCTCCCAAAATATTACGAATAACGGTTTCGGAATAGCATTGGCGGAAAGTACACACGATTCTGAATTGGTGGAAAATAATATAAAGTGACACGTGACTCGTAGTAAAGCAGGAGGCCACATTTTTTGGTGGGGGACGAGCACCGCACTCTGGTGCTGGCCGCAGATACTATGTATCTTTCTCCCAAAATATTACGAATAACGGTTTCGGAATAGCATTGGCGGAAAGTACACACGATTCTGAATTGGCGTAAAATAGCATAAACTGCCGCGTGACTCGTAGTAAAGCAGGAGGCTACATTTTTAGGTGGGGGACGAGCAACGCACTCTGGTGCTGGCCGCAGATACTATGTATCATTCTCCCAAAATATTACGAATAACGGTATCGGAATAGCATTGGCGGAAAGTACACACGATTCTGAATTGGCGCAAAATAGCATAAACTGCCGCGTGACTCGTAGTAAAGCAGGAGGCTACATTTTTAGGTGGGGGACGAGCAACGCACTCTGGTGCTGGCCGCAGATACTATGTATCATTCTCCCAAAATATTACGAATAACGGTTTCGGAATAGCATTGGCGGAAAGTACACACGATTCTGAATTGGTGGAAAATAATATAAACTGACACGTGACTCGTAGTAAAGCAGGAGGCCACATTTTTTGGTGGGGGACGAGCACCGCACTCTGGTGCTGGCCGCAGATACTATGTATGATTCTCCCAAAATATTACGAATAACGGTTTCGGAATAGCATTGGCGGAAAGTACACACGATTCTGAATTGGCGTAAAATAGCATAAACTACCGCGTGACTCGTAGTAAAGCAGGAGGCTACATTTTTAGGTGGGGGACGAGCAACGCACTCTGGTGCTGGCCGCAGATACTGTGTATCATTCTCCCAAAATATTACGAATAACGGTTTCGGAATAGCATTAGCGGAAAGTACACACGATTCTGAATTGGTGCAAAATAGTATAAACGGCCGCGTGACTCGTATTAAAGCAGGAGGCCACATTTTTTGGTGGGGGACGAGCAACGCACTCTGGTGCTGGCCGCAGATACTATGTATCATTCTCCCAAAATATTACGAATAACGGTTTCGGAATAGCATTGGCGGAAAGTACACACGATTCTGAATTGGCGGAAAGAGCATAAACTGCCGCGTGACTCGTAGTAAAGCAGGAGGCTACATTTTTAGGTGGGGGACGAGCAACTCACTCTGGTGCTGGCCGCAGATACTATGTATCATTCTCCCAAAATATTACGAATAACGGTTTCGGAATAGATTGGCGGAAAGTACACACATTCTGAATTGGCGCAAAATAGCATAAACTGACGTATGACTCGTAGTAAAGCAGGAGGCTACATTTTTAGGTGGGGGACGAGCACCGCACTCTGGTGCTGGCCGCAGATACTATGTATCATTCTCCCAAAATATTACGAAAAACGGTTTCGGAATGGCATTGGCGAAAGTACACATGATTCTGAATTGGCGCAAAATAGCATAAACTGCCGCGTGACTCGTAGTAAAGCAGGAGGCCACATTTTTAGGTGGGGGACGAGCACCGCACTCTGGTGCTCGCTGCAGATACTATGTATCATTCTCCCAAAACATTACGAATAACGGCTTCGGAATAGCATTGGCGGAAAGTACACACGATTCTGAATTGGTGCAAAATAGTATAAACTGACGCGTGACTCGTAGTAAAGCAGGACGACACATTTTTTGGTGGGTGACGAGCAGCGCACTCTGGTGCTGGCCGCAGATACTATGTATCATTCTCCCAAAATATTACGAATAACGGTTTCGGAATAGCATTGGCGGAAAGTGCACACGATTCTGAATTGGCGGAAAATAGCATAAACTGCCGCGTGACTCGTAGTAAAGCAGGAGGCTACATTTTTAGGTGGGGGACGAGCAACGCACTCTGGTGCTGGCCGCAGATACTATGTATCATTCTCCCAAAATATTACGAATAACGGTTTCGGAATAGATTGGCGGAAAGTACACACGATTCTGAATTGGCGCAAAATAGCATAAACTGACGTATGACTCGTAGTAAAGCAGGAGGCTACATTTTTAGGTGGGGGACGAGCAGCCCACTCTGGTGCTGGCCGCAGATACTATGTATCATTCTCCCAAAATATTACGAAAAACGGTTTCGGAATGGCATTGGCGAAAGTACACATGATTCTGAATTGGCGCAAAATAGCATAAACTGCCGCGTGACTCGTAGTAAAGCAGGACGACACATTTTTTGGTGGGTGACGAGCAGCGCACTCTGGTGCTGGCCGCAGATACTATGTATCATTCTCCCAAAATATTACGAATAACGGTTTCGGACTAGCATTGGCGGAAAGTACACACGATTCTGAATTGGTGCAAAATAGTATAAACTGACGCGTGACTCGTAGTAAAGCAGGAGGCCACATTTTTTGGTGGGAGACGAGCACCGCACTCTGGTGCTGGCCGCAGATACTACGTATTATTCTCCCAAAATATTACGAATAACGGTTTCGGAATAGCATTTGCGGAATGTACACACGATTCTGAATTGGCGCAAAATAGTATAAACTGACACGTGACTCGTATTAAAGCAGGAGGCCACAATTTTTGATGGGGGACGAGCACCGCACTCTGGTGCTGTCCTCAGATACTATGTATTATTCTCCCAAAATACGAACAACGGTTTCAGAATAGCATTGGCGGAATGTACACACGATTCTGAATTGGCGCAAAATAGTATAAACTGACGCGTGACTCGTAGTAAAGCAGGAGGCCACATTTTTTGGTGGGGGACGAGCAGCCCACTCTGGTGCTACCCGCAGATACTGTGTATCATTCTCCCAAATTATTACGAATAACGGTTTCGGAATAACATTGGCGGAAAGTACACACGATTCTGAATTGGTGCAAAATAGTATCAACTGACGCGTGACTCGAAGTGAAGCAGGAGGCCAATTTCTTTCGGTGGGGGACGAGCGGCGCACTCTGGTGCTACCCGCAGATACTATGTATTATTCTCCCAAAATATTACGAATAACGGTTTCGGAATAGCATTGGCGGAAAGTACACACGATTCTGAATTGGTGCAAAATAGTATAAACTGCCGCGTGACCCGTAGTAAAGCAGGAGGCCAATTTTTTCGGTTGGGGACGAGCGGCGCACTCTGGTGCTACCCGCAGGTACTATGTATCATTCTCCCAAAATATGACGAATAACGGTTTCGGAATAGCATTGGCGGAAAGTACACACGATTCTGAATTGTTGCAAAATAGTATAAACTGACGCGTGACTCGAAGTGAAGCAGGAGGCTAATTTCTTTCGTTGGGGGACGAGCGGCGCACTCTGGTGCTGGTCGCAGATACTATGTATCATTCTCCCAAAATATTTGGAATAACGGTTGCCGAATAACATTGGCGGAAAGTACACACGATTCTGAATTGGCGCAAAATAGTATAAACTGCCGCGTGACTCGTAGTAAAGCAGGAGGTCACAGTTTTTGGTGGGGGACGAGCACCGCACTCTGGTGCTGGCCGCAGATACTATGTATCATTCTCCCAAAATATTACGAATAACGGTTTCGGAATAGCATTGGCGGAAAGTACACACGATTCTGAATTGGCGTAAAATAGCATAAACTGCCGCGTGACTCGTAGTAAAGCAGGAGGCTACATTTTTAGGTGGGGGACGAGCAACGCACTCTGGTGCTGGCCGCAGATACTATGTATCATTCTCCCAAAATATGACGAATAACGGTTTCGGAATAGCATTGGCGGAAAGTACACACGATTCTGAATTGTTGCAAAATAGTATAAACTGACGCGTGACTCGAAGTGAAGCAGGAGGCTAATTTCTTTCGGTGGGGGACGAGCGGCGCACTCTGGTGCTGGTCGCAGATACTATGTATCATTCTCCCAAAATATTTGGAATAACGGTTGCCGAATAACATTGGCGGAAAGTACACACGATTCTGAATTGGTGCAAAATAGTATAAACTGCCGCGTGACTCGTAGTAAAGCAGGAGGTCACAGTTTTTGGTGGGGGACGAGCACCGCACTCTGGTGCTGGCCGCAGATACTATGTATCATTCTACCAAAATATTACGAATAACGGTTTCGGAATAGCATTGGCGGAAAGTACACACGATTCTGAATTGGCGTAAAATAGTATAAACTGACGCGTGACTCGTAGTAAAGCAGGAGGCTACATTTTTAGTTGGGGGACGAGCAACGCACTCTGGTGCTGGCCGCAGATACTATGTATCATTCTCCCAAAATATTACGAATAACGGTTTCGGAATAGCATTGGCGGAAAGTACACACGATTCTGAATTGGCGCAAAATAGCATAAACTGCCGCGTGACTCGTAGTAAAGCAGGAGGCTACATTTTTAGGTGGGGGACGAGCAACGCACTCTGGTGCTGGCCGCAGATACTATGTATCATTCTCCCAAAATATTACGAATAACGGTTTCGGAATAGCATTGGCGGAAAGTACACACGATTCTGAATTGGTGGAAAATAATATAAACTCACACGTGACTCGTAGTAAAGCAGGAGGCCACATTTTTTGGTGGGGGACGAGCACCGCACTCTGGTGCTGTCCGCAGATACTATGTATCATTCTCCCAAAATATTACGAATAACGGTTTCGGAATAACATTGGCGGAAAGTACACACGATTCTGAATTGGCGGAAAATAGCATAAACTGCCGCGTGACTCGTAGTAAAGCAGGAGGCCACATTTTTAGGTGGGGGACGAGCACCGCACTCTGGTGCTGTCCGCAGATACTATGTATCATTCTCCCAAAATATTACGAATAACGGTTTCGGAATAACATTGGCGGAAAGTACACACGATTCTGAATTGGCGGAAAATAGCATAAACTGCCGCGTGACTCGTAGTAAAGCAGGAGGCCACATTTTTTGGTGGGGGACGAGCACCGCACTCTGGTGCTGGCCGCAGATACTATGTATCATTCTCCCAAAATATTACGAAAAACGGTTTCGGAATGGCATTGGCGAAAGTACACATGATTCTGAATTGGCGCAAAATAGCATAAACTGCCGCGTGACTCGTAGTAAAGCAGGAGGCCACATTTTTAGGTGGGGGACGAGCACCGCACTCTGGTGCTGTCCTCAGATACTATGTATTATTCTCCCAAAATACGAACAACGGTTTCAGAATAGCATTGGCGGAATGTACACACGATTCTGAATTGGCGCAAAATAGTATAAACTGACACGTGACTCGTATTAAAGCAGGAGGCCACATTTTATGATGGGGGACGAGCACCGCACTCTTGTGCTGGCCGCAGATACTATGTATCATTGTCCTAAAATATTACGAATAACGGTTTCGGAATAGCATTGGCGCAAAGTACACACGATTCTGAATTGGTGCAAAATAGTATAAACTGACGTGTGACTCGTAGTAAAGCAGGAGGCCACATTTTTTGGTGGGGGACGAGCAGCCCACTCTGGTGCTACCCGCAGATACTGTGTATCATTCTCCCAAATTATTACGAATAACGGTTTCGGAATAACATTGGCGGAAAGTACACACGATTCTGAATTGGTGCAAAATAGTATCAACTGACGCGTGACTCGAAGTGAAGCAGGAGGCCAATTTCTTTCGGTGGGGGACGAGCGGCGCACTCTGGTGCTACCCGCAGATACTATGTATCATTCTCCCAAAATATGACGAATAACGGTTTCGGAATAACATTGGCGGAAAGTACACACGATTCTGAATTGGCGGAAAATAGCATAAACTGCCGCGTGACTCGTAGTAAAGCAGGAGGCCACATTTTTAGGTGGGGGACGAGCACCGCACTCTGGTGCTGTCCGCAGATACTATGTATCATTCTCCCAAAATATTACGAATAACGGTTTCGGAATAACATTGGCGGAAAGTACACACGATTCTGAATTGGCGGAAAATAGCATAAACTGCCGCGTGACTCGTAGTAAAGCAGGAGGCCACATTTTTAGGTGGGGGACGAGCACCGCACTCTGGTGCTGTCCGCAGATACTATGTATCATTCTCCCAAAATATTACGAATAACGGTTTCGGAATAACATTGGCGGAAAGTACACACGATTCTGAATTGGCGGAAAATAGCATAAACTGCCGCGTGACTCGTAGTAAAGCAGGAGGCCACATTTTTTGGTGGGGGACGAGCACCGCACTCTGGTGCTGGCCGCAGATACTATGTATCATTCTCCCAAAATATTACGAAAAACGGTTTCGGAATGGCATTGGCGAAAGTACACATGATTCTGAATTGGCGCAAAATAGCATAAACTGCCGCGTGACTCGTAGTAAAGCAGGAGGCCACATTTTTAGGTGGGGGACGAGCACCGCACTCTGGTGCTGTCCTCAGATACTATGTATCATTCTCCCAAAATATTACGAATAACGGTTTCGGAATAACATTGGCGGAAAGTACACACGATTCTGAATTGGCGGAAAATAGCATAAACTGCCGCGTGACTCGTAGTAAAGCAGGAGGCCACATTTTTTGGTGGGGGACGAGCACCGCACTCTGGTGCTGGCCGCAGATACTATGTATCATTCTCCCAAAATATTACGAAAAACGGTTTCGGAATGGCATTGGCGAAAGTACACATGATTCTGAATTGGCGCAAAATAGCATAAACTGCCGCGTGACTCGTAGTAAAGCAGGAGGCCACATTTTTAGGTGGGGGACGAGCACCGCACTCTGGTGCTGTCCGCAGATACTATGTATCATTCTCCCAAAATATTACGAATAACGGTTTCGGAATAACATTGGCGGAAAGTACACACGATTCTGAATTGGCGGAAAATAGCATAAACTGCCGCGTGACTCGTAGTAAAGCAGGAGGCCACATTTTTTGGTGGGGGACGAGCACCGCACTCTGGTGCTGTCCGCAGATACTATGTATCATTCTCCCAAAATATTACGAATAACGGTTTCGGAATAACATTGGCGGAAAGTACACACGATTCTGAATTGGCGGAAAATAGCATAAACTGCCGCGTGACTCGTAGTAAAGCAGGAGGCCACATTTTTAGGTGGGGGACGAGCACCGCACTCTGGTGCTGTCCGCAGATACTATGTATCATTCTCCCAAAATATTACGAATAACGGTTTCGGAATAACATTGGCGGAAAGTACACACGATTCTGAATTGGCGGAAAATAGCATAAACTGCCGCGTGACTCGTAGTAAAGCAGGAGGCCACATTTTTTGGTGGGGGACGAGCACCGCACTCTGGTGCTGGCCGCAGATACTATGTATCATTCTCCCAAAATATTACGAAAAACGGTTTCGGAATGGCATTGGCGAAAGTACACATGATTCTGAATTGGCGCAAAATAGCATAAACTGCCGCGTGACTCGTAGTAAAGCAGGAGGCCACATTTTTAGGTGGGGGACGAGCACCGCACTCTGGTGCTGTCCTCAGATACTATGTATTATTCTCCCAAAATACGAACAACGGTTTCAGAATAGCATTGGCGGAATGTACACACGATTCTGAATTGGCGCAAAATAGTATAAACTGACACGTGACTCGTATTAAAGCAGGAGGCCACATTTTATGATGGGGGACGAGCACCGCACTCTTGTGCTGGCCGCAGATACTATGTATCATTGTCCTAAAATATTACGAATAACGGTATGGGAATAGCATTGGCGCAAAGTACACACGATTCTGAATTGGTGCAAAATAGTATAAACTGACGTGTGACTCGTAGTAAAGCAGGAGGCTACATTTTTAGTTGGGGGACGAGCAACGCACACTGGTGCTGGCCGCAGATACTATGTATCATTCTCCCAAAATATTTGGAATAACGGTTGCCGAATAACATTGGCGGAAATTACACACGATTCTGAATTGGCGCAAAATAGTATAAACTGCCGCGTGACTCGTAGTAAAGCAGGAGGCTACATTTTTAGTTGGGGGACGAGCAACGCACACTGGTGCTGGCCGCAGATACTATGTATCATTCTCCCAAAATATTACGAATAACGGTTTCGATATAGCATTGGCGGAAAGTACACACGATTCTGAATTGGCGCAAAATAGCATAAACTGCCGCGTGAATCGTAGTAAAGCAGGAGGCTACATTTTTAGGTGGGGGACGAGCAACGCACTCTGGTGCTGGCCGCAGATACTATGTATCATTCTCCCAAAATATTACGAATAACGGTTTCGGAATAGCATTGGCGGAAAGTACACACGATTCTGAATTGGTGGAAAATAATATAAACTGACACGTGACTCGTAGTAAAGCAGGAGGCCACATTTTTTGGTGGGGGACGAGCAACGCACTCTGGTGCTGGCCGCAGATACTATGTATCATTCTCCCAAAATATTACGAATAACGGTTTCGGAATAACATTGGCGGAAAGTACACACGATTCTGAATTGGCGCAAAATAGTATAAACTGCCGCGTGACTCGTAGTAAAGCAGGAGGCTACATTTTTAGTTGGGGGACGAGCAACGCACACTGGTGCTGGCCGCAGATACTATGTATCATTCTCCCAAAATATGACGAATAACGGTTTCGGAATAGCATTGGCGGAAAGTACACACGATTCTGAATGGTTGCAAAATAGTATAAACTGACGCGTGACTCGAAGTGAAGCAGGAGGCTAATTTCTTTCGGTGGGGGACGAGCGGCGCACTCTGGTGCTGGTCGCAGATACTATGTATCATTCTCCCAAAATATTTGGAATAACGGTTGCCGAATAACATTGGCGGAAAGTACACACGATTCTGAATTGGCGCAAAATAGTATAAACTGCCGCGTGACTCGTAGTAAAGCAGGAGGCTACATTTTTAGTTGGGGGACGAGCAACGCACACTGGTGCTGGCCGCAGATACTATGTATCATTCTCCCAAAATATTACGAATAACGGTTTCGATATAGCATTGGCGGAAAGTACACACGATTCTGAATTGGCGCAAAATAGCATAAACTGCCGCGTGAATCGTAGTAAAGCAGGAGGCTACATTTTTAGGTGGGGGACGAGCAACGCACTCTGGTGCTGGCCGCAGATACTATGTATCATTCTCCCAAAATATTACGAATAACGGTTTCGGAATAGCATTGGCGGAAAGTACACACGATTCTGAATTGGTGGAAAATAATATAAACTGACACGTGACTCGTAGTAAAGCAGGAGGCCACATTTTTTGGTGGGGGACGAGCACCGCACTCTGGTGCTGTCCGCAGATACTATGTATCATTCTCCCAAAATATTACGAATAACGGTTTCGGAATAACATTGGCGGAAAGTACACACGATTCTGAATTGGCGGAAAATAGCATAAACTGCCGCGTGACTCGTAGTAAAGCAGGAGGCCACATTTTTTGGTGGGGGACGAGCACCGCACTCTGGTGCTGGCCGCAGATACTATGTATCATTCTCCCAAAATATTACGAAAAACGGTTTCGGAATGGCATTGGCGAAAGTACACATGATTCTGAATTGGCGCAAAATAGCATAAACTGCCGCGTGACTCGTAGTAAAGCAGGAGGCCACATTTTTAGGTGGGGGACGAGCACCGCACTCTGGTGCTGTCCTCAGATACTATGTATTATTCTCCCAAAATACGAACAACGGTTTCAGAATAGCATTGGCGGAATGTACACACGATTCTGAATTGGCGCAAAATAGTATAAACTGACACGTGACTCGTATTAAAGCAGGAGGCCACATTTTATGATGGGGGACGAGCACCGCACTCTTGTGCTGGCCGCAGATACTATGTATCATTGTCCTAAAATATTACGAATAACGGTATGGGAATAGCATTGGCGCAAAGTACACACGATTCTGAATTGGTGCAAAATAGTATAAACTGACGTGTGACTCGTAGTAAAGCAGGAGGCCACATTTTTTGGTGGGGGACGAGCAGCCCACTCTGGTGCTACCCGCAGATACTGTGTATCATTCTCCCAAATTATTACGAATAACGGTTTCGGAATAACATTGGCGGAAAGTACACACGATTCTGAATTGGTGCAAAATAGTATCAACTGACGCGTGACTCGTAGTAAAGCAGGAGGCCAATTTTTTCGGTTGGGGACGAGCGGCGCACTCTGGTGCTACCCGCAGGTACTATGTATCATTCTCCCAAAATATGACGAATAACGGTTTCGGAATAGCATTGGCGGAAAGTACACACGATTCTGAATGGTTGCAAAATAGTATAAACTGACGCGTGACTCGAAGTGAAGCAGGAGGCTAATTTCTTTCGGTGGGGGACGAGCGGCGCACTCTGGTGCTGGTCGCAGATACTATGTATCATTCTCCCAAAATATTTGGAGTAACGGTTGCCGAATAACATTGGCGGAAAGTACACACGATTCTGAATTGGCGCAAAATAGTATAAACTGCCGCGTGACTCGTAGTAAAGCAGGAGGCTACATTTTTAGTTGGGGGACGAGCAACGCACACTGGTGCTGGCCGCAGATACTATGTATCATTCTCCCAAAATATTACGAATAACGGTTTCGATATAGCATTGGCGGAAAGTACACACGATTCTGAATTGGCGCAAAATAGCATAAACTGCCGCGTGAATCGTAGTAAAGCAGGAGGCTACATTTTTAGGTGGGGGACGAGCAACGCACTCTGGTGCTGGCCGCAGATACTATGTATCATTCTCCCAAAATATTACGAATAACGGTTTCGGAATAGCATTGGCGGAAAGTACACACGATTCTGAATTGGTGGAAAATAATATAAACTGACACGTGACTCGTAGTAAAGCAGGAGGCCACATTTTTTGGTGGGGGACGAGCAACGCACTCTGGTGCTGGCCGCAGATACTATGTATCATTCTCCCAAAATATTACGAATAACGGTTTCGGAATAACATTGGCGGAAAGTACACACGATTCTGAATTGGCGCAAAATAGTATAAACTGCCGCGTGACTCGTAGTAAAGCAGGAGGCTACATTTTTAGTTGGGGGACGAGCAACGCACACTGGTGCTGGCCGCAGATACTATGTATCATTCTCCCAAAATATGACGAATAACGGTTTCGGAATAGCATTGGCGGAAAGTACACACGATTCTGAATGGTTGCAAAATAGTATAAACTGACGCGTGACTCGAAGTGAAGCAGGAGGCTAATTTCTTTCGGTGGGGGACGAGCGGCGCACTCTGGTGCTGGTCGCAGATACTATGTATCATTCTCCCAAAATATTTGGAATAACGGTTGCCGAATAACATTGGCGGAAAGTACACACGATTCTGAATTGGCGCAAAATAGTATAAACTGCCGCGTGACTCGTAGTAAAGCAGGAGGCTACATTTTTAGTTGGGGGACGAGCAACGCACACTGGTGCTGGCCGCAGATACTATGTATCATTCTCCCAAAATATTACGAATAACGGTTTCGATATAGCATTGGCGGAAAGTACACACGATTCTGAATTGGCGCAAAATAGCATAAACTGCCGCGTGAATCGTAGTAAAGCAGGAGGCTACATTTTTAGGTGGGGGACGAGCAACGCACTCTGGTGCTGGCCGCAGATACTATGTATCATTCTCCCAAAATATTACGAATAACGGTTTCGGAATAGCATTGGCGGAAAGTACACACGATTCTGAATTGGTGGAAAATAATATAAACTGACACGTGACTCGTAGTAAAGCAGGAGGCCACATTTTTTGGTGGGGGACGAGCACCGCACTCTGGTGCTGTCCGCAGATACTATGTATCATTCTCCCAAAATATTACGAATAACGGTTTCGGAATAACATTGGCGGAAAGTACACACGATTCTGAATTGGCGGAAAATAGCATAAACTGCCGCGTGACTCGTAGTAAAGCAGGAGGCCACATTTTTAGGTGGGGGACGAGCACCGCACTCTGGTGCTGTCCGCAGATACTATGTATCATTCTCCCAAAATATTACGAATAACGGTTTCGGAATAACATTGGCGGAAAGTACACACGATTCTGAATTGGCGGAAAATAGCATAAACTGCCGCGTGACTCGTAGTAAAGCAGGAGGCCACATTTTTTGGTGGGGGACGAGCACCGCACTCTGGTGCTGTCCGCAGATACTATGTATCATTCTCCCAAAATATTACGAATAACGGTTTCGGAATAGCATTGGCGGAAAGTACACACGATTCTGAATTGGTGGAAAATAATATAAACTGACACGTGACTCGTAGTAAAGCAGGAGGCCACATTTTTTGGTGGGTGACGAGCACCGCACTCTGGTGCTGTCCGCAGATACTATGTATCATTCTCCCAAAATATTACGAATAACGGTTTCGGAATAGCATTTGCGGAAAGTACACACGATTCTGAATTGGTGCAAAATAGTATGAACTGACGCGTGACTCGTAGTAAAGCAGGAGGCTACATTTTTAGGTGGGGGACGAGCACCGCACTCTGGTGCTGTCCGCAGATACTATGTATCATTCTCCCAAAATATTACGAATAACGGTTTCGGAATAACATTGGCGGAAAGTACACACGATTCTGAATTGGCGCAAAATAGCATAAACTGCCGCGTGACTCGTAGTAAAGCAGGAGGCCACATTTTTTGGTGGGGGACGAGCACCGCACTCTGGTGCTGTCCGCAGATACTATGTATCATTCTCCCAAAATATTACGAATAACGGTTTCGGAATAGCATTGGCGGAAAGTACACACGATTCTGAATTGGTGGAAAATAATATAAACTGACACGTGACTCGTAGTAAAGCAGGAGGCCACATTTTTTGGTGGGGGACGAGCACCGCACTCTGGTGCTGTCCGCAGATACTATGTATCATTCTCCCAAAATATTACGAATAACGGTTTCGGAATAACATTGGCGGAAAGTACACACGATTCTGAATTGGCGGAAAATAGCATAAACTGCCGCGTGACTCGTAGTAAAGCAGGAGGCCACATTTTTAGGTGGGGGACGAGCACCGCACTCTGGTGCTGTCCGCAGATACTATGTATCATTCTCCAAAAATATTACGAATAACGGTTTCGGAATAACATTGGCGGAAAGTACACACGATTCTGAATTGGCGGAAAATAGCATAAACTGCCGCGTGACTCGTAGTAAAGCAGGAGGCCACATTTTTTGGTGGGGGACGAGCACCGCACTCTGGTGCTGTCCGCAGATACTATGTATCATTCTCCCAAAATATTACGAATAACGGTTTCGGAATAGCATTGGCGGAAAGTACACACGATTCTGAATTGGCGTAAAATAGCATAAACTGCCGCGTGACTCGTAGTAAAGCAGGAGGCTACATTTTTAGGTGGGGGACGAGCAACGCACTCTGGTACTGGCCGCAGATACTATGTATCATTCTCCCAAAATATGACGAATAACGGTTTCGGAATAGCATTGGCGGAAAGTACACACGATTCTGAATTGTTGCAAAATAGTATAAACTGACGCGTGACTCGAAGTGAAGCAGGAGGCCAATTTCTTTCGGTGGGGGACGAGCGGCGCACTCTGGTGCTACCCGCAGATACTGTGTATCATTCTCCCAAATTATTACGAATAACGGTTTCGGAATAACATTGGCGGAAAGTACACACGATTCTGAATTGGTGCAAAATAGTATCAACTGACGCGTGACTCGAAGTGAAGCAGGAGGCCAATTTCTTTCGGTGGGGGACGAGCGGCGCACTCTGGTGCTACCCGCAGATACTATGTATCATTCTCCCAAAATATGACGAATAACGGTTTCGGAATAGCATTGGCGGAAAGTACACACGATTCTGAATTGGCGCAAAATAGCATAAACTGACGTGTGACTCGTAGTAAAGCAGGAGGCCACATTTTTTTGTGGGGGACGAGCGCCGGACTCTGGTGCTGGCCGCAGATACTATGTATCATTCTCCCAAAATATTACGAATAACGGTTTCGGAATAGCATTGGCGGAAAGTACACACGATTCTGAATTGGCGCAAAATAGCATAAACTGCCGCGTTACTCGTAGTAAAGCAGGAGGCTACATTTTTAGGTGGGGGACGAGCAACGCACTCTGGTGCTGGCCGCAGATACTATGTATCATTCTCCCAAAATATTACGAATAACGGTTTCGGAATAGCATTGGCGGAAAGTACACACGATTCTGAATTGGTGGAAAATAATATAAACTGACACGTGACTCGTAGTAAAGCAGGAGGCCACATTTTTTGGTGGGGGACGAGCACCGCACTCTGGTGCTGTCCGCAGATACTATGTATCATTCTCCCAAAATATTACGAATAACGGTTTCGGAATAACATTGGCGGAAAGTACACACGATTCTGAATTGGCGGAAAATAGCATAAACTGCCGCGTGACTCGTAGTAAAGCAGGAGGCCACATTTTTAGGTGGGGGACGAGCACCGCACTCTGGTGCTCGCTGCAGATACTATGTATCATTCTCCCAAAACATTACGAATAACGGCTTCGGAATAGCATTGGCGGAAAGTACACACGATTCTGAATTGTTGCAAAATAGTATAAACTGACGCGTGACTCGAAGTGAAGCAGGAGGCTAATTTCTTTCGGTGGGGGACGAGCGGCGCACTCTGGTGCTGGTCGCAGATACTATGTATCATTCTCCCAAAATATTTGGAATAACGGTTGCCGAATAACATTGGCGGAAAGTACACACGATTCTGAATTGGCGCAAAATAGTATAAACTGCCGCGTGACTCGTAGTAAAGCAGGAGGTCACAGTTTTTGGTGGGGGACGAGCACCGCACTCTGGTGCTGGCCGCAGATACTATGTATCATTCTCCCAAAATATTACGAATAACGGTTTCGGAATAGCATTGGCGGAAAGTACACACGATTCTGAATTGGCGCAAAATAGTATAAACTGCCGCGTGACTCGTAGTAAAACAGGAGGTCACAGTTTTTGGTGGGGGACGAGCACCGCACTCTGGTGCTGGCCGCAGATACTATGTATCATTCTACCAAAATATTACGAATAACGGTTTCGGAATAGCATTGGCGGAAAGTACACACGATTCTGAATTGGCGTAAAATAGTATAAACTGACGCGTGACTCGTAGTAAAGCAGGAGGCTACATTTTTAGTTGGGGGACGAGCAACGCACTCTGGTGCTGGCCGCAGATACTATGTATCATTCTCCCAAAATATTACGAATAACGGTTTCGGAATAGCATTGGCGGAAAGTACACACGATTCTGAATTGGCGTAAAATAGCATAAACTGCCGCGTGACTCGTAGTAAAGCAGGAGGCTACATTTTTAGGTGGGGGACGAGCAACGCACTCTGGTACTGGCCGCAGATACTATGTATCATTCTCCCAAAATATGACGAATAACGGTTTCGGAATAGCATTGGCGGAAAGTACACACGATTCTGAATTGTTGCAAAATAGTATAAACTGACGCGTGACTCGAAGTGAAGCAGGAGGCCAATTTCTTTCGGTGGGGGACGAGCGGCGCACTCTGGTGCTACCCGCAGATACTGTGTATCATTCTCCCAAATTATTACGAATAACGTTTTCGGAATAACATTGGCGGAAAGTACACACGATTCTGAATTGGTGCAAAATAGTATCAACTGACGCGTGACTCGAAGTGAAGCAGGAGGCCAATTTCTTTCGGTGGGGGACGAGCGGCGCACTCTGGTGCTACCCGCAGATACTATGTATCATTCTCCCAAAATATGACGAATAACGGTTTCGGAATAGCATTGGCGGAAAGTACACACGATTCTGAATTGGCGCAAAATAGCATAAACTGACGTGTGACTCGTAGTAAAGCAGGAGGCCACATTTTTCTGTGGGGGACGAGCGCCGGACTCTGGTGCTGGCCGCAGATACTATGTATCACTCTCCCAAAATATTACGAATAACGGTTTCGGAATAGCATTGGCGGAAAGTACACACGATTCTGAATTGGCGCAAAATAGCATAAACTGCCGCGTTACTCGTAGTAAAGCAGGAGGCTACATTTTTAGGTGGGGGACGAGCAACGCACTCTGGTGCTGGCCGCAGATACTATGTATCATTCTCCCAAAATATTACGAATAACGGTTTCGGAATAGCATTGGCGGAAAGTACACACGATTCTGAATTGGTGGAAAATAATATAAACTGACACGTGACTCGTAGTAAAGCAGGAGGCCACATTTTTTGGTGGGGGACGAGCACCGCACTCTGGTGCTGTCCGCAGATACTATGTATCATTCTCCCAAAATATTACGAATAACGGTTTCGGAATAACATTGGCGGAAAGTACACACGATTCTGAATTGGCGCAAAATAGTATAAACTGACGCGTGACTCGTAGTAAAGCAGGAGGCCACATTTTTTGGTGGGGGACGAGCGCCGCACTCTGGTGCTGGCCGCAGATACTATGTATCATTCTCCCAAAATATTACGAATAACGGTTTCGGAATAGCATTGGCGGAAAGTACACACGATTCTGAATTGGCGCAAAATAGCATAAACTGTCGCGTGACTCGTAGTAAAGCAGGAGGCCACATTTTTAGGTGGGGGACGAGCAACGCACTCTGGTGCTGGCCGCAGATACTATGTATCATTCTCCCAAAATATTACGAATAACGGTTTCGGAATAGCATTGGCGGAAAGTACACACGATTCTGAATTGGCGCAAAATAGCGTAAACTGACGTGTGACTCGTAGTAAAGCAGGAGGCTACATTTATAGGTGGGGGACGATCACCGTACTCTGGTGCTGGCCGCAGATACTATGTATGATTCTCCCAAAATATTACGAATAACGGTTTCGGAATGGCGTTGGCGGAAAGTACACATGATTCTGAATTGGCGCAAAATAGCATAAACTGCCGCGTGACTCGTAGTAAAGCAGGAGGCCACATTTTTAGGTGGGGGACGAGCACCGCACTCTGGTGCTGGCAGCAGATACTATGTATCATTCTCCCAAAACATTACGAATAACGGCTTCGGAATAGCATTGGCGGAAAGTACACACGATTCTGAATTGGTGCAAAATAGTGTAAACTGACGTGTGACTCGTAGTAAAGCTGGAGGCCACATTTTTTGGTGGCGGACGAGCACCGCACTCTGGTGTTGGCCGCAGATACTATGTATCATTCTCCCAAAATATTACGAATAACGGTTTCGGAATAGCATCGGCAGAAAGTACACACGATTCTGAATTGGTGCAAAGTAGTATGAACTGACGCGTGACTCGTAGTAAAGCAGGAGGCCACTTTTTTTGGTGGGTTACGAGCACCGCACACTGGTGCTGGCCGCAGATACTATGTATCATTCTCCCAAAATATTACGAATAACGGTTTCGGAATAGCATTTGCGGGAAGTACACACGATTCTGAATTGGTGCAAAATAGTATGAACTGACGCGTGACTCGTAGTAAAGCAGGAGGGCACTTTTTTTGGTGGGGGACGAGCACCGCACTCTGGTGCTGGCCGCAGATACTATGTATCATTCTCCCAAAATATTACGAATAACGGTTTCGGAATAGCATTGGCGGAAAGTACACACGATTCTGAATTGGTGCAAAATAGTATGAACTGACGCGTGACTCGTAGTAAAGCAGGAGGCCACTTTTTTGGTGGGGGACGAGCACCGCACTCTGGTGTTGGCCGCAGATACTATGTATCATTCTCCCAAAATATTACGAATAACGGTTTCGGAATAGCATTGGCGGAAAGTACACACGATTCTGAATTGGTGCAAAATAGTATAAACTGCCGCATGACTCGTAGTAAAGAAGGAGGCCACATTTTTTGGTGGGGGACGAGCACCGCACTCTGGTGCTGGCCGCAGATATTATTTATCACTCTCCCAAAATATTACGAGTAACGGTTTCGGAATAGCATTGGCGGAAAGTACACACGACTCTGAATTGGTGCAAAATAGTATGAACTGACGCGTGACTCGTAGTAAAGCAGGAGGCCACTTTTTTTCGTGGGTGACGAGCAGGGCACTCTGGTGGTGTCCGCAGATACTATGTATCATTCTCCCAAAATATTACGAATAACGGTTTCGGAATAGCATTGGCGGAAAGTACACACGACTCTGAATTGGTGCAAAATAGTATGAACTGACGCGTGACTCGTAGTAAAGCAGGAGGCCACTTTTTTGGTGGGGGACGAGCACCGCACTCTGGTGCTGGCCGCTGATACTATGTATCATTCTCCCAAAATATTACGAATAACGGTTTCGGAATAGCATTGGCGGAAAGTACACACGATTCTGAATTGGTGCAAAGTAGTATGAACTGACGCGTAACTCGTAGTAAAGCAGGAGGCCACTTATTTTGGTGGGGGACGAGCACCGCACTCTGGTGCTGGCCGCAGATACTATGTATCATTCTCCCAAAATATTACGAATAACGGTTTCGGAATAGCATTGGCGGAAAGTACACACGATTCTGAATTGACGTAAAATAGCATAAACTGCCGCGTGACTCGTAGTAAAGCAGGAGGCCAAATTTTTTGGTGGGGGACGAGCACCGCACTCTGGTGCTGGCCGCAGATACTATGTATCATTCTCCCAAAATATTACGAATAACGGTTTCGGAATAGCATTGGAGGAAAGTACACACGATTCTGAATTGGTGCAAAATGGTATGAACTGACGCGTGACTCGTAGTAAAGCAGGAGGCCACTTTTATTCGTGGGTGACGAGCAGGGCACTCTGGTGCTGGCCGCAGATACTATGTATCATTCTCCCAAAATATTACGAATAACGGTTTCGGAATAGCATTGGCGGAAAGTACACACGATTCTGAATTGGTGCAAAATAGTATGAACTGACGCGTGACTCGTAGTAAAGCAGGAGGCCAGTTTTTTTGGTGGGGGACGATCACCGCTCTCTGGTGCTGGCCGCAGATACTATGTATCATTCTCCCAAAATATTACGAATAACGGTTTCGGAATAGCATTGGCGGAAAGTACACACGATTCTGAATTGGTGCAAAATAATTTGACTGACGCGTGACTCGTAGTAAAGCAGGAGGCCACTTTTTTTCGTGGGTGACGAGCACCGCACTCTGGTGCTGGCCGCAGATACTATGTATCATTCTCCCAAAATATTACGAATAACGGTTTCGGAATAGCATTGGCGGAAAGTACACACGATTCTGAATTGGTGCAAAATAGTATGAACTGACGCGTGACTCGTAGTAAAGCAGGAGGCCACTTTTTTGGTGGGGGACGAGCACCGCACTCTGGTGTTGGCCGCAGATACTATGTATCATTCTCCCAAAATATTACGAATAACGGTTTCGGAATAGCATTGGCGGAAAGTACACACGATTCTGAATTGGTGCAAAATAGTATAAACTGCCGCATGAATCGTAGTAAAGCAGGAGGCCACATTTTTTGGTGGGGGACGAGCACCGCACTCTGGTGCTGGCCGCAGATATTATGTATCACTCTCCCAAAATATTACGAGTAACGGTTTCGGAATAGCATTGGCGGAAAGTACACACGACTCTGAATTGGTGCAAAATAGTATGAACTGACGCGTGACTCGTAGTAAAGCAGGAGGCCACTTTTTTTCGTGGGTGACGAGCAGGGCACTCTGGTGGTGTCCGCAGATACTATGTATCATTCTCCCAAAATATTACGAATAACGGTTTCGGAATAGCATTGGCGGAAAGTACACACGACTCTGAATTGGTGCAAAATAGTATGAACTGACGCGTGACTCGTAGTAAAGCAGGAGGCCACTTTTTTGGTGGGGGACGAGCACCGCACTCTGGTGATGGCCGCTGATACTATGTATCATTCTCCCAAAATATTACGAATAACGGTTTCGGAATAGCATTGGCGGAAAGTACACACGATTCTGAATTGGTGCAAAATAGTATGAACTGACGCGTAACTCGTAGTAAAGCAGGAGGCCACTTATTTTGGGGGGGGACGAGCGCCGCACTCTGGTGCTGGCCGCAGATACTATGTATCATTCTCCCAAAATATTACGAATAACGGTTTCGGAATAGCATTGGCGGAAAGTACACACGATTCTGAATTGGCGTAAAATAGCATAAACTGCCGCGTGACTCGTAGTAAAGCAGGAGGCCACATTTTTTGGTGGGGGACGAGCACTGCACTCTGGTGCTGGCCGCAGATACTATGTATCATTCTCCCAAAATATTACGAATAACGGTTTCGGAATAGCATTGGCGGAAAGTACACACGATTCTGAATTGGTGCAAAATAGTATGAACTGACGCGTGACTCGTAGTAAAGCAGGAGGCCACTTTTATACGTGGGTGACGAGCAGGGCACTCTGGTGCTGGCCGCAGATACTATGTATCATTCTCCCAAAATATTACGAATAACGGTTTCGGAATAGCATTGGCGGAAAGTACACACGATTCTGAATTGGTGCAAAATAGTATGAACTGACGCGTGACTCGTAGTAAAGCAGGAGGCCAGTTTTTTTGGTGGGGGACGATCACCGCTCTCTGGTGCTGGCCGCAGATACTATGTATCATTCTCCCAAAATATTACGAATAACGGTTTCGGAATAGCATTGGCGGAAAGTACACACGATTCTGAATTGGTGCAAAATAATATGAACTGACGCGTGACTCGTAGTAAAGCAGGAGGCCACTTTTTTTCGTGGGTGACGAGCACCGCACTCTGGTGCTGGCCGCAGATACTATGTATCATTCTCCCAAAATATTACGAATAACGGTTTCGGAATAGCATTGGCGGAAAGTACACACGATTCTGAATTGGTGCAAAATAGTATGAACTGACGCGTGACTCGTAGTAAAGCAGGAGGCCACTTTTTTGGTGGGGGAAGAGCACCGCACTCTGGTGTTGGCCGCAGATACTATGTATCATTCTCCCAAAATATTACGAATAACGGTTTCGGAATAGCATTGGCGGAAAGTACACACGATTCTGAATTGGTGCAAAATAGTATAAACTGCCGCATGAATCGTAGTAAAGCAGGAGGCCACATTTTTTGGTGGGGGACGAGCACCGCACTCAGGTGCTGGCCGCAGATATTATGTATCACTCTCCCAAAATATTACGAGTAACGGTTTCGGAATAGCATTGGCGGAAAGTACACACGACTCTGAATTGGTGCAAAATAGTATGAACTGACGCGTGACTCGTAGTAAAGCAGGAGGCCACTTTTTTTCGTGGGTGACGAGCAGGGCACTCTGGTGGTGTCCGCAGATACTATGTATCATTCTCCCAAAATATTACGAATAACGGTTTCGGAATAGCATTGGCGGAAAGTACACACGACTCTGAATTGGTGCAAAATAGTATGAACTGACGCGTGACACGTAGTAAAGCAGGAGGCCACTTTTTTGGTGGGGGACGAGCACCGCACTCTGGTGCTGGCCGCTGATACTATGTATCATTCTCCCAAAATATTACGAATAACGGTTTCGGAATAGCATTGGCGGAAAGTACACACGATTCTGAATTGGTGCAAAATAGTATGAACTGACGCGTGACTCGTAGTAAAGCAGGAGGCCACTTTTTTTGGTGGGGGACGAGCACCGCACTCTGGTGCTGGCCGCAGATACTATGTATCATTCTCCCAAAATATTACGAATAACGGTTTCGGAATAGCATTGGCGGAAAGTACACACGATTCTGAATTGGCGTAAAATAGCATAAACTGCCGCGTGACTCGTAGTAAAGCAGGAGGCCACATTTTTTGGTGGGGGACGAGCACCGCACTCTGGTGCTGGCCGCAGATACTATGTATCATTCTCCCAAAATATTACGAATAACGGTTTCGGAATAGCATTGGCGGAAAGTACACACGATTATGAATTGGTGCAAAATAGTATGAACTGACGCGTGACTCGTAGTAAAGCAGGAGGCCACTTTTTTTCGTGGGTGACGAGCAGGGCACTCTGGTGCTGGCCGCAGATACTATGTATCATTCTCCCAAAATATTACGAATAACGGTTTCGGAATAGCATTGGCGGAAAGTACACACGATTCTGAATTGGTGCAAAGTAGTATTTTGGGAGAATGATACATAGAAATTGCAGGTAAGACCAGAGTGTTCTGCTCGTCCCCCTCCAAAAATTGTGGCCTCCTGCTTTAGTACGAGTCATGCGTCAGTTTATATTACGAATAACGGTTTCGGAATAGCATTGGCGGAAAGTACGCACGATTCTGAATTGGTGCAAAATAGTATAAACTGACGAGTGACTCGTAGTAAAGCAGGAGGCTACTTTTTTTGGTGGGGGACGAGCAGCGCACTCTGGTGATACCCGCAGTTTCTATGTTTCATTCTCCCAAAATATTACGAATTACGGTTTCGGAATAGCACTGGCGGAAAGTACACACGATTCTGATTAGGTGCAAAATAGTATAAACTGATGCGTGACTCGTAGTAAAGCAAGGGACCACATTTTTTGGTGGGAGACGAGCAGCGCACTCTGGTGCTGGCCGCAGATACTATGTATCATTCTCCCAAAATATGACGAAAAACGGTTTCGGAATAACATTGGCGGAAAGTACACACGATTCTGAATTGGCGCAAAATAGTATAAACTGACGCGTGACTCGTAGTAAAGCAGGAGGCTACATTTTTTGGTGGAGGACTAGCACCGCACTCTGGTGCTGGCCGCAGATACTATGTATCATTCTCCCAAAATATTACGAATAACGGTTTCGGAATAGCATTGGCGGAAAGTACACACGATTCTGAATTGGTGCAAAGTAGTATAAACTGACGTGTGACTCGTAGTAAAGCTGGAGGCCACATTTTTTGGTGGCGGACGAGCACCGCACTCTGGTGGCGGCCGCAGATACTATGTATCATTCTCCCAAAATATTACGAATAACGGTTTCGGAATAGCATTGGCGGAAAGTACACACGATTCTGAATTGGTGCAAAATAGTATAAACGGACGTGTGACTCGTAGTAAAGCAGGAGGCCACATTTTTAGGTGGGGGACGAGCAACACACTCTGGTGCTGGCCGCAGATACTATGTATCATTCTCCCAAAATATTACGAATAACGGTTTCGGAATAGCATTGGCGGAAAGTACACACGATTCTGAATTGGTGCAAAATAGTATAAACTGACACGTGACTCGTAGTAAAGCAGGAGGTCACATTTCTAGGTGGGGGACGAGCACCGCACTCTGGTGCTGGCCGCTGATACTATGTATCATTCTCCCAAAATATTACGAATAACGGTTTCGGAATAGCATTGGCGGAAAGTACACACGATTCTGAATTGGCGCAAAATAGCATAAACTGACGCGTGACTCGTAGTAAAGCAGGAGGCCACATTTTTTGGTGGCGGACGAGCACCGCACTCTGGTGCTGGCCGCAGATACGATGTATCATTCTCCCAAAATATTACGAATAACGGTTTCGGAATAGCATTGGTAGAAAGTACACACGATTCTGAATTGGTGCAAAATAGTATAAACAGACGTGTGACTCGTAGTAAAGCAGGAGGCCACATTTTTAGGTGGGGGACGAGCAACGCACTCTGGTGCTGGCCGCAGATACTATGTATCATTCTCCTACAATATTTGGAATAACGGTTTCGGAATAGCATTGGCGGAAATTACACACGATTCTGAATTGGCGCAAAATAGCATAAACTGCCGCGTGACTCGTAGTAAAGCAGGAGGCCACATTTTTTGGTGGGGGACGAGCACCGCACTCTGGTGCTGGCCGCAGATACTATGTATCATTCTCCCAAAATATTACGAATAACGGTTTCGGAATAGCATTGGCGGAAAGTACACACGATTCTGAATTGTTGCAAAATCATATAAACTGACGTGTGACTCGTAGTAAAACAGGAGGCCACATTTTTAGGTGGGGGACGAGCACCGCACTCTGGTGCTGGCCGCAGATACTATGTATCATTCTCCCAAAATATTACGAATAACGGGTTAGGAATAACATTGGCGGAAAGTACACACGATTCTGAATTGGCGCAAAATAGTATAAACTGCCGCGTGACTCTTAGTAAAGCAGGAGGCCACATTTTTGGGTGGAGGACGAGCACCGCACTCTGGTGCTGGCCGCAGATACTATGTATCATTCTCCCAAAATATTACGAATAACGGTTTCGGAATAGCATTGGCGGAAAGTACACATGATTCTGAATTGGCGCAAAATAGCATAAACTGCCGCGTGACTCGTAGTAAAGCAGGAGGCCACATTTTTAGGTGGGGGACGAGCACCGCACTCTGGTGCTGGCTGCAGATACTATGTATCATTCTCCTAAAATATTTGGAATAACGGTTTCGGAATAGCATTGGCGGAAAGTACACACGATTCTGAATTGGCGCAAAATAGCATAAACTGCCGCGTGACTCGTAGTAAAGCAGGAGGCCACATTTTTTGGTGGGGGACGAGCACCGCACTCTGGTGCTGGCCGCAGATACTATGTATCATTCTCCCAAAATATTACGAATAACGGTTTCGGAATAGCATTGGCGGAAAGTACACACGATTCTGAATTGGCGCAAAATAGTATAATCTGACGTGTGACTCGTAGTAAAGCAGGAGGCCACATTTTTAGGTGGGGGACGAGCACCGCACTCTGGTGCTGGCCGCAGATACTATGTATCATTCTCCCAAAATATTACGAATAACGGGTTCAGAATAACATTGGCGGAAAGTACACACGTCTCTGAATTGGCGCAAAATAGTATAAACTGCCGCGTGACTCTTAGTAAAGCAGGAGGCCACATTTTTTGGTGGAGGACGAGCACCGCACTCTGGTGCTGGCCGCAGATACTATGTATCATTCTCCCAAAATAATACGAATAACGGTTTCGGAATAGCATTGGCGCAAAGTACACACGATTCTGAATTGGCGCAAAATAGCGTAAACTGACGCGTGACTCGTAGTAAAGCAGGAGGCCACATTTTTAGGTGGGGGACGAGCACCGCACTCTGGTGCTGGCTGCAGTTACTATGTATCATTCTCCCAAAATATTACGAATAACGGTTTCGGAATAGCATTGGCGGAAAGTACACATGATTCTGAATTGGCGCAAAATAGCATAAACTGCCGCGTGACTCGTAGTAAAGCAGGAGGCCACATTTTTAGGTGGGGGACGAGCACCGCACTCTGGTGGTGGCCGCAGATACTATGTATCATTCTCCCAAAATGTTACGAATAACGGTTTCGGAATAGCATTGGCGGAAAGTACACACGATTCTGAATTGGCGCAAAATAGCATAAACTGCCGCGTGACTCGTAGTAAAGCAGGAGGCCACATTTTTAGGTGGGGGACGAGCACCGCACTCTGGTGCTGGCTGCAGATACTATGTATCATTCTCCCAAAATATTACGAATAACGGTTTCGGAATAGCATTGGCGGAAAGTACACATGATTCTGAATTGGCGCAAAATAGCATAAACTGCCGCGTGACACGTAGTAAAGCAGGAGGCCACATTTTTAGGTGGGGGACGAGCACCGCACTCTGGTGCTGGCTGTAGATACTATGTATCATTCTCCCAAAATATTACGAATAACGGTTTCGGAATAGCATTGGCGGAAAGTACACACGATTCTGAATTGGCGCAAAATAGCATAAACTGCCGCGTGACTCGTAGTAAAGCAGGAGGCTACATTTTTAGGTGGGGGACGAGCACCGAACTCTGGTGCTGGCTGCAGTTACTATGTATCATTCTCCCAAAATATTACGAATAACGGTTTCGGAATAGCATTGGCGGAAAGTACACACGATTCTGAATTGGCGCAAAATAGTATAAACTGACGTGTGACTCGTAGTAAAGCAGGAGGCCACATTTTTTGGTGGGGGACGAGCACCGCACTCTGGTGCTGGCCGCAGATACTATGTATCATTCTCCCAAAATATTACGAATAACGGTTTCGGAATAGCATTGGCGGAAAGTACACATGATTCTGAATTGGCGCAAAATAGCATAAACTGCCGCGTGACTCGTAGTAAAGCAGGAGGCCACATTTTTAGGTGGGGGACGAGCACCGCACTCTGGTGCTGGCTGCAGATACTATGTATCATTCTCCCAAAATATTACGAATAACGGTTTCGGAATAGCATTGGCGGAAAGTACACATGATTCTGAATTGGCGCAAAATAGCATAAACTGCCGCGTGACTCGTAGTAAAGCAGGAGGCCACATTTTTAGGTGGGGGACGAGCACCGCACTCTGGTGCTGGCTGCAGATACTATGTATCATTCTCCCAAAATATTACGAATAACGGTTTCGGAATAGCATTGGCGGAAAGTACACATGATTCTGAATTGGCGCAAAATAGCATAAACTGTCGTGTGACTCGTAGTAAAGCAGGAGGCCACATTTTTAGGTGGGGGACGAGCACCGCACTCTGGTGCTGGCTGCAGATACTATGTATCATTCTCCCAAAATATTACGAATAACGGTTTCGGAATAGCATTGGCGGAAAGTACACACGATTCTGAATTGGTGCAAAATAGTATAAACAGACGTGTGACTCGTAGTAAAGCAGGACGCCACATTTTTAGGTGGGGGACGAGCAACGCACTCTGGTGCTGGCCGCAGATACTATGTATCATTCTCCCAAAATATTTGGAATAACGGTTTCGGAATAGCATTGGCGGAAAGTACACACGATTCTGAATTGGCGCAAAATAGCATAAACTGCCGCGTGACTCGTAGTAAAGCAGGAGGCCACATTTTTTGGTGGGGGACGAGCACCGCACTCTGGTGCTGGCCGCAGATACTGTGTATCATTCTCCCAAAATATTACGAATAACGGTTTCGGAATAGCATTGGCGGAAAGTACACACGATTCTGAATTGGCGCAAAATAGTATAAACTGACGTGTGACTCGTAGTAAAGCAGGAGGCCACATTTTTTGGTGGGGGACGAGCACCGCACTCTGGTGCTGGCCGCAGATACTATGTATCATGCTCCCAAAATATTACGAATAACGGTTTCGGAATAGCATTGGCGGAAAGTACACATGATTCTGAATTGGCGCAAAATAGAATAAACTGCCGCGTGACTCGTAGTAAAGCAGGAGGCCACATTTTTAGGTGGGGGACGAGCACCGCACTCTGGTGCTGGCTGCAGATACTATGTATCATTCTCCTAAAATATTTGGAATAACGGTTTCGGAATAGCATTGGCGGAAAGTACACACGATTCTGAATTGGCGCAAAATAGCATAAACTGCCGCGTGACTCGTAGTAAAGCAGGAGGCCACATTTTTAGGTGGGGGACGAGCACCGCACTCTGGTGCTGGCCGCAGATACTATGTATCATTCTCCCAAAATATTACGAATAACGGTTTCGGAATAACATTGGCGGAAAGTACACACGACTCTGAATTGGCGCAAAATAGTATAAACTGCCGCGTGACTCTTAGTAAAGCAGGAGGCCACATTTTTTGGTGGAGGACGAGCACCGCACTCTGGTGCTGGCCGCAGATACTATGTATCATTCTCCCAAAATATTACGAATAACGGTTTCGGAATAGCATTGGCGGAAAGTACACACGATTCTGAATTGGCGCAAAATAGCGTAAACTGACGCGTGACTCGTAGTAAAGCAGGAGGCCACATTTTTAGGTGGGGGACGAGCACCGCACTCTGGTGCTGGCTGCAGTTACTATGTATCATTCTCCCAAAATATTACGAATAACGGTTTCGGAATAGCATTGGCGGAAAGTACACATGATTCTGAATTGGCGCAAAATAGCATAAACTGCCGCGTGACTCGTAGTAAAGCAGGAGGCCACATTTTTAGGTGGGGGACGAGCACCGCACTCTGGTGCTGACTGCAGATACTATGTATCATTCTCCCAAAATATTACGAATAACGGTTTCGGAATAGCATTGGCGGAAAGTACACACGATTCTGAATTGGTGGAAAATAGCATAAACTGCCGCGTGACTCGTAGTAAAGCAGGAGGCCACATTTTTAGGTGGGGGACGAGCACCGCACTCTGGTGATGGCTGCAGATACTATGTATCATTCTCCCAAAATATTACGAATAACGGTTTCGGAATAGCATTGGCGGAAAGTACACACGATTATGAATTGGCGCAAAATAGTATAAACTGACGTGTGACTCGTAGTAAAGCAGGAGGCCACATTTTTTGGTGGGGGACGGGCACCGCACTCTGGTGCTGGCCGCAGATACTATGTATCATTCTCCCAAAATATTACGAATAACGGTTTCGGAATAGCATTGGCGGAAAGTACACACGATTCTGAATTGGCGCAAAATAGTGTAAACAGACGTGTGACTCGTAGTAAAGCAGGAGGCCACATTTTTAGGTGGGGGACGAGCACCGCACTCTGGTGCTGGCCGCAGATACTATGTATCATTCTCCCAAAATATTACGAATAACGGTTTCGGAATAGCATTGGGGGAAAGTACACATGATTCTGAATTGGCGCAAAATAGCATAAACTGCCGCGTGACTCGTAGTAAAGCAGGAGGCCACATTTTTAGGTGGGGGACGAGCACCGCACTCTGGTGCTGGCCGCAGATACTATGTATCATTCTCCCAAAATATTACGAATAACGGTTTCGGAATAGCATTGGCGGAAAGTACACACGATTCTGAATTGGCGCAAAATAGCATAAACTGCCGCGTGACTCGTAGTAAAGCAGGAGGCCACATTTTTAGGTGGGGGACGAGCACCGCACTCTGGTGCTGGCTGCAGATACTATGTATCATTCTCCCAAAATATTACGAATAACGGTTTCGGAATAGCATTGGCGGAAAGTACACATGATTCTGAATTGGCGCAAAATAGCATAAACTGCCGCGTGACTCGTAGTAAAGCAGGAGGCCACATTTTTAGGTGGGGGACGAGCACCGCACTCTGGTGCTGGCTGCAGATACTATGTATCATTCTCCCAAAATATTTGGAATAACGGTTTCGGAATAGCATTGGCGGAAAGTACACACGATTCTGAATTGGCGCAAAATAGCATAAACTGCCGCGTGACTCGTAGTAAAGCAGGAGGCCACATTTTTAGGTGGGGGACGAGCACCGAACTCTGGTGCTGGCTGCAGTTACCATGTATCATTCTCCCAAAATATTACGAATAACGGTTTCGGAATAGCATTGGCGGAAAGTACACACGATTCTGAATTGGCGCAAAATAGTATAAACTGACGTGTGACTCGTAGTAAAGCAGGAGGCCACATTTTTTGGTGGGGGACGAGCACCGCACTCTGGTGCTGGCCGCAGATACTATGTATCATTCTCCCAAAATATTACGAATAACGGTTTCGGAATAGCATTGGCGGAAAGTACACATGATTCTGAATTGGCGCAAATAGGCATAAACTGCCGCGTGACTCGTAGTAAAGCAGGAGGCCACATTTTTAGGTGGGGGACGAGCACCGCACTCTGGTGCTGGCCGCAGATACTATGTATCATTCTCCCAAAATATTACGAATAACGGTTTCGGAATAGCATTGGCGGAAAGTACACATGATTCTGAATTGGCGCAAAATAGCATAAACTGACGTGTGACTCGTAGTAAAGCAGGAGGCCACATTTTTAGGTGGGGGACGAGCACCGCATTCTGGTGCTGGCTGCAGATACTATGTATCATTCTCCCAAAATATTACGAATAACGGTTTCGGAATAGCATTGGCGGAAAGTACACACGATTCTGAATTGGCGCAAAATAGCATAAACTGCCGCGTGACTCGTAGTAAAGCAGGAGGCCACAGTTTTAGGTGGGGGACGAGCACCGCACTCTGGTGCTGGCTGCAGATACTATGTATCATTCTCCCAACATATGACGAATAACGGTTTCGGAATAGCATTGGCGGAAAGTACACACGATTCTGAATTGGTGGAAAATAATATAAACTGACACGTGACTCGTAGTAAAGCAGGAGGCCACATTTTTTGGTGGGGGACGAGCACCGCACTCTGGTGCTGGCTGCAGATACTATGTATCATTCTCCCAAAATATTACGAATAACGGTTTCGGAATAGCATTGGCGGAAAGTACACACGATTCTGAATTGGCGCAAAATAGCATAAACTGCCGCGTGACTCGTAGTAAAGCAGGAGGCCACAATTTTTGGTGGGGGACGAGCAACGCACTCTGGTGCTGGCCGCAGATACTATGTATCATTCTCCCAAAATATTACGAATAACGTTTTCGGAATAGCATTGGCGGAAAGTACACATGATTCTGAATTGGCGCAAAATAGTATAAACTGACGTGTGACTCGTAGTAAAGCAGGAGGCCACATTTTTTGGTGGGGGACGAGCACCGCACTCTGGTGCTGGCCGCAGATACTATGTATCATTCTCCCAAAATATTACGAATAACGGTTTCGGAATAGCATTGGCGGAAAGTACACACGATTCTGAATTGGCGCAAAATAGCATAAACTGCCGCGTGACTCGTAGTAAAGCAGGAGGCCACATTTTTAGGTGGGGGACGAGCACCGCACTCTGGTGCTGGCTGCAGATACTATGTATCATTCTCCCAAAATATTACGAATAACGGTTTCGGAATAGCATTGGCGGAAAGTACACATGATTCTGAATTGGCGCAAAATAGCATAAACTGACGTGTGACTCGTAGTAAAGCAGGAGGCCACATTTTTAGGTGGGGGACGAGCACCGCACTCTGGTGCTGGCTGCAGATACTATGTATCATTCTCCCAAAATATTACGAATAACGGTTTCGGAATAGCATTGGCGGAAAGTACACCCGATTCTGAACTGGCGCAAAATAGTATAAACTGCCGCGTGACTCGTAGTAAAGCAGGAGGCCACATTTTTAGGTGGGGGACGAGCACCGCACTCTGGTGCTGGCTGCAGATACTATGTATCATTCTCCCAAAATATTACGAATAACGGTTTCAGAATAGCATTGGCGGAAAGTACACACGATTCCGAGTTGGCGCAAAATAGTATAAACTGACGTGTGACTCGTAGTAAAGCAGGAGGCCACATTTTTTGGTGGGGGACGAGCACCGCACTCTGGTGCTGGCCGCAGATACTATGTATCATTCTCCCAAAATATTACGAATAACGGTTTCGGAATAGCATTGGCGGAAAGTACACATGATTCTGAATTGGCGCAAAATATCATAAACTGCCGCGTGACTCGTAGTAAAGCAGGAGGCCACATTTTTAGGTGGGGGACGAGCACCGCACTCTGGTGCTGGCCGCAGATACTATGTATCATTCTCCCAAAATATTACGAATAATGGTTTCGAATAGCATTGGCGGAAAGTACACATGATTCTGAATTGGCGCAAAACAGCATAAACTGCCGCGTGACTCGTAGTAAAGCAGGAGGCCACATTTTTAGGTGGGGGACGAGCACCGCACTCTGGTGCTGGCTGCAGATACTATGTGTCATTGTCCCAAAATATTACGAATAACGGTTTCGGAATAGCATTGGCGGAAGGTACACATGATTCTGAATTGGCGCAAAATAGCATAAACTGACGTGTGACTCGTATTAAAGCAGGAGGCCACATTTTTAGGTGGGGGACGAGCACCGCATTCTGGTGCTGGCTGCAGATACTATGTATCATTCTCCCAAAATATTACGAATAACGGTTTCGGAATAGCATTGGCGGAAAGTACACACGATTCTGAATTGGCGCAAAATAGCATAAACTGCCGCGTGACTCGTAGTAAAGCAGGAGGCCACAGTTTTAGGTGGGGGACGAGCACCGCACTCTGGTGCTGGCTGCAGATACTATGTATCATTCTCCCAACATATGACGAATAACGGTTTCGGAATAGCATTTGCGGAAAGTACACAGGATTCTGAATTGGTGGAAAATAATATAAACTGACACGTGACTCGTAGTAAAGCAGGAGGCCACATATTTTGGTGGGGGACGAGCACCGCACTCTGGTGCTGGCTGCAGATACTATGTATCATTCTCCCAAAATATTACGAATAACGGTTTCGGAATAGCATTGGCGGAAAGTACACACGATTCTGAATTGGCGCAAAATAGCATAAACTGCCGCGTGACTCGTAGTAAAGCAGGAGGCCACATTTTTAGGTGGGGGACGAGCACCGCACTCTGGTGCTGGCTGCAGTTACTATGTATCATTCTCCCAAAATATTACGAATAACGGTTTCGGAATAGCATTGGCGGAAAGTACACACGATTCTGAATTGGCGCAAAATAGTATAAACTGACACGTGACTCGTAGTAAAGCAGGAGGCCACATTTTTTGGTGGGGGACGATCTCCGCACTCTGGTGCTGGCCGCAGATACTATGTATCATTCTCCTAAAATATTACGAATAACGGTTTCGAATAGCATTGGCGGAAAGTACACATGATTCTGAATTGGCGTAAAATAGCATAAACTGCCGCGTGACTCGTAGTAAAGCAGGAGGCCACATTTTTAGGTGGGGGACGAGCACCGCACTCTGGTGCTGGCTGCAGATACTATGTATCATTCTCCCAAAATATTACGAATAACGGTTTCGGAATAGCATTGGCGGAAAGTACACACGATTCTGAATTGGCGCAAAATAGCATAAACTGACACGTGACTCGTAGTAAAGCAGGAGGCCTCATTTTTTGGTGGGGGACGAGCACCGCACTCTGGTGCTGGCCGCAGATACTATGTATCATTCTCCCAAAATATTACGAATAACGGTTTCGGAATAGCATTGGCGGAAAGTACACACGATTCTGAATTGGTGGAAAATAATATAAACTGACACGTGACTCGTAGTAAAGCAGGAGGCCACATTATTTGGTGGGGGACGAGCACCGCACTCTGGTGCTGGCCGCAGATACTATGTATCATTCTCCCAAAATATTACGAATAACGCTTTCGAATAGCATTGGCGGAAAGTACACATGATTCTGAATTGGCGTAAAATAGCATAAACTGCCGCGTGACTCGTAGTAAAGCAGGAGGCCACATTTTTAGGTGGGGGACGAGCACCGCACTCTGGTGCTGGCTGCAGATACTATGTGTCATTCTCCCAAAATATTACGAATAACGGTTTCGGAATAGCATTGGCGGAAAGTACACATGATTCTGAATTGGCGCAAAATAGCATAAACTGACGTGTGACTCGTAGTAAAGCAGGAGGCCACATATTTAGGTGGGGGACGAGCACCGCACTCTGGTGCTGGCTGCAGATACTATGTATCATTCTCCCAAAATATTACGAATAACGGTTTCGGAATAGCATTGGCGGAAAGTACACACGATTCTGAATTGGCGCAAAATAGCATAAACTGCCGCGTGACTCGTAGTAAAGCAGGAGGCCACAGTTTTAGGTGGGGGACGAGCACCGCACTCTGGTGATGGCTGCAGATACTATGTATCATTCTCCCAACATATGACGAATAACGGTTTCGGAATAGCATTGGCGGAAAGTACACACGATTCTGAATTGGTGCAAAATAGTATAAACTGCCGCGTGACTCGTAGTAAAGCAGGAGGCCACATTTTTTGGTGGGGGACGAGCACCGCACTCTGGTGCTGGCCGCAGATACTATGTATCATTCTCCCAAAATATTACGAATAACGGTTTCGGAATAGCATTGGCGGAAAGTACACATGATTCTGAATTGGCGCAAAATAGCATAAACTGCCGCGTGACTCGTAGTAAAGCAGGAGGCCACATTTTTAGGTGGGGGACGAGCACCGCACTCTGGTGCTGGCTGCAGTTACTATGTATCATTCTCCCAAAATATTACGAATAACGGTTTCGGAATAGCATTGGCGGAAAGTACACACGATTCTGAATTGGCGCAAAATAGTATAAACTGACACGTGACTCGTAGTTAAGCAGGAGGCCACATTTTTTGGTGGGGGACGATCTCCGCACTCTGGTGCTGGCCGCAGATACTATGTATCATTCTCCTAAAATATTACGAATAACGGTTTCGAATAGCATTGGCGGAAAGTACACATGATTCTGAATTGGCGTAAAATAGCATAAACTGCCGCGTGACTCGTAGTAAAGCAGGAGGCCACAGTTTTAGGTGGGGGACGAGCACCGCACTTTGGTGCTGGCTGCAGATACTATGTATCATTCTCCCAAAATATTACGAATAACGGTTTCGGAATAGCATTGGCGGAAAGTACACACGATTCTGAATTGGCGCAAAATAGCATAAACTGCCGCGTGACTCATAGTAAAGCAGGAGGCCACAGTTTTAGGTGGGGGACGAGCACCGCACTCTGGTGGTGGCTGCAGATACTATGTATCATTCTCCCAACATATGACGAATAACGGTTTCGGAATAGCATTGGCGGAAAGTACACACGATTCTGAATTGGTGGAAAATAATATAAACTGACATGTGACTCGTAGTAAAGCAGGAGGCCACATTTTTTGGTGGGGGACGAGCACCGCACTCTGGTGCTGGCTGCAGATACTATGTATCATTCTCCCAAAATATTACGAATAACGGTTTCGGAATAGCATTGGCGGAAAGTACACACGATTCTGAATTGGTGCAAAATAGTATAAACTGACACGTGACTTGTAGTAAAGCAGGAGGCCACATTTTTTGGTGGGGGACGAGCACCGCACTCTGGTGCTGGCCGCAGATACTATGTATCATTCTCCCAAAATATTACGAATAACGGTTTCGGAATAGCATTGGCGGAAAGTACACATGATTCTGAATTGGCGCAAAATAGCATAAACTGCCGCGTGACTCGTAGTAAAGCAGGAGGCCACATTTTTAGGTGGGGGACGAGCACCGCATTCTGGTGCTGGCTGCAGTTACTATGTATCATTCTCCCAAAATATTACGAACAACGGTTTCGGAATAGCATTGGTGGAAAGTACGCACGATTCTGAATTGGCGCAAAATAGTATAAACTGACGTGTGACTCGTAGTAAAGCAGGAGGCCACATTTTTTGGTGGGGGACGATCACCGCACTCTGGTGCTAGCCGCAGATACTATGTATCATTCTCCCAAAATATTACGAATAACGGTTTCGGAATAGCATTGGCGGAAAGTACACACGATTCTGAATTGGCGCAAAATAGCATAAACTGCCACGTGACTCGTAGTAAAGCAGGAGGCCACATTTTTAGGTGGGGGACGAGCACCGCACTCTGGTGCTGGCTGCAGTTACTATGTATGATTCTCCCAAAATATTACGAATAACGGTTTCGGAATAGCATTGGTGGAAAGTACACACGATTCTGAATTGGCGCAAAATAGTATAAACTGACGTGTGACTCGTAGTAAAGCAGGAGGCCACATTTTTAGTTGGGGGACGAGCACCGCACTCTGGTGCTGGCTGCAGATACTATGTATCATTCTCCCAAAATATTACGAATAACGGTTTCGGAATAGCATTGGCGGAAAGTACACACGATTCTGAATTGGCGCAAAATAGCATAAACTGCCGCGTGACTCGTACTAAAGCAGGAGGCCACATTTTTTGGTGGGGGACGTGCAACGCACTCTGGTGCTGGCCGCAGATACTATGTATCATTCTCCCAAAATATTACGAATAACGGTTTCGGAATAGCATTGGCGGAAAGTACACACGATTCTGAATTGGTGGAAAATAATATAAACTGACACGTGACTCGTAGTAAAGCAGGAGGCCACATTTTTTGGTGGGGGACGAGCACCGCACTCTGGTGCTGGCTGCAGATACTATGTATCATTCTCCCAAAATATTACGAATAACGGTTTCGGAATAGCATTGGCGGAAAGTACACACGATTCTGAATTGGCGCAAAATAGCATAAACTGCCGCGTGACTCGTAGTAAAGCAGGAGGCCACATTTTTAGGTGGGGGACGAGCACGGCACTCTGGTGCTGGCTGCAGTTACTATGTATGATTCTCCCAAAATATTACGAATAACGGTTTCGGAATAGCATTGGTGGAAAGTACACACGATTCTGAATTGGCGCAAAATAGTATAAACTGACGTGTGACTCGTAGTAAAGCAGGAGGCCACATTTTTTGGTGGGGGACGAGAACCGCACTCTGGTGCCGGCCGCAGATACTATGTATCATTCTCCTAAAATATTTGGAATAATGGTTTCGGAATAGCATTGGCGGAAAGTACACACGATTCTGAATTGGCGCAAAATAGCATAAACTGCCGCGTGACTCGTACTAAAGCAGGAGGCCACATTTTTAGGTGGGGGACGAGCACCGCACTCTGGTGCTGGCTGCAGTTACTATGTATCATTCTCCCAAAATATTACGAATAACGGTTTCGGAATAGCATTGGCGGAAAGTACACACGATTCTGAATTGGCGCAAAATAGTATAAACTGACGTGTGACTCGTAGTAAAGCAGGAGGCCACATTTTTTGGTGGGGGACGATCACCGCACTCTGGTGCTGGACGCAGATACTATGTATCATTCTCCCAAAATATTACGAATAACGGTTTCGAATAGCATTGGCGGAAAGTACACACGATTCTGAATTGGCGCAAAATAGCATAAACTGCCGCGTGACTCGTAGTAAAGCAGGAGGCCACAGTTTTAGGTGGGGGACGAGCACCGCACTCTGGTGCTGGCTGCAGATACTATGTATCATTCTCCCAACATATGACGAATAACGGTTTCGGAATAGCATTGGCGGAAAGTACACACGATTCTGAATTGGTGGAAAATAATATAAACTGACACGTGACTCGTAGTAAAGCAGGAGGCCACATTTTTTGGTGGGGGACGAGCACCGCACTCTGGTGCTGGCTGCAGATACTATGTATCATTCTCCCAAAATATTACGAATAACGGTTTCGGAATAGCATTGGCGGAAAGTACACACGATTCTGAATTGGCGCAAAATAGCATAAAGTGCCGCGTGACTCGTAGTAAAGCAGGAGGCCACATTTTTAGGTAGGGGACGAGCACCGCACTCTGGTGCTGGCTGCAGATACTATGTGTCATTCTCCCAAAATATTACGAATAACGGTTTCGGAATAGCATTGGCGGAAAGTACACACGATTCTGAATTGGCGCAAAATAGCATAAACAGCCGCGTGACTCGTAGTAAAGCAGGAGGCCACAGTTTTAGGTGGGGGACGAGCACCGCACTCTGGTGCTGGCTGCAGATACTATGTATCATTCTCCCAACATATGACGAATAACGGTTTCGGAATAGCATTGGCGGAAAGTACACACGATTCTGAATTGGTGGAAAATAATATAAACTGACACGTGACTCGTAGTAAAGCAGGAGGCCACATTTTTTGGTGGGGGACGAGCACCGCACTCTGGTGCTGGCTGCAGATACTATGTATCATTCTCCCAAAATATTACGAATAACGGTTTCGGAATAGCATTGGCGGAAAGTACACACGATTCTGAATTGGCGCAAAATAGCATAAACTGCCGCGTGACTCGTAGTAATGCAGGAGGCCACATTTTTAGGTGGGGGACGAGCACCGCACTCTGGTGCTGGCTGCAGTTACTATGTATCATTCTCCCAAAATATTACGAATAACAGTTTCGGAATAGCATTGGCGGAAAGTACACACGATTCTGAATTGGCGCAAAATAGTATAAACTGACGTGTGACTCGTAGTAAAGCAGGAGGCCACATTTTTTGGTGGGGGACGATCACCGCACTCTGGTGCTGGCCGCAGATACTATGTATCATTCTCCCAAAATATTACGAATAACGGTTTTGAATAGAATTGGCGGAAAGTACACATGATTCTGAATTGGCGTAAAATAGCATAAACTGCCGCGTGAATCGTAGTAAAGCAGGAGGCCACATTTTTAGGTGGGGGACGAGCACCGCACTCTGGTGCTGGCTGCAGATACTATGTATCATTCTCCCAAAATATTACGAATAACGGTTTCGGAATAGCATTGGCGGAAAGTACACACGATTCTGAATTGGCGCAAAATAGCATAAACTGCCGCGTGACTCGTAGTAAAGCAGGAGGCCACAGTTTTAGGTGGGGGACGAGCACCGCACTCTGGTGCTGGCTGCAGATACTATGTATCATTCTCCCAAAATATTACGAATAACGGTTTCGGAATAGCATTGGCGGGAAGTACACACGATTCTGAATTGGCGCAAAATAGCATAAACTGCCGCGTGACTCGTAGTAAAGCAGGAGGCCAAATTTTTTGGTGGGGGACGAGCACCGCACTCTGGTGCTGGCCGCAGATACTATGTATCATTCTCCCAAAATATTACGAATAACGGTTTCGGAATAGCATTGGCGGAAAGTACACACGATTCTGAATTGGTGCAAAATTGTATAAACTGACGTGTGACTCGTAGTAAAGCAGGAGGCCACATTTTTAGGTGGGGGACGAGCACCGCACTCTGGTGCTGGCCGCAGATACTATGTATCATTCTCCCAAAATATTACGAATAACGGTTTCGGAATAACATTGGCGGAAAGTACACACGATTCTGAATTGGCGCAAAATAGTATAAACTGCCGCGTGACTCTTAGTAAAGCAGGGGGCCACATTTTTTGGTGGAGGACGAGCACCGCACTCTGGTGCTGGCCGCAGATAGTATGTATCATTCTCCCAAAATATTACGAATAACGGTTTCGGAATAGCATTGGCGGAAAGTACACACGATTCTGAATTGGCGCAAAATAGCATAAACTGCCGCGTGACTCGTAGTAAAGCAGGAGGCCACATTTTTAGGTGGGGGACGAGCACCGCACTCTGGTGCTGGCTGCAGATACTATGTGTCATTCTCCCAAAATATTACGAATAACGGTTTCGGAATAGCATTGGCGGAAGGTACACATGATTCTGAATTGGCGCAAAATAGCATAAACTGACGTGTGACTCGTAGTAAAGCAGGAGGCCACACTTTTAGGTGAGGGACGAGCACCGCACTCTGGTGCTGGCTGCAGATACTATGTATCATTCTCCCAAAATATTACGAATAACGGTTTCGGAATAGCATTGGCGGAAGGTACACATGATTCTGAATTGGCGCAAAATAGCATAAACTGACGTGTGACTCGTAGTAAAGCAGGAGGCCACACTTTTAGGTGAGTGACGAGCACCGCACTCTGGTGCTGGCTGCAGATACTATGTATCATTCTCCCAAAATATTACGAATAACGGTTTCGGAATAGCATTGGCGGAAGGTACACATGATTCTGAATTGGCGCAAAATAGTATAAACTGACGTGTGACTCGTAGTAAAGCAGGAGGCCACACTTTTAGGTGAGGGACGAGCACCGCACTCTGGTGCTGGCTGCAGATACTATGTATCATTCTCCCAAAATATTACGAATAACGGTTTCGGAATAGCATTGGCGGAAGGTACACATGATTCTGAATTGGCGCAAAATAGCATAAACTGACGTGTGACTCGTAGTAAAGCAGGAGGCCACACTTTTAGGTGAGGGACGAGCACCGCACTCTGGTGCTGGCTGCAGATACTATGTATCATTCTCCCAAAATATTACGAATAACGGTTTCGGAATAGCATTGGCGGGAAGTACACACGATTCTGAATTGGCGCAAAATAGCATAAACTGCCGCGTGACTCGTAGTAAAGCAGGAGGCCAAATTTTTTGGTGGGGGACGAGCACCGCACTCTGGTGCTGGCTGCAGATACTATGTGTCATTCTCCCAAAATATTACGAATAACGGTTTCGGAATAGCATTGGCGGAAAGTACACACGATTCTGAATTGGTGCAAAATAGTATAAACTGCCGCGTGACTCTTAGTAAAGCAGGAGGCCACATTTTTTGGTGGGGGGCGATCACTGCACTCTGGTGCTAGCCGCAGATACTATGTATCATTCTCCCAAAATATTACGAATAACGGTTTCGAATAGCATTGGCGGAAAGTACACATGATTCTGAATTGGCGCAAAATAGCATAAACTGCCGCGTGACTCGTAGTAAAGCAGGAGGCCACATTTTTAGGTGGGGGACGAGCACCGCACTCTGGTGCTGGCTGCAGATACTATGTGTCATTCTCCCAAAATATTACGAATAACGGTTTCGGAATAGCATTGGCGGAAGGTACACATGATTCTGAATTGGCGCAAAATAGCATAAACTGACGTGTGACTCGTAGTAAAGCAGGAGGCCACACTTTTAGGTGAGGGACGAGCACCGCACTCTGGTGCTGGCTGCAGATACTATGTATCATTCTCCCAAAATATTACGAATAACGGTTTCGGAATAGCATTGGCGGGAAGTACACACGATTCTGAATTGGCGCAAAATAGCATAAACTGCCGCGTGACTCGTAGTAAAGCAGGAGGCCAAATTTTTTGGTGGGGGACGAGCACCGCACTCTGGTGCTGGCCGCAGATACTATGTATCATTCTCCCAAAATATTACGAATAACGGTTTCGGAATAGCATTGGCGGAAAGTACACACGATTCTGAATTGGTGCAAAATAGTATAAACTGACGTGTGACTCGTAGTAAAGCAGGAGGCCACATTTTAAGGTGGGGGACGAGCACCGCACTCTGGTGCTGGCCGCAGATACTATGTATCATTCTCCCAAAATATTACGAATAACGGTTTCGGAATAACATTGGCGGAAAGTACACACGATTCTGAATTGGCGCAAAATAGTATAAACTGCCGCGTGACTCGTAGTAAAGCAGGGGGCCACATTTTTAGGTGGGGGACGAGCACCGCACTCTGGTGGTGGCCGCAGATACTATGTATCATTCTCCCAAAATATTACGAATAACGGTTTCGGAATAGCATTGGCGGAAAGTACACACGATTCTGAATTGGCGCAAAATAGCATAAACTGCCGCGTGACTCGTAGTAAAGCAGGAGGCCACATTTTTAGGTGGGGGACGAGCACCGCACTCTGGTGCTGGCTGCAGATACTATGTATCATTCTCCCAAAATATTACGAATAACGGTTTCGGAATAGCATTGGCGGAAAGTACACATGATTCTGAATTGGCGCAAAATAGCATAAACTGCCGCGTGACTCGTAGTAAAGCAGGAGGCCACATTTTTAGGTGGGGGACGAGCACCGCACTCTGGTGCTGGCTGCAGATACTATGTATCATTCTCCCAAAATATTACGAATAACGGTTTCGGAATAGCATTGGCGGAAAGTACACACGATTCTGAATTGGCGCAAAATAGCATAAACTGCCGCGTGACTCGTAGTAAAGCAGGAGACCACATTTTTAGGTGGGGGACGAGCACCGCACTCTGGTGCTGGCTGCAGATACTATGTATCATTCTCCCAAAATATTACGAATAACGGTTTCGGAATAGCATTGGCGGAAAGTACACACGATTCTGAATTGTCGCAAAATAGCAAAAACTGCCGGGTGACTCGTAATAAAGCAGGAGGCCACAGTTTCAGGTGGGGGACGAGCACCGCACTCTGGTGCTGGCTGCAGATACTATGTATCATTCTCCCAACATATGACGAATAACGGTTTCGGAATAGCATTGGCGGAAAGTACACACGATTCTGAATTGGTGGAAAATAATATAAACTGACACGTGACTCGTAGTAAAGCAGGAGGCCACATTTTTAGGTGGGGGACGAGCACCGCACTCTGGTGCTGGCTGCAGATACTATGTATCATTCTCCCAAAATATTACGAATAACGGTTTCGGAATAGCATTGGCGGAAAGTACACATGATTCTGAATTGGCGCAAAATAGCATAAACTGCCGCGTGACTCGTAGTAAAGCAGGAGGCCACATTTTTAGGTGGGGGACGAGCACCGCACTCTGGTGCTGGCTGCAGATACTATGTATCATTCTCCCAAAATATTACGAATAACGGTTTCGGAATAGCATTGGCGGAAAGTACACACGATTCTGAATTGGCGCAAAATAGCATAAACTGCCGCGTGACTCGTAGTAAAGCAGGAGACCACATTTTTAGGTGGGGGACGAGCACCGCACTCTGGTGCTGGCTGCAGATACTATGTATCATTCTCCCAAAATATTACGAATAACGGTTTCGGAATAGCATTGGCGGAAAGTACACACGATTCTGAATTGTCGCAAAATAGCAAAAACTGCCGGGTGACTCGTAATAAAGCAGGAGGCCACAGTTTCAGGTGGGGGACGAGCACCGCACTCTGGTGCTGGCTGCAGATACTATGTATCATTCTCCCAACATATGACGAATAACGGTTTCGGAATAGCATTGGCGGAAAGTACACACGATTCTGAATTGGTGGAAAATAATATAAACTGACACGTGACTCGTAGTAAAGCAGGAGGCCACATTTTTTGGTGGGGAACGAGCACCGCACTGTGGTGCTGGCCGCAGATACTATGTATCATTCTCCCAAAATATTACGAATAACGGTTTCGGAATAGCATTGGCGGAAAGTACACATGATTCTGAATTGGCGCAAAATAGCATAAACTGCCGCGTGACTCGTAGTAAAGCAGGAGGCCACATTTTTAGGTGGGGGACGAGCACCGCACTCTGGTGCTGGCCGCAGATACTATGTATCATTCTCCCAAAATATTACGAATAACGGTTTCGGAATAGCATTGGCGGAAAGTACACACGATTCTGAATTGGCGCAAAATAACATAAACTGCCGCGTGACTCGTAGTAAAGCAGGAGGCTACATTTTTAGGTGGGGGACGAGCAACGCACTCTGGTGCTGGCCGCAGATACTATGTATCATTCTCCCAAAATATTACGAATAACGGTTTCGGAATAGCATTGGCGGAAAGTACACACGATTCTGAATTGGCGCAAAATAGTATAAACTGACGCGTGACTCGTAGTAAAGGAGGAGCCCACATTTTTTTGTGGGGGACGAGCGCCGCACTCTGGTGCTGGCCGCAGATACTATGTATCATTCTCCCAAAATATTACGAATAACGGTTTCGGAATAGCATTGGCGGAAAGTACACACGATTCTGAATTGTCGCAAAACAGCATAAACTGACGTGTGACTTGTAGTAAAGCAGGAGGCCACATTTTTTGGTGGGGGACGAGCACCGCACTCTGGTGCTGGCCACAGATACTATGTATCATTCTCCCAAAATATTACGAATAATGGTTTCGGAATAGCATTGGCGGAAAGTACACACGATTCTGAATTGGCGCAAAATAGCATAAACGACCGCGTGACTCGTAGTAAAGCAGGAGGCTACATTTTTAGGTGGGGGACGAGCAACGCACTCTGGTGCTGGCCGCAGATACTATGTATCATTCTCCCAAAATATTACGAATAACGGTTTCGGAATAGCATTGGCGGAAAGTACACACGATTCATTATTGGTGGAAAATAATATAAACTGACACGTGACTCTTAGTAAAGCAGGAGGCCACATTTTTTGGTGGGGGACGAGCACCGCACTCTGGTGCTGGTCGCAGATACTATGTATCATTCTCCCAAAATATTACGAATAACGGTTTCGGAATAGCATTGGCGGAAAGTACACACGATTCTGAATTGGCGCAAAATAGCATAAACTGCCGCGTGACTCGCAGTAAAGCAGGAGGCTACATTTTTAGGTGGGGGACGAGCAACGCACTCTGGCGCTGGCCGCAGATACTATGTATCATTCTCCCAAAATATGACGAATAACGGTTTCGGAATAGCATTGGCGGAAAGTACACACGATTCTGAATTGTCGCAAAATAGCATAAACTGACGTGTGACTCGTAGTAAAGCAGGAGGCCACATTTTTTGGTGGGGGACGAGCACCGCACTCTGGTGGTGGCCGCAGATACTATGTATCATTTTCCCAAAATATTACGAATAACGGTTTCGGAATAGCATTGGCGGAAAGTATACACGATTCTGAATTGGCGCAAAATAGCATAAACTGCCGCGTGACTCGTAGTAAAGCAGGAGGCCACATTTTTAGGTGGGGGACGAGCAACGCACTCTGGTGCTGGCCGCAGATACTATGTATCATTCTCCCAAAATATGACGAATAACGGTTTCGGAATAGCATTGGCGGAAAGTACACACGATTCTGAATTGTCGCAAAATAGCATAAACTGACGTGTGACTCGTAGTAAAGCAGGAGGCCACATTTTTTGGTGGGGGACGAGCACCGCACTCTGGTGCTGTCCGCAGATACTATGTATCATTCTCCCAAAATATTACGAATAACGGTTTCGGAATAGCATTGGCGGAAGGTACACACGATTCTGAATTGGCGCAAAATAGCATAAACTGCCGCGTGACTCGTAGTAAAGCAGGAGGCTACATTTTTAGGTGGGGGACGAGCAATGCACTCTGGTGCTGGCCGCAGATACTATGTATCATTCTCCCAAAATATTACGAATAACGGTTTCGGAATAGCATTGGCGGAAAGTACACACGATTCTGAATTGTCGCAAAATAGCATAAACTGACGTGTGACTCGTAGCAAAGCAGGAAGCCACATTTTTTGGTGGGGGACGAGCAACGCACTCTGGTGCTGTCCGCAGATACTATGTATCATTCTCCCAAAATATTACGAATAACGGTTTCGGAATAGCATTGGCGGAAAGTACACACGATTCTGAATTGGCGCAAAATAGCATAAACTGCCGCGTGACTCGCAGTAAAGCAGGAGGCTACATTTTTAGGTGGGGGACGAGCAACGCACTCTGGTGCTGGCCGCAGATACTATGTATCATTCTCCCAAAATATTACGAATAACGGTTTCGGAATAGCATTGGCGGAAAATACACACGATTCTGAATTGGTGGAAAATAATATAAACTGACACGTGACTCGTAGTAAAGCAGGAGTCCACATTTTTTGGTGGGGGACGAGCACCGCACTCTGGTGCTGGCCGTAGATACTATGTATCATTCTCCCAAAATATTACGAATAACGGTTTCGGAATAGCATTGGCGGAAAGTACACACGTTTCTGAATTGGCGCAAAATAGCATAAATTGCCGCGTGACTCGTAGTAAAGCAGGAGGCTACATTTTTAGGTGGGGGACGAGCAACGCACTCTGGTGCTGGCCGCAGATACTATGTATCATTCTCCCAAAATATTACGAATAACGGTTTCGGAATAGCATTGGCGGAAAGTACACACGATTCTGAATTGGTGGAAAATAATATAAACTGACACGTGACTCGTAGTAAAGCAGGAGGCGACATTTTTTGGTGGGGGACGAGCACCGCACTCTGGTGCTGGCCGCAGATACTATGTATCATTCTCCCAAAATATTACGAATAACGGTTTCGGAATAGCATTGGCGGAAAGTACACACGATTCTGAATTGGCGCAAAATAGCATAAACTGCCGCGTGACTCGTAGTAAAGCAGGAGGCCACATTTTTATGTGGGGAACGAGCATCGCACTCTGGTGCTGGCCGCAGATACTATGTATCATTCTCCCAAAATATGACGAATAACGGTTTCGGAATAGCATTGGCGGGAAGTACACACGATTCTGAATTGGTGGAAAATAATATAAACTGACACGTGACTCGTAGTAAAACAGGAGGCCACATTTTTTGGTGGGGGACGAGCACCGCACTCTGGTGCTGGCCGCAGATACTATGTATCATTCTCCCAAAATATTAGGAATAACGGTTTCGGAATAGCATTGGCGGAAAGTACACACGATTCTGAATTGGCGCAAAATAGCATAAACTGCCGCGTGACTCGTACTAAAGCAGGAGGCTACATTTTTAGGTGGGGGACGAGCAACGCACTCTGGTGCTGGCCGCAGATACTATGTATCATTCTCCCAAAATATTACGAATAACGGTTTCGGAATAGCATTGGCGGAAAGTACACACGATTCTGAATTGGCGCAAAATAGCATAAACTGCCGCGTGACTCGTAGTAAAGCAGGAGGCTACATTTTTAGGTGGGGGACGAGCAACGCACTCTGGTGCTGGCCGCAGATACTATGTATCATTCTCCCAAAATATGACGAATAACGGTTTCGGAATAGCATTGGCGGAAAGTACACACGATTCTGAATTGTCGCAAAATAGCATAAACTGACGTGTGACTCGTAGTAAAGCAGGAGGCCACATTTTTTGTTGGGGGACGAGCACCGCACTCTGGTGCTGGCCGCAGATACTATGTATCATTCTCCCAAAATATTACGAATAACGGTTTCGGAATAGCATTGGCGGAAAGTACACACGATTCTGAATTGGCGCAAAATAGCATAAACTGCCGCGTGACTCGTAGTAAAGCAGGAGGCTACATTTTTAGGTGGGGGACGAGCAACGCACTCTGGTGCTGGCCGCAGATATTATGTATCATTCTCCCAAAATATTACGAATAACGGTTTCGGAATAGCATTGGCGGAAAGTACACACGATTCATTATTGGTGGAAAATAATATAAACTGACACGTGACTCTTAGTAAAGCAGGAGGCCACATTTTTTGGTGGGGGACGAGCACCGCACTCTGGTGCTGTCCGCAGATACTATGTATCATTCTCCCAAAATATTACGAATAACGGTTTCGGAATAGCATTGGCGGAAAGTACACACGATTCTGAATTGGTGGAAAATAATATAAACTGACACGTGACTCGTAGTAAAGCAGGAGGCCACATTTTTTGGTGGGGGTCGAGCACCGCACTCTGGTGCTGGTCGCAGATACTATGTATCATTCTCCCAAAATATTAGGAATAACGGTTTCGGAATAGCATTGGCGGAAAGTACACACGATTCTGAATTGGCGCAAAATAGCATAAACTGCCGCGTGACTCGTAGTAAAGCAGGAGGCTACATTTTTAGGTGGGGGACGAGCAACGCACTCTGGTGCTGGCCGCAGATACTATGTATCATTCTCCCAAAATATTACGAATAACGGTTTCGGAATAGCATTGGCGGAAAGTACAAACGATTCTGAATTGGCGCAAAATAGCATAAACTGCCGCGTGACTCGTAGTAAAGCAGGAGGCTACATTTTTAGGTGGGGGACGAGCAACGCACTCTGGTGCTGGCCGCAGATACTATGTATCATTCTCCCAAAATATGACGAATAACGGTTTCGGAATAGCATTGGCGGAAAGTACACACGATTCTGAATTGTCGCAAAATAGCATAAACTGACGTGTGACTCGTAGTAAAGCAGGAGGCCACATTTTTTGGTGGGGGACGAGCACCGCACTCTGGTGGTGGCCGCAGATACTATGTATCATTCTCCCAAAATATTACGAATAACGGTTTCGGAATAGCATTGGCGGAAAGTATACACGATTATGAATTGGCGCAAAATAGCATAAACTGCCGCGTGACTCGTAGTAAAGCAGGAGGCCACATTTTTAGGTGGGGGACGAGCAACGCACTCTGGTGCTGGCCGCAGATACTATGTATCATTCTCCCAAAATATGACGAATAACGGTTTCGGAATAGCATTGGCGGAAAGTACACACGATTCTGAATTGTCGCAAAATAGCATAAACTGACGTGTGACTCGTAGTAAAGCAGGAGGCCACATTTTTTGGTGGGGGACGAGCACCGCACTCTGGTGCTGTCCGCAGATACTATGTATCATTCTCCCAAAATATTACGAATAACGGTTTCGGAATAGCATTGGCGGAAGGTACACACGATTCTGAATTGGCGCAAAATAGCATAAACTGCCGCGTGACTCGTAGTAAAGCAGGAGGCTACATTTTTAGGTGGGGGACGAGCAACGCACTCTGGTGCTGGCCGCAGATACTATGTATCATTCTCCCAAAATATTACGAATAACGGTTTCGGAATAGCATTGGCGGAAAGTACACACGATTCTGAATTGGCGCAAAATAGCATAAACTGCCGCGTGACTCGTAGTAAAGCAGGAGGCTACATTTTTAGGTGGGGGACGAGCAACGCACTCTGGTGCTGGCCGCAGATACTATGTATCATTCTCCCAAAATATTACGAATAACGGTTTTGGAATAGCATTGGCGGAAAGTACACACGATTCTGAACTGTCGCAAAATAGCATAAACTGACGTGTGACTCGTAGTAAAGCAGGAGGCCACATTTTTTGGTGGGGGACGAGCACCGCACTCTGGTGCTGGCCACAGATAGTATGTATCATTCTCCCAAAATATTACGAATAACGGTTTCGGAATAGCATTGGCGGAAAGTACACACGATTCTGAATTGGCGCAAAATAGCATAAACTGCCGCGTGACTCGTAGTAAAGCAGGAGGCTACATTTTTAGGTGGGGGACGAGCAATGCACTCTGGTGCTGGCCGCAGATACTATGTATCATTCTCCCAAAATATTACGAATAACGGTTTCGGAATAGCATTGGCGGAAAGTACACACGATTCTGAATTGTCGCAAAATAGCATAAACTGACGTGTGACTCGTAGCAAAGCAGGAAGCCACATTTTTTGGTGGGGGACGAGCAACGCACTCTGGTGCTGTCCGCAGATACTATGTATCATTCTCCCAAAATATTACGAATAACGGTTTCGGAATAGCATTGGCGGAAAGTACACACGATTCTGAATTGGCGCAAAATAGCATAAACTGCCGCGTGACTCGCAGTAAAGCAGGAGGCTACATTTTTAGGTGGGGGACGAGCAACGCACTCTGGTGCTGGCCGCAGATACTATGTATCATTCTCCCAAAATATGACGAATAACGGTTTCGGAATAGCATTGGCGGAAAGTACACACGATTCTGAATTGTCGCAAAATAGCATAAACTGCCGCGTGACTCGTAGTAAAGCAGGAGGCTACATTTTTAGGTGGGGGACGAGCAACGCACTCTGGTGCTGGCCGCAGATATTATGTATCATTCTCCCAAAATATTACGAATAACGGTTTCGGAATAGCATTGGCGGAAAGTACACACGATTCATTATTGGTGGAAAATAATATAAACTGACACGTGACTCTTAGTAAAGCAGGAGTCCACATTTTTTGGTGGGGGACGAGCACCGCACTCTGGTGCTGTCCGCAGATACTATGTATCATTCTCCCAAAATATTACGAATAACGGTTTCGGAATAGCATTGGCGGAAAGTACACACGATTCTGAATTGGTGGAAAATAATATAAACTGACACGTGACTCGTAGTAAAGCAGGAGGCCACATTTTTTGGTGGGGGTCGAGCACCGCACTCTGGTGCTGGTCGCAGATACTATGTATCATTCTCCCAAAATATTAGGAATAACGGTTTCGGAATAGCATTGGCGGAAAGTACACACGATTCTGAATTGGCGCAAAATAGCATAAACTGCCGCGTGACTCGTAGTAAAGCAGGAGGCTACATTTTTAGGTGGGGGACGAGCAACGCACTCTGGTGCTGGCCGCAGATACTATGTATCATTCTCCCAAAATATTACGAATAACGGTTTCGGAATAGCATTGGCGGAAAGTACAAACGATTCTGAATTGGCGCAAAATAGCATAAACTGTCGCGTGACTCGTAGTAAAGCAGGAGGCTACATTTTTAGGTGGGGGACGAGCAACGCACTCTGGTGCTGGCCGCAGATACTATGTATCATTCTCCCAAAATATGACGAATAACGGTTTCGGAATAGCATTGGCGGAAAGTACACACGATTCTGAATTGTCGCAAAATAGCATAAACTGACGTGTGACTCGTAGTAAAGCAGGAGGCCACATTTTTTGGTGGGGGACGAGCACCGCACTCTGGTGGTGGCCGCAGATACTATGTATCATTCTCCCAAAATATTACGAATAACGGTTTCGGAATAGCATTGGCGGAAAGTATACACGATTCTGAATTGGCGCAAAATAGCATAAACTGCCGCGTGACTCGTAGTAAAGCAGGAGGCCACATTTTTAGGTGGGGGACGAGCAACGCACTCTGGTGCTGGCCGCAGATACTATGTATCATTCTCCCAAAATATGACGAATAACGGTTTCGGAATAGCATTGGCGGAAAGTACACACGATTCTGAATTGTCGCAAAATAGCATAAACTGACGTGTGACTCGTAGTAAAGCAGGAGGCCACATTTTTTGGTGGGGGACGAGCACCGCACTCTGGTGCTGTCCGCAGATACTATGTATCATTCTCCCAAAATATTACGAATAACGGTTTCGGAATAGCATTGGCGGAAGGTACACACGATTCTGAATTGGCGCAAAATAGCATAAACTGCCGCGTGACTCGTAGTAAAGCAGGAGGCTACATTTTTAGGTGGGGGACGAGCAACGCACTCTGGTGCTGGCCGCAGATACTATGTATCATTCTCCCAAAATATTACGAATAACGGTTTCGGAATAGCATTGGCGGAAAGTACACACGATTCTGAATTGGCGCAAAATAGCATAAACTGCCGCGTGACTCGTAGTAAAGCAGGAGGCTACATTTTTAGGTGGGGGACGAGCAACGCACTCTGGTGCTGGCCGCAGATACTATGTATCATTCTCC